>NC_067398.1:717527431-717827431 GCF_016432865.1 Antechinus flavipes | reverse complement strand
GGGCCTGGCCCTGTCTCCTCACTGAGGTGCATCTGAGCCATGGTGCCCCCCAGCCATGACTGAGCTCCGGGACGGGCCGCGCCCCATTTCTGTACAGGAGGATGCAGAAGGCAGAGGCAGGAGAGGCTCCTGTAATGGGGGGAATCTAGTTGAGGTGAACTGGGCCTCCTGCCCCCAGTGCAGAAATGGGGACCCCTCGACTTAATTGACCTGCTCTCTGCTTGCCTTCACCCAGGCATCTGGGGTCCCAGAGCAGTCACTCCTCACCTTTGCTCTCCCAGTTCAGCAAATCTCCTCTTGCTTGGGGATGAGCCTGCCAGGAGGCCCCCACCTGCCTCCGAAGCACAGGTGCACTGCCAGGCTGGGCCAGGCCTCCCCCTCAGCAGGATGGTGATGCTGCAGGCCCCACGACAAGGCCGAGCATCTGGGGGTGGCCAGATTGGCTTGGGAGCTCTGAGGCGTCCGTCCCTGCGGGCAGCTCTCGGAGCAGTCATGGGAGCTCCTCTTCCACGATCGGGGTGATGGGCCGCCCGGACGCAGAGTGCTCATCCTGGTTGGATCTCCGGGCACTGGTCCCACGGTCCTTAGGGGTCCCCGGGCAGGCCAGATTCTGCCGCCGTTACTGGCCGTCTGCCGAGCGGGTGCTTAGCGAGTGCTTTTCTGTTTGTTTGGCTCTAGAAATTCAATCCCAAAATCTTCAAGAAGAAGCAGAAGAATGGGAGCTCTGCCAAGCCAAGCTGCCCGTACTGCTGCTGCGCTGTGGGCAGCAAGGATCGATCCCTCTCGGTCTGGGTGAGTCGCCAGGCTGGGCTGGGAGGTGAGACCCACACCCAGGGCCACACAGAGGAGGAAGAGTAGGGAGTGCGGCTCCCAGAGAGGTCCAGGGCCCCTGCCTCCCCTGTCTCGGCCCTCCCCGTCTGCTGGGCCTGCTTTTCCACACTCCTGAAAGTAGGGCGGAAGCCTTGGTGCCCATGTAGGAGAAGTGGTCCTCGCCTTCCCATTAGCCCATGCCTGAAGTGGGCGTGAGGGGTGTGCCCTCCGGGGCCGTCTGAAGCCTGTGAGCCAGCTCAGAGGGCAGCACGAACACCGGGAGGGGCGAGAAACAGCTCTGGTCATTGGGAAAGGGCCGAGTGTGGGCAGGTAGTGCCCCAAGGGCTCGAGGGCTGGCCTTCCTCCCAGAGAAAAGTCAGCCAGTCCACAGACACCCGTCGTGCCCCTATGGTGGGCAGAGGGAGAAAGGCAGCAGGGGGCTCCTGCCCTCGAGGGGCTTGGTGGGGGAGACGACCTGCGGACCGCCCTGGACAGACTTGTACATTCTGGACACAATGAACAGAGAGAAGGCCCTGCAACGAGGCGGCCGGGGACTGGGGACCGGGGGCAACAGGGGTGTAGTTGGGACTTGAAGGAAGCCAGTGGGGTCAGAGTGAAGGACGGTGGGTGCAGGCCGGAGAGCAAGTCCGGAGGAGAGTGGGGGGATGCTGCAGAAGTGAGATTGACAGGCCTTGGACGTGGGGGTGGGATGGGAGTCCTGGCCGGCTCCTGAGCTCGGATCCTAAGGGATTGGGGGACGGCTGGTGCCCTGATAGTAGATGGGAAGGTGGAGGCAGGGCAGAGTCTGCTCTGGACACCCTGCGGATGCCTGCACTACATCCATTTAAAATTGTCTGTTATGTAGTTGTAAGCGCAAGGTTGCCGGTCAGTCCCGATAGTGGGGCAGGATGGGGGGGATCAAAAATCCTCAGCAGAGAGATGGTCATTGAATCAGGGGCAGCCAGTGAGAATGCAAAGAGTAGCAGTAGGGGCAGAAGAGGAGGGGGCCCAGGACAGAGGCCCGGGGACCCCCAGCGCTCAGAGAGGGAGTAGGGGAGCCGGGGTCCTGAACACCCGGAGAGAGGAGACAGTCCAGGAGGAGGGAGAGATGGACAGTGGCCCCAACTTGGAGGCCAAGGGGGCCAGTCTGGTCTCTAAGAGATCACTGGTCACTTTGGACCGAGTGGTTTTAGGAGCAATGAGATCAGAGGCCACAGGGTCAGGACTGAAGAAGAGAGGGGGAGGAGAGAAAATGGGGGCGGGCGAGTTAGGGTCAGGGGAGACAAAAGCAGGTACCATCAGGCCATGGGAGGTCGGCTAGCCTGACTCTCACCTGGCAGTTTGGGAAACGGACCAGGAGAGACCAGGAGTCTTGCCCAAAGTCTCTAGATGTGTGTCAGAAGCAGGATTCAAACCCGGCTCTTTGCATGTCACATTCACTCAGACTGCCTGGACCACCAGGGTTGGGTTTGCAGCCTGTTGCCGCCGCCAGCTGGGCCGACTCACTTGGGCCTCGGGCCTCGGGCCTCGGGCCTCGGGCCTCGGGCCGTGCTCCCGCAGCAGCGGAGGGAGCTGTGGGGATCAGTCAGAGAGTGGGCTCGGGGACCAGGGGCCGCCTTGTAGCCTCTGGGGCTCCCCCACGGCCTGCTGACGGGCCCCGATTCTCTTCTTCCACAGCTCACGTGTCTGAAGCGGCCGTTAGTCGTCATCCATGAGCTGTTTGACAAGTCTATCATGGACATTTCTTGGTAAGCCGAGTTGGAGTGCTCCCCGCCAGGCCGCAGCACTTGTATAATCCGGCGGGGCCGTCCCCTCCGACACCCCTTATAACCTCCTTGTTTCGGGGGGGCCCCGGCCTGGCGCTGTGTGGGAGTCCCTGCACACACGCCCGGCCACCGTCCATCCCGTGATCCCGGAGATAGTGGCAGGGCCAGGTTTGCTGTCTGTGCACAGCGGGTGGTCTGAGACCCCCCTGGAAGGTCACCACGGCTCAGGCCTGGGGGCTCGGACAGCTGGCAGTGGGAGGTGACCGGGGGGCTGGGCTCGTGTCCTTGCTCACCAGGGGGTCACTCTCGTGGCCTTCCTCAGCCTCCCTGAGAGGGAAGCGCTGGATCGGTGGGCACTTCCAGCAGTGACTTAGTGTGCGGGCTGGAGCCCCTGGCTCTGAGCCCCGCTTTGCTCCTCTGTAACCAGGGCGGACAGTCCGTCCCCGGTCCGTGGGCAGAGTAGGTGGAGCCCTAGCATCCCACGGGGAGAAGCTCTTTCGAGGTTCCCCAGTGGGAGTGCTCGATACTGGTCAGGAATCGGCGGGACGGGCCTCTGGCCCCAGCAGGACTTCATGACTTTGATTCCTTTGCAGGACCTTGAATGGACTCGGCATCTTAGTGTGCTCCATGGACGGCTCCGTGGCCTTTTTGGATTTCTCCCAAGATGAGCTTGGGGACCCCCTGAGCGAGGAGGAGAAGGTACCGAGTTTGTCTCCTTAGCACCCACGGGCACAGAGTTGGGAAAGGCCCACGAGTCAGTCCCTCATCCCTCCTGTTTGGGGGCTTGCCAGGGCCATCCTCGGGCCAGCGCCCCGGCCTCCCCCAGCACTTGGGGTCTCAGGGGACAAAATCCAAAAAAGAGGCCTTTTCCTGATTTAGCCTCCCATCCCCCTCTTTCTCCTGCACTTCCTACCTTAGGATGGCAGCAGGTGCTGTCCTAAGAGAGTGTCTTCCTGTAGGGAGCACTCCGCCTGTAGGGAGCACTCTGCGTGGTTCTGGCTTTTCCGGACTGTGAGTGTTCCCCAGAGTGCCATAGATGGCTTTGGATTTTCCATTTGCTTCTTCTCCCAGTTTATTCCCCGCTCCTTGCCCGCCTAAATGAGGAGAGAAAGGCAGCTGCCCTCGGCCCAGGGGCGTGTTCTGTATCTGCGGCCCAGCCCAGAGCAGCTTGTAATGTGTTGGGAGAGGCCGGGACCCCCCTCCCCATCCAGCGAGGCCCTAGGGCTTTGGGCGGGGAGGGGCGCGCCTCAATAAGTTCAGAGAAATTTCTAAGCCTCCTCCCCTTGGCTCCTCGGACAGGCCAAGGAGCTGCAGGCCTGGAACTGTTTTATGTGGAGCTCCCAAGGGTCCGGCTGAGGAAGCCCAAACAGTCCAGACACCCCCCTGTCCTAGCGTGCCTTCTGTGCACGATGACACAGGCCATAGTCAGAGACTGCTGGGCCGCTTCTCCCCCGTCCTCCTCCTAGAAAGGCTCCCGGTGGCCGGCCTCCTTAGCGGGGGCACTGGAGGCCGGTCCCTTGCCTTCCCTGGGGATGTTTCCCCTAAGTCGGTGATGTCTCCCCCGCCCTTTCCGGTGGTCATTCCCAAGGCAGGATGAGGTGTTGGGCTTGCAAAGGTCTGTGGAAAGACCGGCCACGGCTGCCGCCTCTTGGGGGCCCTTCCTCTGGCTCCTCCCCTGACAGCGATGGGGCCGGGCCCAGGGACACTTGAGCCGCAGGCGGCTCAGCGGGAGGCTGGCCATGGCTCCCAAGATGCTTTCCCACCGGGGGTCGCTCTGAGGCAGCGGGGGGAGAACGTGAGCGCACCTGGCCGGGAGCAGCCACACTCCTGAGAGCCAGGCTGTGCCAGGAGCGAGACGGGGCATGGGCGGGCTCGGAGCTTCCTGTTCCTCGGCCAGGAGGGGGTCTTCCTCTGCATGACCTCAGGCACTTCCCTCTGTAAATGGGATGGTAGCACCCACTCCCCCACCCAGTGTCTGGAGCCAAAAGCCTTTGTCTCAGAGGGGCATGAATTAGGGTCTTTGGGGCTGGTCTTCAGAGGCAGGTGGTCCTGGAGGTGGAGACAGGTGTTCCGGAGGCCGCCTCCTCAAAGCCGCTTTCCTCTCCCAGAGCCACATTCACCAGTCCACCTACGGGAAGAGCCTGGCCGTGATGACGGAGGCTCAGCTGCCCACCACCATCATCGAGAACCCCGAGATGCTCAAGTACCAGCAGAGGCAGCAGCAGCAACTGGGCCACAAGAACGCAGCGTCCCGGGAAGCCGGCTCCAACCCCAAGGTGGCCAGCATGGTGAACGGGGAGAGTCTGGAGGACATCCGCAAGGTGGGTCTCGGCCCGAGGCCCGCGGGCTCACCCGGCTCGCTCGGCCCCTCTTGGGGCCAGTCTTTGGGCTTCCCCCAGGGAGCTTCCTACAGAGAGGAGCAGAGACTCCGGAGGAGGAGGGCGGAATCCAGGCTCCTCATGCCCTGTAGGATGGCAGCGCTTAATGCTGAATCCGGGCTTGCTGGGGCAGGGCCCCCGGCCAGCCTGGGAGCTTTGTGGGCAGTGGGGGGGGGGGGGGATGGGGGGCACCCCTGGGGGGCGCCCTGGAAGCCGGGTGCCCAGAGCTGGCCGAGCTCATCAGAGGCCTGAGGGTCAGGGATGCCAGGATGGCCACCGGGACAGAAGGGGGGGGGGGCCACCCAGGGAGGCAATAGCAGTGCAAGAGAGCTGGGGGGTGGGCTTCTGTGCTGGTAGGACCCGAGGGGAGTCGGAGGGAGCGCCCTCTTGTGGAAAGAAAGGGATGAGTCCTGTGTGTCTGAGCCATCGGGACTCCTTTCAGCAGCATTTTAGGCCTCCTCCTCCCACTGTTCATTAGGCAGAGCCTTCATCAGGGGCGCGAGGTCTTCCCTTTCATGGCTCTTAAATGCTTAGGATAAAAAGCAGAGTTGCCCAGGTGAGCGCTACCATTCAAACAGGGCTTCCGGAATATTTTTTAAAAGACACGTTCACAACCCAGTGCAAGGAGCCCGAGTTTGGAGGGGCCGACCCTGGGCGACCTTGTTAAGGTTAAGCCCAAGAAGATAGAGAAGGGGCAGTGACTTAAGTCTCCTTGGACAACCCCGAGTCACTCTGGAAACAGCATTTTTCTCTCTCGAGCATCCTTTGGGAACGTGCTATTTCGAGTTCACTCAGAAAGTCCTGTTCGCCCCGTGGCCCTGAGAAGTAAGGGAGCGCCCTTGCCTTTAGTCACTTGGGAGTGATTACCTGGCTTCCTGGGGCCCGGTGTTCCTGGCCCTTCAATGTGCAGCAAGTCAGAGGGGAGCAGCTCGTGCTTACCTGGGGAGGCGAGACAGAAGGAACCGTGCCTCGCCGGGGCTGTCCGCTCGCTCCAGCCCCTCTGCGTTACTTGGGGATGGGGGAGAGAGGATCCCTTTTAATTGCATTGTTTTCCCCTGGCAGAATCTGCTAAAGAAGCAAGTGGAAACGCGCACCGCCGACGGCCGGAGAAGGATCACGCCCCTCTGTATCGCTCAGCTGGACACTGGGTATTCATCCAGGTTTTGGTTTTTTCTTATCTGTGGAAGCCTTAGCCTTGCCTTGTTTGGGGGTCTCCCTGGAGGATGGCTCAGAGTAGTCCTTGGGCGTGCAGAGGTTCTCCCCCTTTCTGCCCACGCCATCTTCCTGCTCAGGAGCAAGGGATTCTGTGCCCCAGGACCCAGCCGGGGGCCTTTCTCCGCCAGCCCTCGGGCCCTGCCCCACACGGAGGCCGGTCAGGAAGCTTTCCTGACTCCGGCTCAGTTTGACCTGCCCTTGGGAGAACACCCAGGCTCCCCTCCCCCACTGGCTCTTCCCACCATGTGAAGCATTCCCTGTGATATTGTGGGCGCCATGACCCCCCACCTGCCATTCTTCGAGTTCTTAATGACAGACACAGAGTCATGGGATTGGGGAGGGGGCCGGGCAAGCCATGTGGTCTGCCTGGGGTCCTCTGCCCTCGGGACTCTGAGCCCGCTGAGGCCATTTCTTCTCTGGGTGATAACCCGGCGCCTCAGCACTCCGTGCTCTCAGACCAGTCCCTGGGGCCGGCCCAGCTCCGTCGGGAGTGATCTGTGGGCCAGCCCTGCTCTTTCCCAGAGACCTTAGTCTGGCCAGAGACTCTTGTTCCCATTAGGATTGGTCTTCTGGGGGTGGGGCCCCCCCACGCCCAAACTTGGACTTGGATCCTTGAGGAGGTCTAAGCTTCTCCCACCTCCCACTTCCCCTTCCACTGTGTAGTCATTCTTCCTCCCAGGTCCCCCAAGTGTCTCAAAGGTGTCTCTGGGATTGAAAGGTGTTTCTTAAGTGTCTGTGTGTGTGTGTGTGTGTGTGTGTGTGTGAGAGAGAGAGAGAGAGAGAGAGAGAGAGAGAGAGAGAGAGAGAGAGAATGAGAATGAGAATGAACGCGTGGTCTCGTTCTCAGGGGGACAGCCCCCATTTAGGGATGACCTAAATTCAGTCCAACACGCTGTGGCCTCAATTTGCCGGCTTCGCTCTCCCTGCAGACGTGGTTGTGGGCGTGGCAGGCGCAGGCCCTGGGGGTGCAGGGGGTGCAGAGAGGAAGTGTCCCCCCCGGGAATCCCGGCCTGAGCTGGCTGCGGTGTGAGCCTGAGGCTCGGGCCCCCGTGTCCCCAGGGATTTGCAGAGCGGCCCGTGCCGGACGCTCGGCCACCTTGCCCCTGGCTGGTCCCAGAGCTTGGCTCCTGGCTGGCTCTTTTCTTGGCGAACTTACACTTCGGGAGCCCTCCCTTTGAGAGGTGGGGGAGGGTGTAGCCGTGACGAGGGCTGATGCTGGTGGTTGTGACCAGAGCTCTTATTTCTGAGGTGCTTTTCCTTCCAAGGCCCCGATGAATTCGGTGATGCAGGTATTAGATGTGGATCCTGTACAGATGAGGAAACTGAGTCTCAGAGAGGGTTTTCTAAAGGCCCCCCGGCAGTCCGGGACCAGGCCGGTCTCCAGGAGCCAGAGCCGGGTGCGCTCCGTTCCCTGCGGGTGGCGCCAGATGGCTTGTGCCTTCCCCTCTTAGATCATTTTCCTCCCATTTGGACCAGACTTGCCCCGTGAGCTGGCCCAGCCAGCAGGGCGGCACCCACGGCTCCCCTGGCGCGCGCGGCCTACCCCGTCCCCAGGGCCCAGCAGAGTCAGGCCTCCAGGATCTTCTTGGCAGCTCTCGCCCTGACGTGAGCACAGACCCTTGGGAGGCGGGAGGCGGCCGTGCGAGGAGCACCTGCTGGCCCGCGTGGCCGCCTCTGGCTGAGCCTGGTCAGGAGGCACGGGCCGGGGAGGAGCACGGCCATCGATCCCAGGCCCTGACCTGGTGCCTACTTCAGCCCCCGCTAGCTCTCGCCCCCTGAGGCTTCCTAGAATGTCAGGGCCGGGAGGGTCATAGACCACGCAACATCACAGACGGAAGGGCCAGAGAACATGGAACGTCGGAGAGAGAAGGGCCCTGAGAACAGAGAATCCCGGGGCTGAGCCACGTCCTCGGTGTAAACCGCTCGCTCTCGAAGGGAGCTCACTCGGCGCGCCAGGGCAGCGGCTCCCTCCCGGGAAAGACCGAATAAGTCACCTTGGATTCCAGGGCCGGCATTTTCTGCAGGAGAACCTAGCAGTGCAGGGGGGAAGGATTTCCTTCCATTTGCGCGGCTCGGTGACGGCCCAGCTGGGGCCCCCTCGCTCCCCCGCCAGCCTGTAGGTCGGCTGGTGCTCCCGCAGAAGGGTAAGGAAGCTGATGGTCTCGCTCACTTCCATGCTTCCTGAGCAGAAGGGAGCCGCTCGGAACTGGAGGGGATGGAAGGCGGGGCCAGTGCCCGGGAGCCCCGCGCTCGGGGGCTTCCAGTACAAACGGGTCGTGTTAGACTCGTGCTTGTGGCTTCCGTGCGGCGGAGACCCGAGGCTGAGCCACACGCCCCCGGGGAGCCTGCCCCGACACCCAGCCCCCGCGGCTCTCCCCGAGCCCAGAGCAGAGCCCAGAGCGGCTCCGCGTGAGCCCCGGGTGGGGCCCCTGGTCTCTGCCGAGGGTGACGGCCGTCCTTCCTCCTCCCGGGGCCGTGCCAGGCTTTGCGTACAGTATGCATTTAATACATGTTTGAAGACTCCATGAGTCAGCCAGCAAGCATTCATTAAGGGCCTCCTGTGAGCCGGGAACCACGTGCACTTGGGGCCCCAGAGAAAAACAGGAGAGGGAGGAGGCTGAGTCTCCCGTGGGGAGACCTCAGGTAGGGGCCTAGGGCTATGTAGGCAGAGAAGAGACAGAGGGTCAAGGTGGCCAGGAGGTCAGTGGCATCTGGAGCACACTGGGACAGACTCAGGGGAAGGGGGAGTGCTCGAGCTGAGTCCTGAAGGAAGCGGTCATCCTGAGGGGGAGGTAAGGGGGAAGAGGACTCCAGGCATGGCGGCAGACTGGTGAGGAGGCCGGGGCCGGCGGGCAGAGGCCCGGAGGGCGTGTGGCCTGTGGGCCATTTGTTGGGATGGCCAGGGAATGTGGCTGATTTGGGTACAAGTTGTGCCTGCCTGGGACCTCCTTGCGTGGCGGCTCCCCATCCCTATGTCAGGGGCACCACGTGTGGCCTGTGCTCAGAGGCTTCCCAGCTTTGCAGGGACCTTGGGAAGAGACTCAGGAGGCCGCCTTCCTGGGACACAGCCTCAGAGACAGGGTTATGTGCAGACATCCTGGTGTCAAGAGAGTGTGTGTGTGTGTGTGTGTGTGTGTGTGTGTGTGTGTGTCTGTGCCTGTATGTGTGGTCTCTCTGTGTTTGTGTGTCCACGTGAGGGTCTCTGTTTGTGGCCATTAACAAGGCACTGAGCTTCAGGCCTCCGTTTTCTTGTGCATGAAACGGGAGTGAAGGTGCCGGGTTCTCCTCTTGCTTGATTCTGTGGGATCTGGTGAGGCCCCCGGGAGCTGGCTCAGAAGCTGCAGAGATGGAGGGGTTGCAGGAACCTGGGGTGTCGCTATCCCGAGGTGGGGCTGTGTCTGAGCCAGGGTTGTCGTGGGTCGCCCCAAGCCAGCGTGCTGAGAGGGTGGGGGGAGCCCGCGGCCTGGTGGGCTTGTTCCCTCCTGGCCGCCGGGCTCAGCGGGGTCTGCTCTGTTTGTGTGCAGGGACTTCTCCACGGCCTTCTTTAACAGTATTCCTCTTTCGGGATCGCTGGCGGGCTCCATGCTGTCTTCCCAAAGTAGCCAGCAGCTCATGGCGCTAGACTCCAACACCAACTCCCTCAGCACGGCGAAGCCCGCTGCGGAGCCCGTGGCGTCGAGTCTGAAGCCTGCAGGGGATGCCGTCAATAAGGACAGGTCAGTACCCGGCCACGAGCCGCGAGCGGCTGCCTCTCTGGGCCCCCGGGGTCAGGTCTGGAAGGGCTTGCTCGTCTTGCCCGCTCTCGCATCACCACTTTCTCCATGGCTTCAGTTTTCGGTGTCTGCCGCCCTTTAGGTGGTAATCATTCTGTTCTAGTGACTAGAGGTTGCCAGGGGGCCTCCCTTTTGGGTGGTCACGTCCTTGGCTGCCTGATGGGACCCCGTGTGGGGCCCCGCGGGGCAGAGTGCCCACGTGCCTTGTTCGGGGAGGGCCCTGGTAGCTGTGTCTCCTAAGCTGGGGCTGTTCCATCGGGACCTGCTGCTTGCCTTGCTTTGTTGTTCTCCCCGCAGGTGAGGCATTTCACCCCATCTGTCTTTTGGGGAGTTAAGCCGCGCTCTCTTTCCCATTGTTAACAAATGAGTGCCCTCAGCCCCTGATGTGAAATGTCATCCGTGCCTTCAGAGCACCCCACTTGCTCTTTTCCCCTTCTTTTGTTCCTTGGTGTGTCCTTTGCCCACCTCCTTTTGATATAGTCCATTCTGGGGAGAAGGGGGAGATGGGGAGGTAATCAAAGTTAAGTGACTTTTCCAGGGTCTGAGGCTTCATATGTGAACTCTTGACTCCAGGGCTGATCCCACTGTGCCTATCCACCTGCCCCCACACAATGGTTCCTTTTTTTTTTTTCCCCTCCTTATCCTATTTTTTTTTTAATAATAGCTTTTTATTTTCTAAATACATGCAAAGATTTCAGCATTCATCCCTGCAGAAGCTTGTGTTCCAAACATTTTCCTTTCCCTTCCCCCTCCTCTCCTCCCCTAGACAGCAGGTAATCCAAGCTAGGTTAAACATGTGCAGTTCTTCTATTTCCACATTTATCTCGCTGCACAAGAAAAATCAGATCAAAAAAAAAAAAAAAGCAAACAAACAGCAACAAACTGCGTTGTGATCCACACTCAGTCCCCACAGCCTCTCTCTGGTGCAGGCGGCTCTCTCCATCGCAAGATCTTTGGATTTGGTCATTGTTAAAGAGAGCCACGTCCATCAGAACTGATCATCCTATAATCTTGCTGTTGCCGTGTCCAATGGTCTCCTGGTCCTGCTCATTTCCCTCAGCATCAGATCCTGTCAATCTCTCCGGGCCTCTCTGAAATCCTCCTGCTGGTCGTTTCTTACAGAACAATACTATTCCATAACATTCATATCCCACAACTTATTCAGCCATTCTCCAGCTGATGGGCAGCCACTCAGTGTCCAGTTTCTAACCGCTACAGAAAGGGCCGCCGCAAACATGTTTGCACATGTGGGTCCTCTTCCCTTTTTTCCTGACCTCTTTAGGGTACAAATTCAGTAGAGACACCGCTGGATCTAAGGGTGCACAGTTTGAGAGCCCTCTGGGTAGAATTCCAAATTGCTGTTCTGAATGATTGGATCAGTTCACAGCTCCACCAATGCTGTATTAGAGCCTGGTTTTCCCACATCCCCTCCAACATTCAGCATTATCTTTTCCTGTCATCTTAGTCAGGGATCCATTGTCATCCCCCATAACTGGTCCTAAATAGCCTTGGTTCCACGATCTCTTGTGAGAGGGGGACTCCTTCCCGTGAAAGGCAGGTCACTTGTATTTGTTGAATAGCTTTGATTTTTAGCAAGTTTTTCCCTGCAACAGAATGATCTTTTACCCTGATCAGTGGCTGTGGTCAGTCCGTCAATCAACAAGCCTTTATTAGGCATCTACAGTATACAAGCATTTCTTGTTCTCATAGGACACTATTGTTTCAGGTGGCAAAGCTTGTTCACAAATAAGCCCATAGGAGACACACACAAAAGCATGGCCAGGCAAATGTGGAGTGAGGAGAGATGGCTCACGGATGGGAGAGATTTGGAGGAAAGTGGGGAAGTTAAGAGGTTCAGAGGGCAGGTTGGGCTACCCTGTCGGGTATCCAGGCAAGCATACCAGAATGCGCAAAAGCATGGAAGTGGGAGATGGATCACTGTTGCTGAAGAACAAAGAGAAGGCTGAGCGAGCTGGGCCAGTGAGTGCGGGAAGAAGGGGACTGATGGGATATCATATGGCTGGAAAGGGAAGGAGAACCCAGAATGGGGAGAAATGTAAAGCCAGACAGAGGAACAGGGAGTTGGGAGTTTGGGTAGAAGAAGGGTATCCTGTGGGGATGTCCTTGAAGAAAATCCCATTGGCAACCTGGAAAGGAGGAGAGGAACCTGAGCTCAGGGATGTCTGGGAGTGGAGAGGAGGCCACAGATGGGAAGAGGGGAGAGACACCGGAGAAGCTAGTGGTCTGAGGCCAGAGGAGAGGGGGGATCGAGGTCAGAGAGGGCAGCGGGAACACAAGATCTGAAGAATTGAGGAGTCAAGGGGCATGTGATGGTAGAGATCCTCGGGCATGAGGGTCGGGCTGCCTGCCCTTGGCAGCGAGAGCGAAAGTGTGAGGAACAATTAGAACTCATGTCTTTCTGATTCCTGTGCCTCATAGAGCTTCTCTTCTGTCTGATGTAGTCCCTCTCAGGGACTATGTTTTTGCCTTTCTTTGTTCCTCCAGCACTCATCACTGTGCCTGGATCATGGTAAGAACTTAAACACTTGTTGATTGGCTGACGTTATAAAACAGAATTTTTTAAAAAGAGAAAGAAAACCATTTCATTGAAAAAAGCCAAAACAATGAAAAAAAAAAAAGTCTGACAGAACCTGTAGTATATCTCCCCTGGGTGCCCCCCATTGCCCCCCCCCCCCCGACTTCCTTCCTAATCTGCTCTCAGACCATATTTCCTCTGGGGGCACCGAGGTCGTTCAGAGTTGACGGCACTTCTTTTTGGCAACTTCCCCCTTTTCTCCCGAACCTGAGTTTTTGTGTGTTCAGCTTTTCATTTGGGGAGCTTCCCATCCTCCTCAGGCCAATTGGGTCCTGCAGAGTTTCAGGACAGAGAAGAGCCTCCTTCTGCTGCCGAATCTGTTGAAATTGGCTTTCTCAAAGCAGTGCGGCCATTTAGCTAGTCTGACCTTTTCTCCAAAGTTTTGATCACTTCTACCCAGCTCTCCCTTGTTGGTAAGAAAGAGATCCTAATAGATTTTCCTTCCAGTGAGCTTTTCCTCCTATTGAAGGATGAAATTGTGCCGAATCAGGAAATTATTCGATGCTCTGCTTTTGGCAAAGAGAATTGCAGAAGGTTTACCGGCAGTAGAAATCTACCATCGCTGTAATCGGGCAAGCATTTATTAAATCACTATTATGTGCTAAGTGCTGGGGCACAAAAAAAGGCAGAAGGCAGTGCCTGTCTCTGAGGAGCTTACAAACCAGTGGAGGAGACAGTACGCAAACAGATACTAAGCAAGCTATGTACGAAATAAGAAATATTTAAAGGAGGAAAAACACTAGAATTGAGAGAGATTGGGAAAAGCTTTAGTTGGGACTGAAAGGAAACCAGGAAGGTCAGGAGTCAGAGCAGAGGAGGGAGAGTGTTCCAGACTGGGTGGCCAGAGAACATACTAAGAGGCCAGTGTCATTGGATTGAAGAACATGTAATGTGTAAGAAGACAGGAAAGGTGGGAAGAGCTAGGTTTAGCTGGGCAGCAGTCTGGCATGAGATGAAGCAGGCCGGCACAGGCAAAGAATAGAAGGGGAACAGCAGAGAGGGAGGAGGAGTGACCACCAGTGTCCCGCGCTGCAAAGGACCCAGGGAGAATGAGCGTGGAGAAAGGGCCATTGGACTTGGCAGCTAAGAGACCATTCATTGGGTTTTTTGGGGGAAGGATGAGGTTGAAAGGCAGATTGTAAGGGCTTAATGACAGAGAGAGAAGAGAAAGTGGAGGCACCTTTGGCAGCTTGGCTACCAAGGGTAGATGAGATGCGGATGATGGTGGGGAGGAACCAAGTGAGGGTTTTTTCAGGATGGAGGAGACATGGGTGTGTTTGAGCTGGTAAAGAGGGTGAGATTGAAAAGTAGGAATGATAGACAGGGGACAGACCGTCTCTTGGTGGGAAGGGGATGGAAAAGTGGGAGGACTTGAGCGGGAGGAGAGGTTAACTTTGGCAAGGAGTAAGGGACTTCATGAGATGGGGTGAAGGAAGAGAGAGAGAGACAGGAGGCATCCAGATGATAGATGAGGAGGGAAGAGGGAACAAAGTGTGGGGATACCCAGAGAACTCATATTTTGTAAAGATCTATGCAGAAGATAGAAACAAAAACGGGGAACATGATTGATAAAGAATGGGCGGCCCAGTGCCATAAAGTGTTGCTCATTAGGAGTTCCATATCTGCAGAGAACTGCAAAGCCAAGGACAACCAGAGAAGGTTTACCTTTGTTGGAGAGAGAGAGGAATCCCACTCCTCAAAAATGGGTGGGATCATCCCTGATACCGGGGAGGAGACGGAGCTGCTCATTTCTCACTGCATTTCGGTCTTCTCCACCGAGAATGAATGACCTTTGAACTGGAAAAGTTAGAACAGTGTCCACTTGGGAGGGGTATACCCAGCAAAAGTAAGGAAAACATCAAACTGCTGTGTATTTTAAATATGTTCTTAGGCTTTAAAAGGTAGTAAATGCCCGTGGGATCTGTAGTAGTTGAATAATTGTGGAAATAGAAGAGGTTCTTTGGAACCAGAGAGGGCCCATATTGTCCAATTTTCACAAAAGGGGAGAAAACGCTCTGTGGGTGACTGCTGGCCAGTGAACTTTACATTGATTCTTGGAGAGGGGAAATTCCTGAAGAGATTATTATTTGAACTAGTTAGTGACTAGCTACTAAGGTGGTGAGGATGAAGAAGGATCTTGTCTTCCAGGCATTCTGGCCAGGAAGTTAATCTGATCATTCCCTTTTTAGCTAGGGATAAGAAGGATAAAGTGGTAGCTCAAGGATATAGTTTGATTTTGTTTTAGTAAAACACTTGAGTTTCTTCGCTAGATTTGTGGGGAAATGGAGTCATAGCACCTCAACAAGAACATAACTAGATGGATTTAGAGCTCACTTGATCACCAGCCTCAAAGAGGACTCAGCCATTGAGAATCTATGTCACTTTAGAGTAAATGGTGGCAAGAAGCCAGCAGCAGCTGTGTGGCTGAGACCCCAGAAGCAGAACTCTCAGATTGCTGAAGAATAACCAAAGTGGGAAGCTTTGCTGTTGTAGTTCTGCCTTTCGGAACCAGCAGAACTTTGCAATAGGCTGAAAGTACTAAGGCCCGTCACCCATCTGCAGTGGCTCACACCGAAACTCAGGTCAGCAATTTGCAGAGCTTAGACTGGGGGAGCACCGATCAGACAGTCGTCAGACAGGAGCCCAGCAGCAGCAGGACCAACCCAGACTTTCCCTCCAGAAAGACATGGAGCTCCACCCTAACATCAAGTCCCAAGTCAGGAAATAGGCTACTGTACATCCACAAGCAAAGCCTCAGAGAAGAACATGGATTAGGCAGAGATTCAACTAGAATTCCAGAAAGAAATTGGGAGGGGGCCGGAGAATTTAAAATGTTTTATAAATGAAACAATGGTGCTTGAAGGGAAAATGGAAAAGAAGTGACATGTATGGGATAAAGAATTGGAAAGAGAGTTAACCGCTTGGCATACAAAGTACCTTACTAAAGGAAAAACTTCCTCGAAATTAGATCCAAAGGGTTCCATGAGATGAAGTGGTTTTTAAAAATCAAGAGACAGAAAAGAAAAAAGAACACAAAAAAACACAAGCTCGGTGTTGCAGTAGATAAAGTACCAAACCTGAAGGCAGGAAAACTCAATTTCCTGAATTCAAATCTGATCTTAGCCATTTCCTAGCTGTGTGACCCTAGGTAAGTTACTGAACCCTGTTTTCCTCATCTTTAAAATAAGCTGAAGAAGGAAATGGCCCACCAATCCAGTGTCTCTGCCAAGAACCCACCAAATGTGATCACGAAGAATCGGGTGCTGTTGAAATGACTGGCCCACAGCCACAATCTCAGCAAACACAACATTGATCTACTTGAATGTCGTGACTAAAACAACCTAGGTGTGGTATTTCAAGAAATCTTAAACTGCCAAGGGGTACTGTAGAAGTGGAATCCATTGGTTACTTCCTGAAAGGATCCCAAAGTAAAAACTCCCAGGAACATTATAGCCCAAATTTAGAGTTTCTGAGGCAAAGAAAAGGATTGCAGATAGTCGGCTAGGAAGAATTCAAGTACGGTGAGCCACAGTCAAGACGATACATGATTGAGCAGCAGGTACCGTAAAGGATCAGAGAGCCTGGAACTGGATATTCCAAAATGCAGAGAATAATATAAAACTTGTAATATTCTCTTGTTGGGTTTTCTTGGGGTCTCTGGAGGCAGCCTTTCTTTCAGTTCAGTAATCACCAAAAATGCAGGCAGGGATTAAAATCCAAATCCTTTATTTTAGTCTCTTTCCAAGTCTTGTCTCCTTTCCTGCGGCCCCGGTTAGCTTTCTTATAGTCCAGATCCTTTATTATCAACTTCCTGGGGCTGGGCAGCTTTCTGGAGAGCCTTTCAGTCTTGCCTTGGTTCCAAGAGCTTGTAAGAATCCTTTGTTTCAAGTTCAGAGTTCTGGCCCATAACAAGAAACAATCATAGGGACTAAAGAATAAGCTGCTTACGTTCTTATGTGGGGAGATGATACCTAGGACCCCTGTCACCATTAGGGCTCATAAAGAGAGTCTCATTCACAGAAGGCCTGGAGTGCTTTGGTTATGTCTTGATGATCTTTCAAAAAAAAAAAAAAAAAAGAATAGAAAGGGTGGATAAGGGGGAGTACATCCGTGGGGAACAGAAGAGAAAGAACGACCCCACATAATCCAGACATACCTAGAGAAATAAATCGATGCGGGCAAGGAGGAAGAGGCGGGAGGGGTAGCTGACACTTGAATTTCCCTCATCTGAACTGGTCCAAAGAAGGAAGAAACAAAACAGATGCACGTGCGTACGTACACATATCCAGCGCACATACGGTTGGATTAAGAAATAGATTTCACTCCACAGGGAAATGGGAGAAAGGGGAATTAGAAGGAAGGCAAATCAAGAGAGGGATTAATATTAAGCAAAGCAACCTCCAAGGTAAGAGTGAAATAAGCAAAACCAGGAGGAGAATTTACCGTGAAAATAGTTTTGTATCGGAACATAAGGTTTTGCAAGGATCAGTGTTGAAAAATTATCCATGCATATGTTTTGAAAATAAAAAGCTTTAATTTTAAAAAAAGAAAAGAAAACAATATTGTTTTCTGAAACGACTCTGAGAGACGTCCAATGGACCGTGAAACCCGCTCCCTGAGGGGGAAAAAAGTAGTACTTCCCTCCGTTTGTGTGCATCTGTGCAAAGATTTGCTTTGACTACATACGTCTGTTAACGGGGAGTTTGTTTTTCTTTTGTCGTCAGAAGGGGAGTGAGAAAAGGCAAATTTTTACTGGTTAAATAATAAAACTTAATTTTAAAAAAGTTCTTTCTGTGGAAGAAGACCTTGGGCCCTGCGCTGTTGATTATGTTTATCAGTGTCTATATGGGATATAGGCCTAGGTGCACTAGCAGACTCAGTGGTCGGCAGTTTCCTTTAAGAACTTGAAGAACAAGTTTAAGAACTTGAACATTAAGAAATGTTAAAAAAAAAAAATTTAAGAACGAAATGTAATGAGAAGAAACCAAATGGATACATGGCCCCTTACTCTCAGGCTCAATCAGCTGACCTCCCGAGTTAATCAGAACTTAGAGCCATGTAGCTTTTCTTCTGAAAAAGATCGATGGTTTCTGTGAACTGTTGGGAATGGTGACGTCCAGCCAGAGCCCCGCCTTGGTCCAATCACGTCTGGGATTGTGTGGAGAGCCAGCCAGAGCTCCAAGGAAGCTGCGGAAACCTGGAGTCCTTGCCTTGTGAAGACAGGTTCACTTAGTGACTGGATCAGGCAGTGAGCCTCGGTTAACGACCTGTGTGCCAGACACTCATGGAGGAAACCAAGCTGGGTTACTCAGGGCATCTCGGGGTCCCACAGGTGTGGGCTGCAGTCAGTCGGCACCCATGTATGAGGGGCCGCCCGGGAGGGTAGAGGAAGGCGGGCGCCGAGTGGGCCCGCTGAGGGCTTCCTCTGAGGCTCGGCTGGCTGCGGACACGGCCTGGAGGAAGCATAAAGAACTCAATGGAATGGCCCCGCTCAGGGAAAGGGTTTGGTGAATACGACAAAGGCCAGGTGAAGGAGAGGTGCCCCCTAGGAGATGTCGGGGCACAGGATGGTAGGGCAGAGCCAGGGTGTTGGGTGGGGGGGTCTTGGATGGTGAGCCTGGATCCCACGTTGGGATGGCCCTCCCCGTAGGGAAATTCTGGATCCTCGGGAGCTGGGTAGAAAAAGAAAGAAACGTGTGAGAAGGGAAGGCGAAGGGACTGAGCGTTTATGGAACGCCTACTCTGTGCCAGACACTGCAGAGCACTTTACCAGTAATATTCTCTTGGATCCACACAGAACCTGCGGAGTAGGTATATAGTCTGGTCCTCGTTCTGCAGCTAAGAAGGCAGATTGCAACACAGACAGGCCCACCAGGAGATGCTTGAGGCCAGACTTGAACTCGGTCCTCCTGACTTCAGGGCTGTGCTCTACCTACGGCGCCACCTAGTGTCCCCAACAGACCCATTTTTAATAGATAGGAAAACTGAGGCTCAGATGGTGGCTCTAGAATTCATATCCTCCCACTCCCAGGCAACGGAGGTTCTCCTGCACCATCTGCCTCAACTAGTTATTGGCCACATTTGGACGGGCTTGGTCCTCGGGACTCGGTCTTCCTCGACTGGGTCTCTTGAGTGTGCCATTGGGCTTATAGGGGGGGTCACTGTCTGGGCGTGAGTTTTTATTTGCATCCATATGCCATTCCTCCACGTGAATATTTCCTGCGCTTTGTTGGAGGGGAAAAGTTGGTAGCCGTTTTATGCCTATTAAATCCCCATTAATAATTGACAATTTAGGGGAGAGAGAAGCATGTATAGAGTACCTACTGTGTGCTAATCCCTGCTGTGAACGTCAAACAGCCTTTTATTTGAGCTTTACAACAACCCTGGAAAGTTGGTGTTGCTATCATCCCCATTTTGCAGATGCGGAAACTGAGGCTAATAGGTTAAAAGACTTGCCCAGGGAGTTATCAAATACCCAAGGCCAGATTTGTACCTTGTGCTCTGGCACCCCCTAGTGACGGCTTCAGCAGTCCTTCCAGGGAGCTTTGCTTGGGTTTTGCCTCTGTTCCTGCCAGAGGAGGGCCTGCTGCAGCCCCTGCTTCTGGGACGCTCGGCCCTCGTCCCCATTCCGGGAGGGATCCCTGAGCTCCTGAGAGGCCCACGGCTGTTCCGTGGCATTTTCCCATCCATGGGGAACAGGGGAGAGGGCAGGTGACCCGACATGGGGAGGGGAAGCAAACGGGATGCTCTTTCCAGTTGGCATCTCCACCGGTCCCTGGCCGGGCACAGAGCCGCAGGTTGCCGGGATCCACGGCAGGCCTCGGAGACCAGCTCTTGGCCACTTTCCATTCTCTCAGACCTCTCCATCTTTGGAAGCTTCTTGGTGTCTCCCTATATTAGAGCACAATGGAGCCTTCAAAACACTGGTCTAGAGCAGGATCTTAATTTTGTTTGTTTTAAAACAAAGTTCTCTCAGAACGTACGGTTTTTAAACTCTGAAAAGCAGAAGCGAACACTGGACTGGTAGGAAGACAGGACCCTCTGAAGGCGCCGCTGGGGACGCCGAGGCAGAGGGCGCTTCCTCTTAGAGGTGTTAAGACCAGGGCAGCTCTACTTGTGGACGGGAATCGCGGGGCCTGCTGCTCTCGTCATCCAGAGGGTTAGCTAAGTCTGCTCTCTTTTGTTTGATCCCTGCTCAGTGTAAATGCTACCTCGGCTGCAGCCGTCCCCCCCACCTCCTCGGCCTCTGTGTTAACAACTCCTTCCAAGATCGAGCCAATGAAAGCGTTTGATTCCCGATTCACTGAACGATCCAAAGCCACCTCAGGGAGCGGGACTGCTGCCATCACAAATATGAACCAGACTGCCATTGACCGGTAAGGCACGGGGAGGTCGGGGGGGTGAAGGGCGGGGTAGTGGAGCGGAGAAAGTCGGGACGGGACCCGTCAGCTCAGGCCGCCTCTGGTGCCAGGAGGCCTGCGGGGAATTCGCTTCAGCAGCCGTTGGGCCCTCACAGATCTCCTGGTCGGGCGATGGTGGGAATGGGGGCAAGTGGAGGAGACACGTACACAGCAGTCCAGGAGGGAGGGCAGGCCTCGTGACCCGAGCGGTGAGGGAGGAGGGAGTCACTGCATTCGAGTGGAGTGGAATGGGACATCCAGGGTGTCCCTGAGGTGGTGATGAGGCTCTTTGGGGAGTGCCGGGTTCTGGGTGCCAGTATTACGGAGATGTCTGAGGAGCTTTGGAGGGGGAGAGACAGATGGAGAGGGGAGAGGTGGAGGGAAATAACAGGAGAGGAGCGAGATGGAAGGAACTAGAGAGCGAGATGGAGGGAATTGAGGAGAGAGAGAGGGAAATAGAGAGGAGAGAGGTGGAGGGAGATAGAAGTACTACCAACCACCCTGGCCCTGGGGGTGCCTGCAGGGATGCCCCGCCCCGGCCCAGGAGGTGCGGGTCAGGAAGGCCTATGCAGATCCTGGACCTGTTGCTTCATTTCCCTTCCAATGCAAGAAACCCATTTTTCCTTTTTTTTTTTTTTTTTTTTTGGTTTCTTTTCTTTTCCCCAGTTGCATATAAAACAATTTTTTCTACATGTTTTCATAATTTTGAGTTCCAGATTCTTCCCCTTCCTCCCAGCCCCCTCCCCCATTGAGAAGGCAAGGCTCATGTGAAGTTGTGCAAAACACTTATAAAAGTCATGTTGCCCAAAAAAGAAAAAAAAAAGATTCTCCTCCCTCCCTCCCCCAAAAAAACTCAAGACAAAAAGGAAATGTTTGGTTTGGTTTTTTGAGAAGCAGTTGGGGTTGAGTGACTTGCCCAGGGTCACACCGCTAGGAAGTGTTACCTGTCTGCGGCCACAGGAACTCAGGTCCTCCTGTCTCTGCAGTGCCCCCTCGCTGCTTCAGTTTGTCCCGGGACCCAGTAGTTCTTTCTCAGGATGTGAGCAGGATTGTCCATCCTCAGCCCCTCCGAGCGGTCGTGCATCATTGTACCCTGAGAAAGCCGTTGGCAGCTGCTGGTCCCCCAGCATCGCCGGCACTTTGTGCTCAGCACATCCCGCTTTGCTCGAGTTTGGGGAGGACTTTCCGGGTTTTTCTGAGCGCATCCTGCTCCTCATTTCCCATCGAATGTGATGTTCCCACATAGTCACACACCACAGTTTGGTGAGCCGTGTCCCGCTCCGTGGGCTTCTCCCCAGTTTCCAGTTTTTTGCCCTGAGAAAGGAACCATGTGCCCATTTTATTTGATAGATGCAGCAGGTGGTCCCGGCAGGACGAATTGACAGGGGAGAACTTCTCGGCTTTGGGCCCTTTGCTCAGGCAGAGGAGCCAGGACCAGGAGCTCTGGGTGCTCCAGCTGACAGAGCCCACTGAGCGTGGGGCCTTTGGCCTGGAAGCCCCGTACTGGGAGACTTGCCCATTCTGGCCAGGGTGACCCTGGGTCTCCCTCTTCCCAGAGCACCGGGGTTCAGTTAGGCCTGGAGCACCCTCGCTCTTCAGGGCCCGGGACGGTGTCATGTGACTGGTCAGCCTTAGGAAGTGGTGCCGTAGGGCCAGGAGCGGCAGGGTTAGCAGCCCCACTCGTATGTGGCTCTGTGGGCAACTCGAGGGCCGTGGGCGGCAGGTGGTCTTAGCGTCGTCCCCCTGGACCAGATGGGGCCGAGGGACCGGCGGCCTTCCTTGGATATCGCCTCCGAGCCCAGGCAGCCTCTTAGAAATTGACTTGGGGACCCCAGAGGTTCTTTGGGAACTCGAAGGGGACCAGGAGCCCTGGGGGGCTAGGAGCAGAGGCTCGCGTGGGGGGCTGCCCCGGAGTGCCAGAAGCCATTCTGTACGGGGATGGAGGCCGGGGAACGACCTCCCCGTCTTCCCCCCAGTATGGACCATGTGGGGAGTCAGGGACGGCTCAGCCTGGTTCCTGCCAGCGCAGATGATGCCTCAGCTCCAGGGCCTGGGCAGCACCCCCAGCTGCTGCAGCAGGAGCGCCTCTGGGAGAGCCCACCTGCCCCACCTCGAGGGGGAAGGGGCTTCATTTATCCTTAACAAAGGCACAGCAGAGACTCTTCCTGTGTCAGGTTGAAAGAGCAGAATCTCGTGAAGGAGATGAAGCCCAAGGACATCCTGGAGAGCAGCAGTGACAGCGACGAGAAGATCCCCATTTCCAGGCCCTCCTCCCTGTCCAAACGGAAGCTGGACCTCGAAGGGGAGACCGTGGAGAAGAAGAAGAAGGGCCGTCCGCGGAAGGACACGCGCCTCCTGCCCGTGGCGCTGTCCGTGCAGGTGAGGCCCCCGGTCATCCCAGTGTCCAGGGCTTCGGGGGACCCCGGGCAAGCCCCCGTGCCTCGGAGGCTCACTTACTTCTCGCCAACTCGGGGTGAGACTCAGCCGGGCAGCACGGCGTGGCACAAGGACCGGCCGGGCCTGGGCCAGCAGGGTCTGCGGGGGGTGAAGGCAGCAGCCCAGGGGACTGTTGGGAAAGGGGTGGTCACTAGGGGGACCGACGTGAGCACATGGGGGGGTTCCGGAGAGGTCGAGGGACTCGCCAGCTCCCACAGACCAGAACCCAGGCCGGGGTGCTCTGACTGCAAAGGACTGCCCGGCTGCTCCACACCGGCCCACTCTGAACTTGGGTCTTGTCCTCCTTAAGCTGCCCATACTCAGACTGGCACTGAGGGCCCCTTTCTCCTCCTGCCGCCCCCGGGTCAGGCATTCATTGACCCTTCTCTGTTGTTTGCCCCCTCGCAGTCCCCGCTGACGGCCGACAAGGATGCCCTCTGTGTGTCCGCCCCAGCACTAGCTCTTAAACTGCCAACGCCAGCCCCGCAGAAGTCCTTTGCCCTGCAGGTAAGCCGAGGGTCTGGGGAGGGGGCCCTGCACATCCCGGAGCTGAACTCGGGCTCCATCCGTCTCTGGGCCAGCCGTCCGCGCTGCAGTGGTGGCAGTGGGGCTCCTGAAGGGCTCCATGACCTGGGGCTCCACTACCCTGGGAGGTACATGGGAGGAGAGAATGGGTTACAGGACGGGGCGGTCTAGAGGGGGCCTGGAGAGAAGTTCCTGCCCACCCGATCCCCCGGTGTGAACGCCGCGTCATCGCTCCTTGGGCTCCCCTCCCAGGAAGACATGAATGGGACCCACGAGTGTGCCCCCTCTTGGTCCATGTGGCCGTGGCCCCGACCCACAGACACGCTCCTGCAGCAGGCTCATGGGCGCGGGGTCTCTGAGACCCTCTGAGACCGGGGTGAGCTGTGAGCTCCACACAGGAGCCGCGAGGGCCCCGGGGGCAGCTCTCTGAGAACGCCAGCAGCGGGGCTCGTCTGGCCGCCCCGGTTCTGCTTAAAACCCAATCGTTTTGTAAAGGCCTTTGGTTCTTGGTGGTCGGGAGCCGGGAGCCCAGCACGTGGCTGTCTGGCAAAGCCCTCTCTCAGGAGGCAGGGGCCAAAGGGGTCTTTCCCCATAACCTCTCCCGTTCCTCCTTTTTGTCTCAGCCCACCCCCCATCCGCCGTAAATTCTAAAACATTTTATAACATAAATGTATGACATAAGTTGTGATCGTTTGCGGCTGGCACACAGTAGGGACATAATAAATGCTTATTGATACAAATAACGTTGGCAGCCATCTCTTCGGCCCGCTCCGATCATAGCTTCTCCGATAATCCCCACGGCCCTGGAACACGAGGGAACGAGGGGGCAGCTCCGGGCGGGGCCCTGGCAGACCCCCCATGGAGCTGGGGCGCGCCTTTCCGCCAGCGGCTCACTCCGGATGCACCTCGGGGGCCGCGCTCCTGCCTGTGGCTCAGAGGCCACAGGCTTCTGGGGGGCAGCAGGGAAGGCCAGCCTCCTGCCACCCCCTGGCCTGGCCCGGGGCCGCTCCGGGGAGGGCGGTGCCAGCCGAGCACGGGGCGCGGGGCGTGTGTATGGGCGGGGACTGAGCGGGGACTGGGCCCCCTTGGGCCGGTGCTGGTGGGGCGGTAAAAGCGCGCCCCCTACTGATAGTCCAGCAGTGGGGGGGGGGGGGGCAGGGCACCCAGAGGCCTGGGAGAGCCAGTGGAAGGTGCGGCTGCTCAAGGAGCTGCTCTCTCCCCCTGCACAGGTGAGCTCCGACCCTTCCCTCTACATCGAAGTGGAGAACGAGGTCACCGCGGTGGGGGGCCTGAAGCTGAGCCGGCTAAAATGTACGCGGGAAGGCAAAGAGTGGGAGACCGTCCTGACCAGCCGGATCCTGACCGCTGCGGGCAGCTGGTGAGTGTGCTGGGCGCTGACCCGGGACCCCCGAGACCCCCCGCCCATGACTGCTTTAGAAAGCGGGCGTTGTCGGGGGCAGGGGGTGGCCAGAGAGGCCCCTGCTCCCACCGCGTGACGTAGGGGGTTCCGGCAGGTTCAGTGGCCGGCCAGTGTCGACCAGGCCCCAAACCCAGAAGAGTTTGTAGAGAACCACAGCAAGGCCCATAAATGGATGGGCTGACCCCCCACTCCCTCCCACCGGCTCTGCATCTCCTGCCCATTTCCCTCCTTGTAAAGTGAGGTGGCCAGAGCTCGCCCCACCGCCATCGTAGGGTCTCCAAGGAAGTCCTGGGGACCTTGCAGGCCCTGGTGGGCCACGGGCCCTCCCGACCCAGGGAGTCTCCCCGCCCCTCCCTCCCTGCCCAGAGCTCGCAGGGCGATTACGCCCCAGGCTTCTCCTGGGTGGTCGGGAGTCAGGAACAGCCAAGACCCCAAGTTCTTCTGCAAGAGGAAGGGAGCGGCCCCTCTGGCCAGGACCTTGTAGGCCGGGGCTCCCTCCGACCCCAGACCCCCGTGGCTCGCTCCGCCTCCTCTGGGGCGCCTGAGAGCACCGAGAGCATCCCTCGGGGAGCTTCCTGGGAAGGGCCTCGGGGTGGGGAGGGCCGATCCCCAGACCCGCCACCTCCCAGCTGCTTGTGACCCTCAGTGGAGTCGGGTGAGCGCTCAGGCGTGTCACAAGTCCTGGCTTTTGGGGAGCTGGGCGACCTGGGGGGAGCCTGTGTAAGCTCGGGCCTCTCCCTTCCCCTCGCCCCCAGGGTGGGCTTTTCCCCTCACCGGGGTCGGGGGTCGGGCTCGGGCCCCCTCGGACGGTTCCCGGCGTGACGCCCGCCCCCCTCGGCTCCTTGCAGTGACGTGGTGTGCGCTGCCTGTGAGAAGAGGACGCTGTCCGTGTTCTCCGCCTGCGGCCGCCGCCTGCTGCCCCCCATCGTCCTGCACTCCCCCGTCTCCACGCTGCACTGCACGGGGCCCTACATCATGGCTCTCACTTCCGCTGCCACCTTGTCTGTGTGGTAAGTGGCCCCCGGGCCCCAGGGGCAGCCGGACGGGGAGGGGCCAGGCCGGGCCTTAGTGAGTCACCTCCCTCACGGACCCCCAAGGCCAGGCTGTGCCCCCACCCCTGGGACCGGGGCCTCCGGCTGCCCGGGCAGACAGCATGGGGGCGGTCCCCCCTCTGCCCGGGCCAGGCGTCCCGGTGGGACTGACGGCCTCCGTTCCTTTCCCAGGGATGTCCATAAACAGGTGGTTGTCATCAAAGACGAATCTCTGCAGACCATTCTATCAGGTAATGGCGGCGGGGGCTCCTCTCCCGGCAGAGGGGGTGTGGGGAGAGAGTCCTGGGCTCCGGCCTCGGGACCGGCCAGAAGGAGCAGCCCTGCCAGAGAACCCAGGGCTTTTATTTCCGGGTCAGCGAGGTTCTCGGGGCATTTCCGCATCGTGGCGGCCGTGGACCATAATCCTCCTGGTCTTCTCCCTAGGAAGTGACATGACTGTTTCGCAGATCCTGCTGACCCAGCACGGCATCCCGGTGATGAACCTGTCCGACGGGAAGGCCTACTGCTTCAACCCGGCCCTCTCCACCTGGTGAGCGGGCAGGCCGCGGGCCCCTGGGCGAGGGGAGCCCCGGGAGAAGGTGCCAGGGGGCTTTGTGCCCGCCCCGGCCGCTGCCCGGAGGGAGGAGCGGGCCCCAGCCTCGGGGGCTGACTCCGGGGTCTCGGTCAGCAGGCTTTTCCCCAAGACCATTAGTTGGGTCGGGGACTTGGATCGTTTAAAGCTGATTTTTTTTGGTCGCTCCTTTCCACTTACAGTGGCAGCTGAGGGGGTGGGGAGGGCGGGGCCGCCTCCCTGGGCATGGGCCCCCCCGGGCCCAGAGCCCTGACGAGCCTTTTCCCCTCCAGGAATCTGGTTTCGGACAAGCAGGACTCCTTGGCCCAGTGTGCGGACTACAGGAGCAGTTTGCCGTCCCAGGAGGCCACGCTGTGCTCCGGGCCTCTCGCCATAATCCAGGGACGCACAGCTAAGTACGCAAAGCCTCCGGCCCCCCGGCGTGGGAGGGAGGGAGGAGGGAGAGCGGCGAGCATGGAGGTCGCAGGCTCCGGTCCGAGGAGCGCTTCCTGTGTTAGGAGATGTCACCTACCGGGTGATCCCCATGAGCACCCACTGTAGCAAGTGCTCCCAGAGACACGGACTCCCTGAAGCGATCCGCCCGGAGCTGGGCTTGAGCTGGCAGGGAGGGCCCAGGGCTCATCAGGCTGCGGGGCCGGGGTCTTCTCAGCAGCGTCTCTCAGCTCCGTCCCCTCGTCCCCTCTGACCCTGCTCCCCCAGGGCGGGCCCCACTCCCTGGTGCCGAGCCCACACCCTGGCTGCCCCCGAGGGCTTTTCCTGAGGCTCAGGTCTGAGCTCTCCCTCCCCTACTTGGGGGTCCCACATGTTAGAACGCTGCTGTTCCTCCCCCGGCCCCCCCGCGCTCAGCCTTCTTACGCTCCCGCACGCTCTCCTGAATCCAGGGGCTGCCCCGGCCACCGTCCTCGCCCCTGCTCCGGCCCCGACCTCCCGGTTTCCGTAGGTCCCAGCCGGCCCCCCCTCCACAGGAAGCCTTCCCTCCGTCCATTCCCTCCCATTGCTTGTGTGCCGGCTCCCCCTTAGTCCATGAACTCCTCCAGGGCAGGTATCCTCCCGGGCTGAGCACACAGGAGGCGCTTAATAAATGCCGAGGGCACCCGACAGCTGCTCCAGCCCAGAGGCCTCCCAGCCAGGGCAGCCCTCCCGCTGCTCCAGCCTGATGCTGGCCTGGAGCTGTCCGTGGTCAGCCTGCCCCGGCCCTGGCGGACCCCGAGTGCCGCAGGGGGGAGGGAGCCAGGGAGGTGACCGAGGGGAGAGCAGGACGGCCCGGGGTAGGGGTCTGGTTTGTGGGGCAGGAAGCCGGCCCTGAGGGTGGCCTCCCACCCGCCTCGTAGTGCCCCGGCCCCTGCTGTGCTGTCCCAGAGAACGCGGGCGAAAGGGCAGCCGCGGCCTCCTCGGGCAAAGCGGCTCCCGGCCCGGGCCCAGCTCACCCCCTCCCCCCGCCTTTGCAGTTCAGGAAGACAAGCTACCCGGTTGTTCTCCGTGCCTCACTTGGTCCAGCAAGAGACCACCCTGGCCTACCTGGAGAGCCAGATGGCGGCGGCGCTGACGCTGCAGTCCAGCCACGAGTACCGCCACTGGCTGCTCATCTATGCACGGTACCTCGTCAACGAAGGTGAGCCCGGCCCCGGCCCCTCCCGGGGGCCTGCCCTGGCGACTGGGGGGAGGGGGCGGCTCAGGCGTGGCCTGGGTCCGGGGGACGCAAAGCTGGGCACAGATGGGCCGGCAGGGGGCTCCCCGCTACGTCCCGAGAGACGCCCCTTGGCCACGAGTGGTACCGACCCGGCTCGGCCGGCCCAAAGCCCCAGAGCCCGTCTGGGGGCCGCTTCAGCCTGTTGTCCTCTCACAGGGTTTGAATATCGGCTGCGAGAATTATGCAAGGATTTGCTGGGGCCGGTCCATTACTCCACCGGAAGTCAGTGGGAATCAACGGTCGTGGTAAGGTCTCACGTTCCCTTTCGCCCGGTCGGTCAGAGCTGCCCGAAGGGGCAGGGCCAGAGCCCCCCTAATCCCCCAGAGAGCTCTGGGAGAGGAGAAAGGAACTTTTCTTGGAGCAGCGCAGGGGCCCAGGGCCCCTCCCTCGGCTGCCCGGGCTCAGCGGGCCCGTGACCTCCCTGGGTGTCCGGGCAGCCGAGGCCTTGGGCCTTCTCACCCCTCCCGAGGCCTCCCCAGGCCTGTGGTCTCAGAAGGCCGTCCAGCAAGCCGCCTGGTCCTGCCGTCGCCGGGGGGAGGCCGGGCCTGGCCCCGTAACTAAAGCTGGAGAAGGAGCCGGAGCTGGAGGGGGAGGGGGAGGGGGAGGGAGTGAGAGAACGGACGTGGGTGGGCGCGTGGAGGAGCGAGTCGGTGCCAGGAAGCTCCTGCCCCGGTGCCCGAGATGTCCCGGTGTTCATGTTTCCTGGCGAGGGGCAGACGGGCAGGGAGCCCCCTCTCACCCCCTGCTGCCCTCCGGGAAGGCTTCCAGCCTTTGGGCGTTACCGGCACGTGGGCTCTCCCCGCGGGATCGGTGGCGATTTCACAGGAGACCAGGCCCAGCCGGGAGGAGGGGCAGCGGACCTCTGCGTCCCAGCACTTTTACCCAATGGGGAGGCTCCCCCAGGGCACCGGGGACAGGGTCCTCAGGGACAGGGACGGCCCCGGAATGGCATCTTTACATTAAGCTCAGAGTAACGGCTCCTCCCTGGCTGGCGGGATTCACAAGGGACAACAGTTTGTCTGGGGGGGAAGACTTAGGGGTCACGGGACTGCAGAGTCAGCACTAGAACGTACAATGAACACGAGGACTGGGGGGGAGCGATGGGGCTCATTGCCCCGCTGGGCCGGGCCGGACGAGCTGGGTCAGGCCTGGGGCCACATTTAGGGGGCGTTGTTAAGCTGGAGGTTGGTGCAGGAGACGGGCTGCCCAACACGGAGTGGGGCTGCAGTCCCCGAGCTGCCACCAGAGGGCAGGCAGGACCTCAGATTGTGCCAGCCGAGGGCGGAGCCCGGAGCTGGGGGGGGGGGGGGGCAGGGCACAGGGCTTTTCCCAGAGCTGGTGGTCACTCATGAGAGGGCTGGACAGCCCCATGGCCCTGGGACCCCCCGCCCCCCCGGGTGCAGAGGGCCGTCGCATTGGCGTGTCTGCCAACAGTACCTGGCACCACAAAGATCTTCCAGCTTTTCCCATTTTGCCATCTCTCGTTTCCCTCCTGGCGAGCCCTGAGGGTGGCTGGGGGGGGCCTCTGGAGCGCCCCATAGCGGAGGCCCCCGACCCCAACTCTGTCCTCCTCTCTGCGTGCAGGGCTTGCGAAAGCGGGAACTTCTCAAAGAGCTGCTTCCGGTCATCGGGCAGAACCTGCGCTTCCAGCGGCTGTTCACAGAGTACCAGGAGCAGCTGGACATCCTGAGGGACAAGTAGCAGCCCCTGGCCCGCTCCAGGAGGAACAGCGCTTCTCGGCACAAGCCCTGACGGACAGACGGCCGGCCAGCCCTTCCGAAGGGAGCCAGCGGGAGGGCCTCCAGCACAGGGGCCGTTCTTGTCCGAGGAGACCACGGCGGGGTGCGTGACATCCGGACACGGACAGGCCCGGCCCTTCTTCCTAGAAGGGCCTCCCTCTCCAGAGCAAGGTCCGGGACTGCAGGGAGCTGCAGCTCCACGTGGCCGGGAGCCTCCCCATGTGCTCCGGGGGACTTGCCACAAGTCGCGGGGAGGCGCGGGGAGATGGCACCGCCCTCCAGAGCCCGTCGGCGGCAGAGGCCGCGGGCAGCGCCAGGGCCGTGAGCTCGGCAGGCTCTGAGCCCTGCCACGTGGAAGGCGGAAGGCGGAGCAGCCCAGAGACTCCCCTGCCCAGAGAAAGGCTGCCCTCCCCCAAGGCGGGTTTTCCACGAGGACCCGCCCGCTTGTGAGAGAGGACTTTCCTTGGCCAAGAATCAGGATTTCCCTATGGGGCACGTGGACGCTTGTCACCCATAGGACATCGCAACTCTAATTATGACAGCTATGTGGCTCAATAATTGTACCAAAATTAACCTGTCCTCATTTGGTTTTTAATTTTTAAATGTTTGTAAAAGACCGTTTTTCTGGGAAGGGGCAAGGGGCGGGCGATTCTTTTTGTAAGTATGAAATAAATGAACACGGCATTGGATACAAAACCCGGCCCGGCCTCCAGCCAGGCGTCTCCCGGCCCCCCGGGGCCTGTCTCGGTCACTGGGAAGCAGGGTGAGCTCCCGTGGGCAGGCGCAGGGCTGCGGGGTGCTGGGGTGACCCCTCCTCGGGCTGTACGTGCATGTGTACACACACACACACACATACGGGTTGTCACTAAGGGGGCTGGGACTAGGCCGGTGGAACTCGAGGGGACCCCAAAAAGGCTATTGTTCAGGGCCCCCCAGCAGATGAAAGCACGAGTGCAGAGCGGTATCTGAGCTCCTCTAGCTCTCTGGGAGCTGCCCCCGAGCCCGAGAGATGTCGGGGACCCCCAGTGCTCTTACCCACAGGGGTTAGAAACTGGGGCCTTTTCCCGGCCTGGGTCTGTGCTCCTCCACGTGGCTGGGGACTGCGCGCGTGGGCCCTCCCTCTGACCCCTGGGTAGCCGAGGGCCGTGTGACTGAGAGAGCCTCAAGCCCGGCCCCGACAGTGGACTCTGCTCGTCTCTTCTGCTTTCCAGTGAATCCATCCCCCTCCCAGGTACGAAGGACTCGGAGAGGCCTGGAGGCCCAGGATCCCCCCTTTCCTTTCCCCCCCCAATCACTGAGATTTGGCATCGAAGCCCTGTTTGAGTCCGCTCACTGACGGGACAGGCTTTAGACATGGGGGCTCGCCCGGTGCTCAGTGGCCGTTTGACTTCAGACAGACCGCTTGCCCCCCTCCCCCCGCCTGCTTCTGCGGCCGTTCCGAAGGAAGGCGCTCTGGCTGCTGCCGGAGAAGTGATTCTTGTCTCACTGAATTGAGGCAGATTTTCATTTTTTTAATAGTGGCCTTTTATTTTTTGCCAAATACAAGCAGAGTTTTCAGCATTCACCCTCAAAAACTTTGTTCCAGATGTTTCTCCCTCCCCCAGACAACCGCTAACCCACTGTAGGTCAAACGTGCGATTCTTCCAAACGTGTTTCCCCCTTCATCGCGCTGCACAAGAAAAATCCCAGCAGAAAAAAAAACAAGCAAACAAATGAAAACAAAGGTGAAAACTACTAGGCCGTGCTCCCCATTCAGCCTCCATAGTTTGGGGTCTGCAAACGGCTCTTTCCATCACGTCTATTGGAATTCCCCGCTCCAGTTCCGGGCTGCCTGGGTCCTCGGGCTGTCTGTGGAGCTGCCCCCACGTTGCTTAGATGCGACCCTGCTTAGGAAGGGGCTGCCTGAAGACTCCTGCTGCCGACCCAGCTGGCCATGGGGCTGCTTCTGGCCCAGACCCACCGGGGTGAGCACCTGGAGCCCTGAGAATGTCGCGGGTTCAGACTGAGTGGAGGCGGGGCTGTGGAGGACGAGTCTGGCTCCTACATTGCATAGGGGAAGAACAGGCCTGGAAAGGTCGAGATCCCATTGTGAGAAAGGTGGGCAGTACCCAGGTGTATCCCGGCCCTCCCAGGGATGGCGGGTGGTCCCACACGAGCGCCCCGGACTCTCCCTCCTTGTCTCCATTGCTCTTCATGTCGTCGTGGCTATTCGCAAGGAGACCGGACCTTTGGGATGAGAAACTGGGGGACGGGGAGAATGATCTGGCTCTGTCCTGGCCCCTCTGCTCTCTCCTCAGCTCTTCTGGGCTTCCTGGGCCTTTCTGGACAGATTCCCAAACCTCCCAGCTTGTCAGATGCCCCACAGACACCCCAGATTCACTGTGTCCAAAATAGAACTCACCTTTCCCCAAAAATCTATCCTTCTTTTGGACTTCAAACTTTCAAACTTCCCTATTCTGTTTAGAGCATGACCTCCTAATCTCCCCCCACTTCCAAAAAGGAAATTCTTTTTTAAATTCTTTTGTTAAAAATTCTATTTAGTATTTTCCCCCAATCACTGATAGAAATCATTTTTGAGTTCCAAATTCTCTCCCTCCCTGCCCAAATCTCTGAGAAGGTAATTCACTAGAGGTTATGCACATGTAGCTGTTATCTCCATATTAGTCATGTTGAGAAAGAAAGTATAAAACCAAAAAAAAAAAAAAAAAAAAAAAAACTGCACAAACCCTCAGGAAAAAGAAAGAAGGCAAAGAGTGCGCTTCAATCGGCACCTCCTGGTCACAGACGGCACGTTTCCTCCCAAGTCCTGCTGAAGCGTCTTGGATCATGACACGGCGGACAATAGCCAAGCCATTCAGAGTCCTCGTTTATGCCCTCGCCGTGACTGCACGCAGGACATTTCACTCCCCATCGGCTCATGGAAGTCTTCCTAGGTTCTGCAGAGAGCATCCTGCTCATCGTTTCCCATAACAACAGAATCCATCACAATCCACAGCACAGTTTGCTCAGCCGCTCCCTGATGGATGGGCATCCCCTCCATTTTCCATCAGTTTTTAGAAAAGAGCTGCTGTAAATATTTTTGTACAGATATGTCCTTTTCCTTTTGGGTTTTTATCTCTCGTGCTATTGTTAGTCACAAGATACGTTTAGATAGAGTTCCCAACTCCACCAGCAGTGCCTTAATGTCTCGTTTTCCCCACATCCCCACCAATATTTGTCATTTGCAAGGAAATATTAGGTACCAACCACATGCAGGACATGCTAAGGGTTTTACAAATATTCTCTTTGAATATCTAGACAAGCCAGGAAGGTAGACACTAGTATTCCCATTTTACAGCTGCAAGCAAGTTACTCCCCTTCTCCCAGACTCAGTTTCCTCCCTTGGAAAATGAGAACATTGTACCAGATGGCCTAGAAATCCTCTCATCCCATTGCCTAAGGCGAGACTTTCCAAAAGATGCCCCTGAAGAAGGTCCTCTGTGTTTAAGATTCGACAAATGGAGGGGTCTGGTCTGTGCGAAAATGGAAGTCCTTTCTCTGACACTGCTCCAAAAGTTGCCCCGTCTCTCCCTCAGAGGGACCTTCTCCCTAGGCTGGCAAGTCCTACCCACAGACCCCAGCTCCAAAGTGTTCAAAGATAATAATGTTAGTGTCTTAGGGTTTCCAAATCACTTTGCATTTATGTCGGATCCTTATAGCAACCCGAGGAGATAAGTGCCGTTATTATCTCCCTTTTACAAATGAGGAAACAGGCTCAGAGCTTATGTGACTTGCCTAAGATCACACAACTGGTAACTGAGGCAGGATTTGAACTCAGACCTTCCTGACTCCAGGCCCAGCATTTGATCTACTAACCGATTTAACTCCATCAAATTAAGTTTTTTGGAGGAAAAAAACAAAACAACAAAACGATAATCCCTTTCTTCAGCATTTTCCACAAAATCGCTATGTGAATTAAGAAGTATTTTTAGCTTATTTATTGGAGTAAAGAGGAAGATGAAGGAAAAGACAGACCCGCTTGGAGTGAGTGCGATCATGGTAACCATCAGAGAAGGCGAGAGCGTTTCAACATTGCTTATTTACTCGGCTGAGGAGAATGGCTTCTGCAGCAGAGATCAGAAAAAAAATGGCAGACGGGGAACCCCAAGTAAAAGGCGCTTGGTCGTCATTGATAACTGTCCTGAGCCCGTGTCAGCCGTATACCAACCGTTGTGGAGAAGGGAAGAGTCATGCCTCTGGAGGGCAAATGTTCAGTCTCCAAAAAAAGGAAGCATGTGGTGATTCAGGGGAAGATCTCTCCTCCCATACCCACCTTTGTTCCCCAGATGGTCATCAGCTGGCATTTATTAAGCACCTACTATGTGCCAGACACTGTGCACAGTGGGGATTCAGAAGGATGGGCAAATCAGTGGGTTTGACCTAATCTGCATTTCCTCTTTCTAGGAAGCTTCCAGAGCATTAATAGAAGTGAATGGATCCATGGTGGGGGTCAAGGGAGAGATCTCGCCTACCAGCAATGTGAAGTGCAGAGTAATAATAATCACACTTTTTGTTACTTTTCGATTGTTTCAAGGACAAGTTCAGTTATCATATCCACTCCTTCTTGACCCCATTTGGAGTTTTCTTGGCAAAGATGCTGAAGGGAGTTGCCATTTCCCTCCTCGGCTTATTTTACAGATGAGGAAACTGAGGCAGACAGGGTGAAGTGACTTGTCTAAGTCACTCAGCTAGGAAGTGTCTGAAACTAGAATTGAACTGATTCTTCATTTTGGGGACTGTGCCAGCCAGCTGCCAAAGAGGATACACCCTCATTAAGCACCCAATCAAACAATCCGGATGGGACCTAACCCATAATGCAACAAGGTGGCATTCCATAGCTGACACCCTACAGCATCATCCTGGAAACATATTTATGTTTAAAAGATGGCCCTTTATTTCATGAAGCCCAAGGTCATTAAAAGCCCAGTGTGATTTCTCGAGGCTACCCAGCCTTCTCTCTTCCTCCGACTCCATCCCGAGCCGAGTTTTGTCTGTCCCAGACATCTGTGGAGACCCTAGGGCTCCCCAGCTTCAGAACAAAATGCACGTGGGTCGGAAGCCATTCATAGCTCGTGAGCCCCCATCGGTGTGTTGCCTCCAACTGGAGCTACCCAACTCTATGTCCCCAGGCTGCAGCGGGCCTGCCTGTTGTGGTCGGTCTACTATAGCTCAGCGTGTGGGAGCCTCCATTACTGTGCAAACTTTGTCTCTTCTTCTAGCTAATTCCACCCCCTGAGCTGTCCCTCGTACAAATATAGCGCCAACGTCTATCTGCCAGAACTTTCTCTATAGATGCTCAACCTACAGCTCATGGGCAAGACCGGGAGCTTCTGGGGGACAGAGCTCTGGGGACGGAGGAGCCGGCGGCCGCTCTGTCCCCTTGTCTTCGGAGCCTCGTGGTCGGTTCTGAGTTCCCACTGACTCAAACTGAGGGATCTGGCTTAGCAGGACAGATCAAAGGTGTTCTGCGAGAGATTAAGACCCCTGCACTAACTACAGGATCTCTTCCACTGAGAGGAGAAGGAAGCCCGTTTCAAGATTGCTTATCGTGTCAAGAAGAGAACTTCTTAGAAAGAAGACAGGTGATTGCTACCTGTAGGAGCACTGTCTCCCCAAGAGTAGACATTAACTCATCCTAAATGGAGACACTTTTACTGGCCAGAGATTGAATGGCAGAATGTGTATGCTTTATTGTTGGGGGGAATAATCTGAGTGATGAACTCTTGAAAGTCTAGTTTTTCACTGACCAAAATTCACTTTTTAAAGTTTTATATAGTTATATGTGGCCTAGACCCTCTATTTTTATTTAACTTTTAAATTTAATTGTATTTTTGTTTTAACTTTTTAATTTTTAACGTATTTAATTTTTTCTTTTGACAAAGAAGGAACTTTTCTGACTTTTTTTTGCTATTGGTGTCATGGAGTATTGGTTTTATTTGAAATATCCTATTGGATGTTTGTGGAGGCCCTTTTTGTAGTGGCTACAAACTGGAAACTGAGTGGCTGCCCAGCAGAGGGGGAGTAGCTGAATAAGTAAGGGGATATGAATGTGATGGAATATTATTGTTCTGTAAGAAACGATCAGCAGGAGGATTTCAGAGGGGCCTGGAGAGACGGACAGGAACTGATGCTGAGGGAAGTGAGCAGAACCAGGAGATCATTATACACGGCAACAGCAAGATCATACGATGATCAATTCTGATGAACATGGCTCTTTTCAATAATGAGATGATTCAGACCAGTTCTACTAATGAAGAGAACCATCAATACCTAGAGAGAGGACTATGGGAACTGAGTATGAACCACAACATAGCATTTCCACTCTTTCTGTTATTGTTTGCTTGCATTTTGTTTTCCTTCTCAGATTTTTTTTTTTTCTTTCTAGTTCAAATTTTTCTTGTGCAACAAGACAACTGTATAAATATGTGTACATATATTGGATTTAACATTGAATTTAACATATTTAATATGTATTGAACTACCTGCCATCTAGGGGAGGGGGTGAAGTTCCAGAAGAAGGAGAAAAAGTTGGAACACATGATTTTGCAAGGATCAATGCTGAAAAATTACCCATTGGGGGCAGCTAGGTGGCGCAGCGGATAGGGCACCAGCCCTAAAGTCAGGAGAACCTGAGTTCAAATGTGACCTGAGAGACACTTGACACTTCGTAGCTGCCTAGACCCTGGGCAAGTCACTTAACCCCAAATGCCTCAGCGGAAAAAAAAAAAAAAGAAAAATCACCCATGCATATGTTTTATAAATAAAAACCTTTAATAAAAAAATGTTTAATGAAATATTCTATTGAAAACCCTAAAAAAACCCACAAAAACCATTTTTCAATAAAGAAATAAAACCTTACTTAAAGTTCATTCTGTTTGGAAATGTCAGAATCTAGTAAGTCATCATTATGTGCCTAATTACCAATAATTGTACTTACGCCAGATCACCGAAGTAGCAGGTGGCGGAGGCAGTATTTGTGGGCATGTTTCTCCTGAGTCTCCACCCAGGGCTCCATTCGTCAGGCCACATCGCTTCTGGGATTCATGTCTTTATTGGGTCTGAACTGCAATCCCAGGGCACTGGAAGCTGCCCCCAGAGAAACAGTGTCTTGGACACCCGATAGCGTGGCCCAAAGCAGGAATAGTTGAAAGCATGAAGAGCGGCCCTGGGAGCCTCTTCCAGTGAGGTCCAAGTAGCCGCTGTGCGGACTCAGGTCCCGCCACAGGCTGTCCCCTCAGTGGCCAGGGAGCAATGAGCCATGGCCAACTGCTGAGAAATGCTGCTCCGCTCTTAGCTTCGGGCTCACAGTTTTCTTTCTGTGGCTTTTCCAAAGCTTGTTTTTATTAGGCAAATTCTCCAGCCGGTGGGGCTTGTTTTTACAGGCCTTGTGCCAGAAGCCACAGCCCGCCGTCCTGTCTTAGAGAAAATTCAATTACGATTTTTTTCTGTAATCATAAGCAATTTATAATTAGATCTCCTGACCTGAGACTGAATGTCTAAAACCAGAACTAAAACATGATCTGTGTGTGGGCAAATCAAGAGGTCTTGGCGGCCCAAAGGACCCTTGGCCCACTCCGTGTTTTGATGGTTGCCTAGCCCTGAGATCTCTTCAGTGTGGGGGATCCCCTCTCCCAGAGTAGTCCGCCACCCACCCATGGCCTCTCCTTTGCTCAGGAGAGCTCTCTCTGGCTCCCCATTATCGGATATCCACCCACTGCCTCGTTTCCTTTCTAGCATGGTGAAGTGAAGGGGAGTAGTATTTGTTAAGCACCTACTATGTGTCAGAGAATAAATCCTGCCCTCGAGGAGTTCTCCGCCTAATAAGAGAATTTCACCTGAAAAAAGCTCTGGACCCACGAGCTAAACTGGAGAGAGTCCACTGGGCGCCCTGTGGCTTTAATGGGGATCAGGAAAGGCTTGCTGTGGAAGGCGGGACTCCAGCTGGGACTGCAGGAGATAGAGAAGCTAAGACTCAGGAAGGAGGAGAGAAGGTATTCTGGGTCTGGGGGACAATTAGAGGGAGGATGGTAGGGCCTGGGGGAGGGGGACATGCAAGAAAGCCAGTGAGATGTAAAGACTAGGAAGGCGGGGCAAGGAAGACCAAATGGAGCAGTTTGCACTAGCTCCTGGAGGTTGTAGGGAGATGACGGAGGTTATTGGGGGGAGGGGGTGTGTGTGATGTGGCCAGCCCTGTGTTTTAGGAAAATGTCTTTGGTAGCTGACTGGAGTCGGGAGAAACTGAGGCAGGTGGGACCCAACTCCCAACAGATATTGTGACAGTCTGGGTGTGAGGGGCTGAAGGTCTGCTCCAGGGTGGGGGCAGTGTCCCAGGGGAGAAGGGGGCTCACTGGAGGGATGTTTGGTTTGACAGCAGATTGGATGGGGGGGGGGAACCGGATGAGGAGTCACAGGTGATATTTAGATTTGGAAAATAGTGTTTTCCACAGTAAGAGGGAAGATCGGAAGGAGGAAAGGTTTTACTGGGGGAAAGATAATGGGTTCCACTGTGGACATAGCGAGTTTGAGATGCTTTCTGGCCATCTGGTGTGGCCGTCCAATAGGCAGCTGGAGACTGAAATTAGCAGTCAAGAGAGAGGTTAGGGATGGACAGATGATCTTTAGCGTAGAAGCAATGGATGAAAAATGGCTTTACTTTCTGCAGAGCATTTATTAAGTGCTTACTATATGCATATTCAGGGGATCGCAAGATAAACTTTATCGTCATAGAGCTCAAGGTGGTCCAGGTGGTGATGCTTTCTGCCTCAGAGATGGTAATTAAATGTGGGGGAGAGAGGGCAGCCCAGCCGCAGACCTTTGAGACTGCTGGGATTAGCAGGTGCAATCTAGCGGAAGGTCCAGCAAAAGAGGCCGCGGAGTAAGTAGTTCCAGAGGTAGGAGGAGAACCAGGAGACTGACTATCCCAAAGACCAAGAAGAAGAAAAAATTAGATTTGGTAATAAGGAGATCACAGAGAACGTTGAAGACTGCGATTTCAGTAGAGTGATGAAGGCAGAAGCCGGACTGTTGAGAATGAAGAGAGGAAAGGAGGTACTTAGTGTAGAGGACCTTCTCAGGGAGGAGAGATCTAGTACAGTGGGTAGTGGGACGGACAGATCAAGAAAGGGTTTTTGGAAGATAGGAGAGATACGAGCAGGATTGAGGGCTGCAAGAAATGAGACTTTTTTGGTAATTTCATTCATAAAGTTCTTGTGGGTATCTTGGTAGGTAGGCTCCCCCATGTTTTATACATTCTTATAATTTTGGGGGGAGAGGCAACTGGGATTAAGTGAGCTAGGAAGTGTTAAAGGTTTGAGGCCAGATTTGAACTCAGTTCCTCCTGGCTTCAGGGCTGATACTCTATCCATTGGACCATCTTAGTTGCCCCTTTTAATAATTGAAATGGAATTTCTCCATCTCTCTTCCCACAAGTTTTGATAATGTCCTGAAATCCTTCATTTTTTCACTTTGCCCTCTGACTTTTGGCATTTTTCTTTTGCGATTTCTTAAAATATGGTATCCAAATTTTTTTTGTTCCATTATGATTTTTAGGAACTCGGATGATTCTTCATCTCTCCGTTTTCCAGGTAAGTTTTTTTGGATACTAAATACCTTCTATGTTCTAGATATCTTCCATATTTTAGATAGATACCTTCCATGTTCTAATTTTTCAGGTTTTTTTTTTTTTACTTTGTTCTGTTATTTCTTGTTATTTCATAGAACCATCAGTTGTTATATTTTTCAGGATCTCCGGTTTGGGGAAAGTTTTCCATCTTTTGCTCAATGGTTTCTTATTCTATTTCTACTTTTTTCTCTAAAAGCTCGACTTCTATTTGTTCACTCTCTTTTAATGTCCCCAGGCCAGACTCTGCTTGAACTTGAAGATGGTTGTCTCTTTCTGTATTTGCTTCTTAGGCTTCTTGTGACCCAGAGTATGTCTTCACAGCTTTATATTTTCTTCTGCTTACTCATATTTCCAGACACAGTTCCCGGATTAGTATTTTGCAGCAGGCCCAGGCTTCCTTCACTTCCAGCACCCTTGAATGGTATGGGCAGGCCCTGCCTGGTCTTATCATTCCTGCTATTGCTGCAATTAAGGGAGGGTCAAAGGGGAGGGACTTCTTGGTGGCTGTCATTTTCCTGGAACTGGCCCAAGACACAAGATGCAATGGCCAGTCTATGAACCAGTAATCTTGGTCTCCTGATTGTTCCTAAAACAAAAGCCTCCATCCCCCAACTCTGAACATTTTCTCTGACTGTCCCTCATGTCCTCCTCAGCTACCCCTGCTTGCTTGTTTTTTTTTTTTCTTTTTTGATCTTTTTCTTGTGCCGTATGCTAATTGTGGAATAGAAGAATTGCATTATGTGTAACATATATTGGATTACTTGCTCTCTAGGAGAGCGGGTGGGGGGGAAGGGAGGGAGAAAAATTTGGAACATAAGGTTTTATGAGGGTGAATGCTGGTTGCCTATATTTTGAAAATAAAAAGCTGTTAAAAATACTATTTTTGCCCTTCTCTGTATCCCATAATTCAGTACGGTGCCTGACATACAGTTAAGGGCTTGATAAATTTTTGTTGGCTTGACTTGACCTACCCGAGTCTGGCTTCATATCCCTCTGTGGTTCCAGTAGACCAAGGCCAAAATCCTGCGACCTTTAGGCCTAATTTAGGGGGCTGTGAAGGGTATACTTTATAGGGCGCTAGGTCTTCAGATGGAAAGACCCGAGTTCAAATCCAACTTTTTCGTTGTGTGTCTATGGGCAAATCACTTAACCTTGTCTCAGTTTCCTTAGCTGTAAAATGGGGCTAATAGTAACTCCTTCCTCCAGGGCATAAAGCACTTTATAATTATCTCATTTAGCCTATAACTGCCCTGGGAGGCAGAGTGCTGAGATCCAAAGAACTTGCCCAGATCAGTTCCTTCTGCACCTTTGCCTCTCAGCAGAAATAAGGAGGAACCACTACCTGCATCCTTGCAGTTTTCAGTTACTGACTGGGGGCTTTGTCATCTTCTGCAATTCTTTTTCAGTTTCTTTGGGCGGTGTCATTTCCCTTGAATCATTCCAGGAAAGATTCCTGCGGACTGTAGGCTTTCTCCAGCTCCCACTGGGCATCGGCATCCCTCCTCTTCACCTTCTGGCCCGATGTCTCACTCCTGAGTGGGTCCACACCAGAACGTACACTGGAGCCGCTCTGCCCAAACGTGCTTGGTCTCCACGCCTGCCATTCTGGGAGAAAAACGCTACAAGCTCGCTTGGGGCCCAAGCCATCCAGAGGCTGATTTAATCAGTTTAATTTCAATTTCAGCTCTGCTTGAAGAGACCTCAAATCCAAAGGATCAGAAATCACTCCTGTCTGAAAATTCCTCTTCCATTGATTTTTAGTATTTCCCAATCCCACAGTAAGATGAAATTTCATTTCAGAGCTCCGGTGAAAGTTCAACGAACAGTTTCAATTCGTCTAACAGAAATATCGACATCCAAAATGGCAGCTGCTTCTGGAGAATCACCTTTGCGGAGGGCAGAGATCAGTAATGACTTGTAATTAAAACTGAGTCAAGTCAGTAAACATTATGACCTACTGTGTGCTGGCCACTCTTCAGTACTGGGGATACAAAGGCAGGCAAAGGCCCTGCCCTCAGGGGCTTCCAGTCTAGCGCTGGGCGTGGAGAGGGGGAACAAGAGGCGAACTACTTGGAATGGATGAACCCGAAAGGAGCAGAAAGGCCCCCCAGCTCTAGGCCACTTTACGGGCGTGTCGAGTTCTTAAACGTTCACCCAGTGTGCTCAGAGAAGGGATTCTGGTTAAGGGAGGACTCAGTGCAGAATGCATTTTTCTAGAGTTCTGCCGGGTCGAATCAGCAAGACCCCAGTTCAAATTCACCTTCATACACTTCTGACCTTATCGCTTCACTGCTGCTCTGAATAAAAGTACTTGCCTCCCCTCCCGCCCTCCCCCCGGGGAATGTTGCTTTAAAAACTTGTCTCCTTTCTTCCTGTGAGTTTGACCAAAAACTGATCAGGTTTTCTTCACTCTGACTGGAAATGGCTTTTGACTAAGGATTCTCACAATGTGATTTTGTAATATTAGCGGAAAGAGGGAACAAGCAGGGCCTCAGCACCCCCACCCCCAAGAAGCCAGCAGAGATTTTCTCCCTCAGCCCAGTAGAGATTGGGGAAGTCCAGGAGGGCAGCCTTCCTGCGTTCCATTTTCTACTTGCTGGGCTGGTGTGATGGGGAGAGGGGACGGCCTGGCTAGCGAGAGCCCGGCTGTGGGGGATCTACCCCCTGCTCTCTCCCCTCCCACCTTGCACCAAAGAGAGCAGGCTCAGAATTAAAGCGAGTTGGTCACCTGAAAAAGCTTCCTTCAGAACCTGGTCTTGCTGCTGTCTCCCCCCGTTGTGCAGGAATCCTCTGGGCTCCCTGGCCCCCTGAAATGCCTCGGACCCCCATTTCCTCTCATCATACACTCACTTTTGTGGATGAGGAAACCGAAGGACCAAATCTGAATGGTGGACCTAGTCCCTGGCCAGTGAGCTTGGGCCCAAGCCCTGCCCTCCTTGCCCGCAGCTGACCCGTCAGCTGCACCCTGTGCCACGAGGACAGTGCCCAGGGCAGCTGCGGGCCCTAGCTGGTGGTGGCAGATGGCAGACATTCCGTCATGGAGGAGAGTGACTCAGCAAACGCCCGGGGCCTCCCGGGCACTCAGGCTCAGCAGCCGTGTAGGCTCACGATCTGGGGACCCTGCAAAGAAGGGGCCAGCGCACCAGCCCCGGAGAGCCCCGGGGGACGCCCAGAGAGGGACAGGCCATTGGAGAGAGGGCGGGCCCTTTTTGGCTGGGACCCTGAGAGTGGAGTTCTCAGATTTCTGCCCTGGGGTCTTGGGCTGTCGTGGAGCTTGTGACCCCAGTAGCAGGGCTCCTGCCCGGTACAGGCCTGTAATGTTGCTTTGTGTGCGGTGGTCCTACTGGACCCCAGGAAGCCTTGCGGCCCTCATGGTGTCACGGTCCGCAGCCCAAGGCCGACAGCAGGGGCAGGCAGGCGGCTCGGCCCCGGAGTCCAAATGTGGCTCCAGACACTTCCTAGCTGATCTTGGGCGAGTCACTTACCCCCAACTGCCTCTTAAAAAAAAATAAAGCGGAGGATGCTCCTCACAGCCACTAGGAATGGCCTCCTTCAAAGCCATTACTGCTGAGTTTCCCAATCATATCATCTCTGAGCCGGGCTCTGCGCTGGGCCTAGGGAGCCAAAGAGCTCGCCCGCAGGGAGCTTACTCAGGGAGCCCACCCACTGGGAACCTGCCCAGGGAGCTCACCCACCGGGATACCCGGAAAGCTCGCCCACCAGGAGCCTGCCCAGAGAGTCCACCTGTGGGGAGCCTACCCAGGGAGCTCACCCGCAGGGAGCTTATCCAGGGAGCCCACCCATGAGGAGCTTTCCCAGGGAGCTCACCCACCGGGATACCTGGAAAGCTTGCCCTCTGGGAGCCTGCCCAGGGAGCTCACCCACCGGGATACCCGGAAAGCTCGCCCACCGGGAGCCTGCCCAGGGAGCCCACCCATGGGGAACCTACCCAGGGAGCTCTCAGGAAACCACACAGACCCAGATGAACAAACAAGCTGTATACCAAAAGAGAGATCAGCTGGCACGGGGAGGGGCACAAAGGAAGCAGGCAGAGGAAGGAGCCCAGAGACAGGAAATGGGATGGGAAGGAGCCGGGAGCTTCCCCAGGCCTGGGGGCTGAAGCTCCGTCCAGAGGTTCCCTCTGGGCTCGGGTCACTCCCAGCCGGCGCTGCCTCGGATGCAGCACAAACCAGCTTCTCTCTGCAAGGACACAAGACCCATTATAAGAGCCTGAGATTTCTGGGGAATCGGTGCCCGGTTGCCCGGCATCCACGAGGGAGAGGAAATGAGGAGATAAAACCTCCGGGCCCAGCAGCCCCCAAAGGGCTGCTTCCGTCCAGCCGCCCCTCCCCACCCAGGCCAGGGAGCCGAGCACAAACGCCCTTTGGGCTTTATTAAAAAATACTTTGCAGATGCATCATTTGAGCCTCCCAACCACCCTGGGAGCTGCCATTTAGCAGATGAGGGAAATAAGGACTGAACTAGAGAGTGTCTGACTCCTGCCTCTGCTAAACAAACAAAGCGGTTACCAAGGGCTCCCTGAGCCCAGCCCGAGCTGCCCCCCGCCTCCCCCGGGCCCAGCATCCGCGCCAGGGCCAGCCCTGCCAAGCCCTCTCCTCGGGGCCTGAGTGCAAGGGACGCTTCCCCGGGGCCCAGACACACAGCAGCAAAGTCCTGGGCCAGACCAAGGGGCGCATGCAGCCGGCAGCCCGACTGGCAGATGGGGAGGAGCGATTCCCAGCCTGGCAAAGGAGAGATGGGGGACTCTTGGTCTTATTTACTCCAAAGGTAGATGGCGCTATAGCAGATAACCCCTGGGTCCCGAGTCACTTACCAGCTGTGAGATCCTGAGTGAGTCATTTCACCGTCGGCCTCAGTTTCCTCATTTGTAAAATGGTTGGAGGAGGAAATGGCCAGTATCTTTGCCGAGAAAACCCCAAATGGGGTCACGAAGAGGCAGATACCACCAACAACAATGTGGACTGTTTGGGGTCTACTACCTGCTGAGGATGTGCCCGTGGGTAGCAGAGGGGCATAAAGGGGCAGAGAGACCCGTGATGCTTATGTAAGGGGCATTTTTGGTGTGCCCTGTATGTCCGTGTGTCTGCGGGTTGTCTAGATGAGCGTGCAGGAAGATGTGGCCAAGTATTTCCACAGGAAACTGGGGTTCCTGCCAGGAGGGGAGCAAGAGGCTGGGGTCAGGGGCTGACCCCCTTAGTGATCTCCCCTAGATGGGAAGTCATTTTTAGGTTCATTTACCTATAGATATAATGGAACTCCCCACCTTTCCCCCTACAACCACCTTCTTCCTGACTTTCCCGTTCTTACCAGGGGACCACATTTCAGCCACCAGGTCCCCATCTCGTACATCTGTCTCACTGTCCTGTCACTCTGAGTCACTCATTTCCCACAGTCAGCTGCCATATTTGGTGAATTCTGCCCCCTTAGTACTTCTCACGTCTGTCTCCTTCTCCCTGTTCACTTTTCAACCACCCTAGTCCAGGCCTTCATCCTACCAGCCCTGCACAAATCTCCTAATTGGTCTCCCTCCCTCTAGTCTCTCCTTTCTCCAATCCATCCTCCCGTCAAGCGGTCGTGACCCGTGTCATTCCACTGCTCAAGGATCTTCGAGGGCTCCACTCTGCCTCTCTTCGCAGTAGCTTAAAATGCAAACTTTCCCACCTGGCTCCATCCCAGCTTCCTAGGGCAGTTACGCTTTATCGTACTCACACGTTCTATGTGATCTTCCACTCCAATTGGCCGGTTGTCCTTTTCTATGTGAGACATTGCGTCTCTTACTTTGCGAAGGCGTGCTCCTCCTCTCCAGAAAAAGCTGTTTGGCTCGGAACCCTCCTGCCTCCAAATGGTATTGAATCAACATTATTTGCAAGCAGCTACATGGAGCAATGGATTGAGTATTAATCCCGGAGTCAGAAGGGTCTGAGTTCAAATCCAGCTGTGGCTCTGGGAAAGTCACTTCACCCAATTAGCCAGTTTCCTCCACTGTAAAATAAGCTGGAAAAGGAAATGGCAGACCTGCCAAGAAAACCTCAAATGGGTCACAAAGGATTGGAAACAGTTGAAACCGTTCAGGGACAACAGTAACATTTGTCTGTCCGATTGGGACACTGAGGCTTAAGTTTGCTTCCAATGAAAGAAGTTTGGGCAGAAGGGGGAAGAGTCCGGAGACAAAAATATGAGGGCAGCCCTTCCTCAGGCTGTATTGTCTGCGTGGCTTTTTTGTTCTCGAGTCATCCTGGTGTATCAGTGTCTACCAGAGGGAACTGAATACAGTAGGTGCTTAAATCGGTATTTGCTGGATTGAACACAATTATTTTGCAAGACCTAAGAACTTTGCTTGACCCGTGATTCCAGAGGATCCATGATAGACTCCACCTCCTGAGGAGGTGGACTCTGGGAGCAGGAGGAGGCCTTTTTGGACCCGGTTCCTGCAAAATTTTGTTTTGATATGTACTTTTTTTTTTTTTATAAGGGCTTTGTTTTTATTTTGCTTTCACTGAGGGGAAAGGAAGAGGAGGTGAGAAAGAAAACAGAATTTAATTAGAAATTTTAATTTTAAAATGTAATGGAATTCAGACACGAGTTGACTGCAAGATCTTGAACGGATTCCTGTGTTGTTGCTAGTGTAGCAACAGAAACATAAGCTATAAATGAACCACCCAACGAAGTACTGCTCGTGTTGTCATGCCTATTTTAAAGATGAGAAAACCAAGTCTGGAAGGGAGCGTTTTGGGTTCCGAGTCACCCAGTGACCCACCCAGGGGCAGAACCTAAGAGTTCCCATTTCCTCATCCATGGCTCGGGCTGGGGGAACATACCGTTCCCTCAGAAGGATAACTTCTCTGATTTCACTGGGTGAGGGCTTGACTTCCTGCCAATTTGGTCCTCTTGCTTCAACATCAAAATAAAAATCCCTTTCCTCCACGACGAAGTTTGAAGTTTTCTTGTCTTGGAATCTAGAACTATGCAAACACCGGGAAAGAGGCGGAGGGGCTCCGACTGTTAACGCCGATGGCTCCGTGTCCGGCCGGGGAGGAGGGGCCTGCGGGTCAGCACCGGCTCTGCCAGGGTTGGGGAATCCAGGTCAGCTCGCCCTGGATGCTGCACGAGGCCGGCCCGAGAGGCCGAAAGCAGCCAGTGAGGGAGCCGCACAATGCAAACAGAGCCGCTTTGTTCCTGCGGAGAAGAGGCTCTGTTGGGAAGCGTCCCAACGGCCCGGCCTGGGAGTCTGAGCCCCCAAACTGCCGGCCCTCCGCCAGCAGCATCTCTACCAGCCAGATCTGGGCTCGTTTCTGCAGAACTTCCTCTGGATCAGGGACGGCCCTAACGACCAACCTGCGGACCCCAGGGCCGGGAGAGCCCATGAGTTTGTCGCCCTCTGAGGAGAGCAAAAGGCCAAAGGAGTTTGCTTTGGCTGGAAGGGCAGGTGCGCGTGAGGTCGGGAGTGATGGTTTCTCTTGTCCAAAAGCCGCCAGGAAGGCTAGAACGACGGGAATCTTGGCTCCGGAGCCAAGCCCCATCTGTGACCGATCCCCAAAGCTGGGAGGTTCTGAGCCGCCGCTGCAGTTAATGAATTTCTGTCTTCTTGGACCGCGAGCATGGAAATTCATGGAACAAGCAGCTGCCAGGGTCCAGACCCGCCTGGCTCAGAGGGCTCCGAGGCTGTGGCGAGGCCCTCCGCCCGAGGCCCACCCTGCACAGGGGACGGCCGTGCCCCCTCCCCACCCCTTCACTTAGGGCAGGCCTTCATGTTGTCTCTGTCTTCCTCAATTTCCTCTCCTCTCCCTGAAGGGCACGTTTTATAACTCAGTGCCCTCACCCGCCGGTGGGCGATGGCTGGCTGCAGCCCGTGCCCTCCTCTGAGGGCAACGGCCGTTTCAGCAAATCCGAGACTTCCCAGAGCTCCACAGGTTCTTGTGGAATAAGCTGACTCGGTTTACCTTCTCTGAGGTTCAGGCCGAGGGCATCTCCCTCCAGCCCTACTTTCTGACTCTTGAGCCAGGCAGTCCAGATTTATCGCCCAATCAAGCCGCTGGTGGCTGGTAACTGGACACCCTCCCTGAGCTCCCTGCCCGGCTCCCCGCACTTCTCCCCTTCTCACTAGGGGAATTCCACACCCACTGATACACCTCCCAAGTGCCTTCATTTCCTGCGGTGCCCTCAGCTCCCCACCCCCACGCTTTCTGCTGGGGGGGGGAGGAGCCCTGGAGCCTTGCCATAGTCTGCCCTCTTCCTTATGCCCCCGACCCCTCGGCCCCTCCCAGGCCATCTCTCCATCCCTGTCTCCCCCAGCCCGACGGCCCTCGCGCCCCCTCCTCCTGCCCCCTCGGGGAGCACAGACTCTTGTGCTTCGCCAGGCCCCGCTCAGTGTTATTCCTGTCACCTTCTCCTTACTCGTGGCCCGACTGGAGCTGGGGAAGCAGTCCGGGAACTCAGGGGTGTGGACGACGGGCAAGGAGTCGCCCTTCAGTGACTCTGTGGTCCAGGAGAGGCAGACATGCAAGAAGGGGCTTTCCCAGGGAGGCCCCGGGGGTCCAGGGAGGGCCCGGACAGGTCTGGAGATTTGGGGGAAGCAGCAGCAACGAAGCAGTGCTCCCCGTAAGTGGGGGTCTCCCCCGGAGCCCGAGGGGCCGGGCACAGGCAGCTCCGCACTAGGAAGGCCTTGGGACCAAGTCAGAGGAGCAGGAGCTGGGGAAGACAGCGGTCCCCGGGCCCCTTTAGGGGACCCCGTCTCCGATGGGCCCTCACTGGAGTAAGGCCCCCCCGCCTCCCTGCCTCTTAGCTAAGGACATTGCCTCAAGCTCGCCTTGGGTCCGGTGTCCTCCGGGGACATCCCCCGGCGGGCTGTGCCAGGCTTTCCCCGGGCCCTTCCCCGGCCAGGCCGAGCCCTCCGACCGCTCCTTCTCCCGGCCGGTCGGCTCCTCCCCTCACGGCCCTCGCCTGGGCAAACTCTGGGACAAACGGAGGCCCCCCGTCACCCACGACCCGGCCCCCCGTCATCCACGACCCGGCCCCCCGCCCCTCTCCTTGGCCATTGCTTCCCCGGGGGCCCCACAGCCCCTTCTCCCGTTCCACAACATCTTCATTGATAGTCTCCCCTTCCATGGGGTCACTGAGCCTATCTATGAAAATCACTCCTAGATTTCCGAAGCAGCCAGGAAGGAACCACAGGGGCCTCCAGCCCCGCAGGCCCCGAGCTCCGGAACCCCCCTCGGCCGAGCCCGACATCCCCCCCCCCAGGAGCCCCCTGGCTGCCTCCCGTCACCCAGGCTCCATCAGTGCCCTCCTTCGTCCTTCCCCCCATTCCCCCGTTACGTCCAACCAGCTGCCCAGTCCCCAGGCCCCTTCTGGGGCGCTCCAGTGCGGGCTCTTGGGGCCACCATTCTGTCCCCTCCCCCCCACCCAGCCCATCCTCTCCGATGCAAACTGCTCTTCCTGAGGCTTAGGGCTCCCCAGGGGCGGCCCCGTGTGCGAGGTCAGCGAGGGTCAGATGTGGCTGAACAACGGCCCCTCCGGCTCTGCCCCCCCCCCCCCCAGCAGCTCCAGGACCCAGCACAGTCCCGTCCCTGCCTTTCCTTAAGCCTTGGGGACCCAACGGCTGCTCCGCCCCGGCTCTCCCTGTGGTCCCCGCTCTGGGAGAACTTCCTCCTCATCTCCCCTGGGGGCTTCCTCCACAGCCTGGCCAAAATGTCCCCCCCAGATGCTTTTCTCAGCCCCTTCCCCGGAGACCCTCCCCATCTGCCCTGTCCTTGTCCTGAGCTCCTGGAACCCCCGTCCTCAGACTCAGGGGCAGCCACTCCTGTTTGTGGGGCGGGGAACAAGTCCCCGTGTTCGTGGGTGTAGCCCCCCCCCGGCCTCCATAAGCCCTCACGCTATGGGAGGTGTGCCCCCCCCCCCCGGCCTCCATAAGCCCTCACGCTATGGGAGGTGTAGCCCCCCCCCCCCCCGGCCTCCATAAGCCCTCACGCTATGGGAGGTGTAGCCCCCCCCCCCCGGCCTCCATAAGCCCTCACGCTATGGGAGGTGTAGCCCCCCCCCCCCCCCCCCGGCCTCCATAAGCCCTCACGCTATGGGAGGTGTGGCCCCCCCCCCATGGAAGCCCCTACCCCGGGGAGGGCGCCCTGCCTGTGCGGCCCCTCCAGCGCGCAGGGTCCGGTACGTTCCGCCGAACAGGTGACGGGTTCTATTACGGTTAAAGCCGAGGGAAGCCCTGCCCGGGGCTCCCGGCGTGACTCAGTTTCCCCCTGCGGAGCTTCCCGGACCGGCTGCCTGGGCTTGGACGCCTTTGGCGACGGGGAGCTCGCTCCCTGCCCGGCCTCAGTCTCTCCCCGAGCTCAGGGCCGGCCCGCCCCGCCCCCAGCCCAGCCTCAGACCGGACGCCGGGGACAATGCACAGTTCCAGCGCTCGGGCGGAGGGCACCGCGGGCCGGTGACGCGCTTTGGGAGGCTCGGGGGCGCGCTTCTGGCCATGGAGATAACGGCCCCCTCCCCCACTTCCCCTCCCCCTCGGGCCGTCACGTGACCCAGCCGAGAGTTAGGGGTAGAGCCCCCACCCCATGACCTCTCCCCTCATCCCCGCTGTCTTCGCCCTGCCTGGCGTGACCCAAGCGGCGCGCGCGGAGCAAGGGGCGGCGAGAACTACTTGTCTCGAGACCCCGCTCGTGGGCACCCGGCCGGGGCGGAGGGATCCGGCGGAGGGGGCGCGAGGGGCGCCGAGAACGGCGCAGTGCGCGTGCGCCGTGCGGCGTGGGGGGCGGGGGGCGGGGGGAGCGGGCACGAGCCGGCCGCGGGCGCGCGCCTCCAAGCGGGGCTAGAGCGAGAGGGAAGGAGGTGAAGAGGTGAGAGGAGGGGGCCGGCCCGACCCCAGACCCGCCGCCGGCCATGGCGCAGATCCTTCCCATCCGCTTCCAGGAGCACTTCCAGGTGAGCGGGGGCGGGGTGCGGGGCCCCCGGCCCCCCGGGGCCCTCCCACCACGCCCCCAGAGCCGACCTCGCCCCCCCTCCCCGGGCCTTTCGTTAGCCCACCTGGAGGAGACCCCCAGACCCGGCCCCCCTTTACCTCACTTGTCAGCCCCCCCCTTCAGGGGCCCCCTTTACCTTATCTCTCCTCTCTTCTAGGGATGCCCCCGTTTGCCTCCCCTCCCCCTGCCCTCCAGGAACCTTCCCCCTCTCCTCTGGGGACGCCCCCGTTTCAGTCCTTTCCTTCTATGGGGGCCCCTTACCCTGGCCCCTCCCTTCTGGGAATCCTCTCCCTTTGGCCCCCTCCCCTTATGGAAATCCTTTGCTCCTGCCCCTCCCTTCTGTGAATTCTCCCATGGTCTCTTTTCCCTCTGTGGCCCCCCTTTGCCCTGACCCCTCCCTTGTGTGAATCCCCTTCCTATGGACCCCCGACCTTGGCCCCCTCCCCTCATGGGTTCCCCCTGCCCCCCTTCTGTGAATTCCCTCCCCACGGGCCCCTCCCCTTTACCCGCGTCTCTCCTCTGTGGATCCCTCAGGGGTCCCCCTTTGCCGTAGCCCCCTCCCCATTACCCTTCCCCCACTCCATCCTCCACACCCCCGGCCCCTTTCTTCTTGTTGGCTCCTCTGGGAAGTTGGGCCCCTCCCTCCCTCCCTCCCTCAGCCTCAGTCATTCTGCTTGGTGGGAGCTCTCCCTTCACCCCGTTCTTCTCCCTGGTGCTCACTGACTTCCTGTTTCTCCGCGGCCCCTTCCCCTCCTTTCTCTGGCTCTCCCAGGGCTAGGGCAGGGCCGGGGTCTCCTCTCACCTGCTCCTCCCCACCTCAGGCCCCGGGGCTGTTTGTGCCTCAGGAAGCTCAGGGGCCCCGGCCCGCGGCTCCGGGCTTTGCCTCCGTGGGAAACTGAGCCCCGCCCCCACCCCGCCCCCACCCCCTGCAGAAGCAGCCCCAGCTGGGGGGGGGGGGGCTGTTCCTCTGTCCGGACCAGCTGTGAGGGACCCCCCCCCCCCCGCGGGCGGCCAGACCATTGTCTCCTTGTCTGGGAAGAGCCCGAGGGGCCCTAGCCAGGCCGGCGCAGGGAGCGGGCTTGGGGGCCGGGGCCGTGCCCCACTTGTGAGGAAGCTCCTGGGCAGAGTGGGGCCGTCCGCCACCCAGTGACCGAGCCTGAGAAAGCGCCCGCTGCTCCCCCGCTTCCCCTGGAGGCGTCCTGTCAGTGAGAGAGAAAGCGGGGGAAAGTGCCCGCGGAGGGAGCCCTGGCAGCTGGGGGGGCCGCAGGGGGGGCCGGGGTCAGGACCCCCTCCTCCCCCCCCAGCCCTCTTTCATCCTGTGTGTGGCCGGCCGGCTGGGGGGGCTCCCGATTTCTCTGCCACCTGTGGGGGGAGCCAGGCCCCCTTCCGAAGGCGCCCAGGTCAGGCGGCTCACAAGGGTGTGAGGCTGGAAGCGACCCCCGGCCCTCGGCCGCTCTGCCCACCGAGCAAGTGACCTTCCCCCTGCTCCTGCTCAGGGCCAGGGCTGCCCGCCCTTCTGTCCCGAGACCGCCTCGCTCCTGCGCCGTGCGGGGGACGCCCGAGGACAGAACTGGCCTGTTCCGCCCCCTCGAAGTGTGCTCGGCTGGGACCCCCAACGGCCACGTGGGGGCTCGGCCCGTGCCCGGGGGGCTCTGGAGAAAGGTGGTCCCGCGGGCCGTGGCGGCACTGATGAAAACCGCGGGGAAGGGCCTTTGGGCTTGGCCCTCGGTCGCCCGTGCTTTGGTGCCGGCTTCCTTTCCCGAGTGCCCCAGGAGGGCCTGGCGCGGCTGGGTGGGCCCGGAGCCCCCGCGGTCGCAGACGGGCGTCCTGGGCGAAGGGGCAGGGGTGGCCCTTTCCCACCTGGTCCCGATCACCCCCTGGGCTCGTCTGAGTTTTCCTCCTGTCCTGGAGCCATGTTGTTCCGAGCTTGGAGGGAGAACCTCCCCTTGACAGAAGCAGCTGGTTCCCTGAGGCCGACCTCCTGCGCCCGCCTGCCAGCCGGGCCTGGAGCCGCTCCCCGGGCGGAGGAGGGGGAGGGGCCGCCCTCGGGCCTCTTGTTTTAGACTGTTTGGTTTTCATGGTAACCCCAGGGGGCACCAGGCTGCCCCTCACCGACCCCTGCCTGGCGGCCCCTCCCTTTCTGGCCCACCCAGCCCTTTTCCTCTAAGCGCCAGGAGGTTTTAACCTAGAAAGTCTTCCCTGCGTCCGAGGAGCGGCCGCCACCGCGTCCAGGCCCGGACTCTGTTGCCGCTCAGATTTATGGCTTCGAGCCCTCTGACCGCTGCGCTGCTGCAGAGACAAGCAGAGGGTCTCCTGGGCTGTGGGGGGCTCCTCCAGGGAGTCCTCCCCCTCGTGGACGGCTTCCGTCCGCTTCCCCGGCTGGGAGGTTCTCAGAACCCTTGGGCTCGGTCGGGTGCACGTTCCCGTCACGAAGGCTTGGAATCCCAGGCCTGGAGAGCCCCCTGTCTCAGCCCCTGGGATTAGGGCTCGGGGGCTCTCCAGCCTTGGAATGAGGGCCTGCACTTACAGCGGGAGGGGGGCTGCCCCCCTCAGGTCTGCTGACTCTGCCTCCCAGGCCATCATCTCTGCCCGTGGCGGTGGGCCGCCTGCTGTGTGCTAGGCCTGGGGCGGAGAAGGGGCATCCCCTCCCCTCATGGGGGTCGTTAGGAGGGAGGTCGTTGCTCAGGAGTGGCCCCCGAGCCGCCCCCCACAGAAGAGGAAGCCAAGCTCCTGGCCCAGCTCTGGCCACCCGCGCCCTTCGTTTTTCTCAGTCGGGGAGTGGCCCTCGCCCTGGACGGGCTCCTCGGGCCTGCATGGGGCGGCCGCTTTGCCGAGTTGTTTTATTCCAGGCCCCTGAGGGCAAGTGAGGGAGGAGATGGGATCTGGGGGCAGCGACCCTTTGTTGAGGTGACGTCGGCTTGCTTTGGGGGGGCCGTGTCGCGCCCAGGGCCTCCAGCAGCGGGGGCAGGGAGCGTTTACTCGCCTCTGGCGCAGAGCCGCGCAGAGAGCCCGTTTCCTCCCTCTGCGGCTGAGCCTGGAAGGTCGGGTGACCTCATCGCTGGGGGCGTCCCGCCGTCCTCCAGCCCCTCACCCTGCTGGGTGCCCTGCAGAGCCAGGGGCCCGGGATGGGGGCCCGGAAAGCCCCCGCAAACAGCCCTTTGGGGACCATCTTGTGGTAGAATTCTTCACCCCGTGGGGGTTTTCTTGGCAGACGTGGCCATTTCCTTCTCCCGCTCATTTTACAGATGAGCAAACTGAGGCACACGGAGTGAAGGGAATGGCCCAGGATCGACAGCTAGTGTCAGGCCAGGTTTGAAGTCGGAGAGAGACATCTTTCTGACTCCAGGCCCGGTGCCCCATGCACTGTCACGCCACTTAGCTGCCCCAGTCAACAAACAATCCTAAATGCCCACCGTGAACCAGGAATTGTGCCAGGGGATTCCGAAAGAGCTGGTGGGAGCCGTGCCCTCCAGAAGCACCCGGGCTGTGCCAGAGACGCCCTGCAAGAGAAGAGCTTAGGGAGGGCTTCCTGGAGGAGGTGTGGGGTCCCCAGGGGGGCCGCTGGCAGAGCTCTTTGGTTCTTTAGCCCGCTAGAGAGAGCGAAGGGAACCGTCCCCTGCCCTGAAGCCGCTGCCTTTCTCTGGCCCTAACTCCCGGTGTATGCACGTGGAGCCAAAGCTGTGGGCCTCGTGCAGGTGATGGGAGCTGAAGAGCCTGGGGGGCTCTGACCCACGAGGGGATCCGCGCCCCAGGGAAGGCCCGGCTGTCACTCGGCAGTCCCTGAGGGGGCCGGGATGGAGCAGGGGACGTGGGCTCGGCCCGGCTGGGGGTCTCCGGCGTCACAGACTGCCCCGACTGGGCTGGCCCCAAGGCTTGTCGGGGGTGAAGGAGGAAGTAGACTGGTGGCCGTTGTGGGGGACAGCGAGGAGGAAACTGATCCGCAGCGAGGGCTGGCCACGGGACCTGACCCGGATCATCCAGGGGTCCGAGGGGGGATTTGAATCCAGGTCCCAGGGTCAGTGTTCTTTTTGTGTCTGTAGTTCGGGGAGTTGGGGGTGCGGAGGGAACATCAGCATGTATGATGAAAACCCCATTAGGAGGATTGGGGAGAGCGACAGACATTGGGAGAGGGCCCCCAGAGGTGGAGGAGGCCGTGCAGTGACGGGGAGAAGGAACCACAGGCTGGAAGGAGGGCGAGGGCTCTGGCCCTGCTCCTGCTCGTCCTCGGTGGACTGGACGGCCCTTTGAGAAATGGCTGGGTGGCGTAGTGGATAGAGCAGCAGGCCTGGGGTTCGAGTCCAGCCTCAGACACACATTAACTGCGTGATCCCGGGAAACCACCTCACTTCTCTGCCTCAGTTTCCTCATCTGCAGAATGGGGAGAGTTGTTAGGAGGGTGAGAGGAGATACTTGTAAAGTGCTTCGCGTGGGGCCGGCCTTGATCTTGCAAATAGGGATCCTCCAACTTCTCTCCTGCTCCCAGACTCGAGGTGCGGATATCAGCCCATTGTCCGATATTCCCGATTTCATTCTCTGATTCCTTTGTCCCCCATTTTCCTCTAATGGAAACTGACCTTGCCACCTCTTCCAGGGCGGCGAGGGAACCCTCTTTGTGTCTCACGTTTTGGGATCACATCCGCCCCTTGCGTTTGGAAGGTGTGAGTCTGACCTGGAGGCTCATTTCCCACTGTTGCTCTAGTGACAAGGCTTCGGCGTGGTCCAAGTACGGCCGCCGGTGCCGAGCGAGTGACGAGCCGGAAGCCGCTGGTGCTGAAGAGCTGGCGTGATGGGGCGTCCTGCCTGCTCTGAAACGAGGAGAGCTTTTTAGAGAAGTCTCTATTTCCATTCATTTATTTCGAAGTTCGTTTTCTCTTTCCCGCGGCCCCCGCCTCCTCCCCACGGAACAACTAAAAAGCAGACGTGAACCCTCCCAAATGCGCAGAGTCCGGCGAAGCCCTACCGGACCGCTCCCAGGCTCCGTCAGCATCTTCCGTCCGTCACCTCTCCCGGGAAGGGTCTTCGTCTTCTGGATCTGGGCCAGGCCATTGCCTGGCCGCGCTCTCGGGTCTGCGCTTTCTCTGCGTCGGGTCAGGGAGCTCTTCCCGCGCCCTCTGAAAGCATCTGGATGTTGCCATTTCCGGGGTGCAGCACGGCTCCATCCTGTTCGTACACACCAGGCGGGAGCCGAGACTCCCGAGGTGTGCGATTGGACACCGTGGACGTCATCACTGTTAATTGGAAGTCTGTCCTGGCATTGATTGACCTTCTAGAGTCATTGACTTAAGGAGGCAAAAAACTCAGAGACTCTTGGAAGTTTAGCTAAAACCTGCTGGGCTCGTCCCCCGAGGAGAAGGCCGCAGTCTCCCGGGCCCCGTCCGCGTCCTGATGAAGTCGGGCAAGGCGAGAGGCCGCCCCCTCTGCCATGTGATGCTCATAGGAGTCTGAAGGCTCCGGGCTTGGCTGCTTTGAGTCTTTCCGGGCCTCCCTTTTCTGAGTCTTTCCGGGCCTCCCTTTTCTGAGTCTTCTGGGCTTCCCTTTTCTGAGTCCTTCCAGGCCTTCCTTTTCTGAGTCCTTCCGGGCCTCCCTTTTCTGAGTCCTTCCGGGCCTCCCTTTTCTGAGTCTTCTGGGCCTCCCTTTTCTGAGTCCTTCCGGGCCTCCCTTTTCTGAGTCCTTCCGGGCCTCCCTTTTCTGAGTTTTGTGGCCTCTTGTCAGAGGCTTGGCTCAGTGCTGCCGTGTCTCTCCCTGGGTAGTTTTTGGCTCCTCTTTGAGTCTGTGCCGGTCTGTGCCACCGTCCCCTCCTGAGCTCTCTTCCATTCTCCCCTTCAGTCCCCCTGCGCCCCATCTAAAGTCCCCTCTGGGGAAGGACTTTTCCCCTCCTTGTCACCCCGGGTCGGCAGAGCCCTTTGTCTGTAGGGGTCGCTTAAATAGTCACTTATTGATCGTGGGCCGCTGGGAGTCAGGGAGCGAAAAGTAGAATTTTGGCCGCCTGGGGGGCTTAGCCATCACACAGAACGTCCCCGACCTCGTCCTTGGTAATTGCCCAGATCCAGCTTTTCAAACAAAGTCGTCTTTGTCAGTTATTAGAACGTTCCGTTCCCGATTCTGCTGACTTCACTCTGCATCAGTTGGTACGGCTCTTTCCAGCTTTCCTCATTGCCCAGGGCGCAGTTCTGTTCCATTCGCCGGGCCCGGTTTGCTCTGGCCGTCCCCGGCCGCTGCCCCTGCCGCTGCCCATCCCCTGCCGCTGCCACTGGTTCCCGGGGCCTTTCCCTCTCCCTGACCTCTCAGGGGCTCTGGGAGGGAGGTGGTCGGGTGAAAGCATCTGCACAAGCGGCAGCCCTTGGTTGTCCTCCTAAGTGGCTTCTGGGACACCTGCACTGATTAGTAGCTATGCCCGTGGGAGAGTCTCGTGACACTTAGTAGGACGTTGTTTTTAAAAAGACAATGTTCTTGACCCCAGGAGGGTTGGGGTGCGTTGTCTCCAGTGGTTTGGGGACCAGGTCCAATGGGAAGCCCTGAGCACAGGGTCTGTGATAGAAATGTTCCCATTTAAAATCTCTTGATTTCCTTGTAAGGGGTGAAGAGCTCAGGATCTAGAATCAGAAGGCCTGGCTTTGTGGCTGCCTCTGCGGGTGGCCTCGGAGAAGCCCCACTTAGCCTCAGTTTCCCTCTCTGTAAAACGGCAGGGTCGGGCTGGATGACGTCCAGGGCTCTGCGTTCTTGGTCTCCGACCGGATTTGATTTGTTCAGCCTCCCTCTGTCCCCCGGGCGCTCGGGGCACATCTGCGGGAACGGGGCTTCCTGCTGATGTCTGCCTGCCCGACAGGAGTCTCCGGCTGTGGCTGGTGATGAAGCGGCGGCTTCGGTCTCGTCCTCTTGTTTGGACTTTTGGGCCGTCCCCAACAAGAGGTCTCCTGCTGGGCTTGGTACCGTTTCTGATAGCGCTTAAGTGATCTGGGAGCACTCCTCAGACTAGCGCAGAGTGACCCCTGACCCTCAGACACCAGCCGAGATGGCCTTTGAGTGTTGCTGAGACCCAAACTGCTGGGCTGGTGCTGGGCGGGTCGGCTCCATCCCCAGGCCCGTCGTCGGGACCCCGGCCCAGGCTGGCACAGAGTCAGGGCTGCAGAGCCTCGTCTCCCTGCTGGGAGCGGCCCCGAGGAGCCGCGATTTGTGGGATGGGGGCTGGAGGCCTGGCTCAGTTTCGCCTCGTGCCCATGGGCTCCGTCTCTCCCTAGAAGAGGCTCAGGCTGAGTTGTCTCAGCTCCCGCTCCTCCGAAGGCCGGCTTAGGGTAACCCGCTGTTCCTCTGTCTAGCTTCAGAACCTGGGCATCAATCCGGCCAACATTGGCTTCAGCACGCTGACGATGGAGTCCGACAAGTTCATCTGCATCCGGGAGAAGGTGGGGGAGCAAGCCCAGGTGGTCATCATCGACATGAGCGAGCCGTCCACGCCGATCCGACGGCCCATCTCCGCGGAAAGCGCCATCATGAACCCAGCCTCCAAAGTGATCGCCCTGAAAGGTACCTGGCCGGCGGCGGGGTGGGGGTGGGGGCTTCCCAGCACACGGGCCGGCGCCGGTACCGAGCATCCGCACAGGCTCGTGGCCCCCGACAGGGACCGGGTGGTGGGTCTGGCACAGGGCCTGTGAAAGGTGGGGGGGCGGATTTTTGGGGGCACCGCTTGGTACCTGCAAGGGTCCCCCTCTGGGCGGGTCTCCAGCATGGCTTGGATGGCCAGGAGGCTGTGGGTGTCCATACGGCTGCCTGCCCTTGCACTGCCACCCAAAGTGCACATCATCCCAGGAGACTCGTTATCCCGGAAGAATGGGACCTCCTTACTTGGGGAAATTTCCCTCCCCCTGCCCAGTGACCCAAAGCCTGAGCGCCGCGGCCTTGGGGGGGGCCGCAGGAGGTACTTCCAGGCTGCTGACGTGCAGGGCCAGCCTTCACACTCTCACTGATTGCCAGTGGCGGAATCCTTGTCACCTTGTCACAGTGAAAGTGCCCAGGTGCCCCCCTCTCCGTTCTGCCTTAAACAGACGTGCCCACGGCCTGTTTCCTCTTCGGAATCACCCAGCAACCTCCAGCTTTGTTGGAGCCGCCTCTTTGGGCTCTCTGGTGTGGTCATAGAGACCCTCCCACCGGATGGTAAAGCGCTCGCTCCAGGTGGTCGCCTTCGCGGTTTGTCGGAGCCGAAGCTACCGCCGGTTGTCACCGTGGGGCTTTCCGTGACCTCTCCCCGAGCCGGTAGCTTGGCCGGGCCTAGAATTGAACACCCAAAGCAGTGCTTTACTTTCCTTATGTCTTTTAGACAACACTAGACTAGTAGCCCAAGAAGAACAAAGAAAACCCTCCTTTTTCCTAATAACAGTACTCAGTTTTCTCTAACCAGCAGGCGGGGTCGGGGAGTTGGTCTTGTGTGAACGAGGAAAGCTGGTCAACGAAACTGGATGGTGCCTCTCGGGTCAAACTTAACAGAAGCTGGGACCGAAAGTCGTGAAGAGCAGAATTTAGACTTACCCGTTAGTCTGCTCCAGAGGTGGGGGGGCTGCCTCGGGGGCTCTGCTTTCTGCCTCACCGGGAGTCTTCACGGCTGGCAATAAGTCCCCACGCTGGCCCCCCGCCAAACTGAGCGTATCGTGGCATCCTCTCCCGGAGTCGTAGGCACAGATCACCTCAAACTGAACAAACATCATGGAAATGGGAAGAGGAGTAGACTGGGAGGAGCCTTCCGAGAGTCAGTTGATGTGTCTTAAGACTGCTTTAATAAAGCAGAGATACGGATTTTTATAAAAGATGATGCAACATTTAATTTTTATCAAAGATGAAGTAACATTTCACATCTGATACCAGGTTTTGGTTAGTTTAACTTTAAGATGAACAGATAATCCAACAAATGCAGTTATGCTGGTCCAAGGGCATTCTCAACACCATATTATTTTTTCCTTTTTTTGGCTGAGGCAACTGGGGTTAAGTGACTTGCCCAGGGTCACACAGCTGGCCTTGTTAAGTGTCTGAGACCAGATTTGAACTCAGGTCCTCCTGACTTCAGGGCTGTATCCACCGCCCCACCTAGCTGCCCCTCCACACTATATCCTAATGATAACAAGTGTTTGAGCCCTTTTGCCGTCAGGGATCTCCTATATGGAAGAGTTTAGTTGCTCGCTCGGTGAGCTCCAGTCAGTAAACATGAAGTGTCTATTATGTGTCCAGCCCTGGAGATACAGATATGGAGAAGAAAGATGGCTCCTGCGCTCCGGGAGCTCCTGGTCACTGGGGAAAGGCTGCAATTGAAAGGAAGCTTGGGTGGGGGTAAGGGTAGTGGTGGAGGTAAGGGCCTAGCCCAGACGCACAGTGGCAAACCCAGAGGCCGCCACTGGGAAGAAACGCATGCCCTCCTTGCGAGCTTGTAGGCTCGGGCCCGTGGGGGATGAAAGCGGCCCTCGTTCAAAGCTGCGTGAAATTAATAAAACGTGCAAAACGTTGATTGGGGAGCAGACTAGTACGTGCCGAAGTTCTTCGAACTAGAGCAGAACTGGGCATGGTTCTTTGGGTTGCCTCGGCTCATTTCTTGCTGTCAGAAGCATAAAACTATAAAGATAATCTGCATTAAATTACGACCTAATAGTGCAATTTTATCACTCAGAAGTGACTTAAGAAAACTTTTATCTGTTTAAATTGGTGTAGAATTGGTCATGGCATGTTATGGCTCTCTAAACGTAAGGGATTTAATCAACAGATTTAAAGGAATAAATACTTATTAAGTCCCTACTATGTGCCAGGCTAAAGATAACAATTAAATGCTGCCAGGAAAAAGAAGGCAAAAAGGGCTGTGGCTTCAGGCAGCTCCCGGTCTAAGGAGGGAGACAGCACCCCCAGGGACAGGGAAGGTTTCTGGCACAAGGAGGGGGGGGTTCAGTTGAGACTTGAAGGAAGTCGAGAGAGGGAGACAGCCCGGGGACGGGCCTGGGAATAGAGCGCGTGTAGACGGGGGGCTTGGAGGGGAGGGTTTGAGTTTGATCCTGGAGGTGACTGAGATGGCCGGTGGAGCGCTTTAGGAGTCACTGGTCAGCGGCTGCCTTAGAACGGGGAGAGAGCCATGGCCGACCGGCCGGAGCCCAGAGAAGGGTGCCCCAGGGCGGGGGTGCCAGCGGAGAGAAGGGGGTGTATCGGGGAGCTTCTGTGCGTGATGGGGCTCCAGCGTGTTCTGTTCTACTACATAGTTATCTGCCACTAATACAGTTCACATGTGATAGTAGTAGTTATTACATTGGAGATTTGCGGTCCTCTTCCCCCCCCCTTTTTTGGCCTTGTTTTGGCAAGGCAGTTGGGGTTATGGGACTTGCCCAGGGTCACACAGCCAAGAAGTGTTAAGAGGGCAGATTTGAACTCAAGTCCTCCTACCTCCAGGGCTGGGGCTCTATCCCTCTATAGCGCCACCTGGCTGCCCCCTTCCCTTTTTCATGTCCAGAAGAGTCTAGAAAATGAATCCAGGGGCAGCTAGGCGGCACTATAGTGGATAGAGCACCAGCCCAGAAGTCAGAAGGACCCGAGTTCAAATTTGACCACAGACACTTGACACTTACTAACTGTGTGACCCTGGGCAAGTCACTGAACCCCAACTCCCTCAGCCAAAAAAAAGAAAGAAAATGAATCCCAGATGGTGACTTTCAGCTGTAGCCAGTTAAACAAAATTGGTTTCCTGGTGTCCTCTGCCACTCTGGACAGTCGGACAGCGACGGATCGTTGCGACCCCGTCACCTTCTGCATGCCGTCGTTAAAACTAGTTTTCGCAGCCCGGAAATGGTTAATCCGGTGGCGAGGGAGGATGTGAGGGGCATGCGGACGCTCTGCTCAACTGTAATCTCTCCCTCCCCCCCTTCCCTCCTCTCCTTTTCGTCTCTCCCTTTTCCCACCCTATTTTCCTCCTAGCGGGAAAGACCCTCCAAATTTTCAACATTGAGATGAAGAGCAAAGTGAAAGCGCACACGATGGCAGAGGAGGTGACCTTCTGGAAATGGATTTCTGTCAACACCGTTGCCTTGGTGACCGACGCGGCTGTCTACCATTGGAGCATGGAGGGCGACTCGCAGCCCCTGAAGATGTTTGACCGACACGCGAGCCTGGCCGGTTGCCAGATCATCAACTACAGGACTGATGAGCACCAGAAGTGGCTTCTGCTGATCGGCATCTCTGCCCAGGTGAGTGGAGGGGTCCGAGGAGGACCCCCACGGAGCCGGTCCCGGAGCCGGGCACCCTCTCGTAGGGATCCTGCCAGACGTCGGAGACTTTACAGTGTGGGGAGGACTCCGTCCTCGCGGCCTTGGGCCTCAGCCTCCTGCAGGCCGACAGGACTTCCGGGATGTGGGGGAAAAGGCTTTAGTTTGGCAGGCCCCGGGTCACCCCCATAAAAGCAGAGGCAGGGAGCTGACAACTCATGTAAGGCAGAGCACACAAGTCAGTATGCACTTATTAAGTACCTGCTGTGTGCCAGGCTCTGTGCCAGGCTCTGGGGGTCCCTGACCAATTCACTCACAGAGACAATAAGCAAACCCAGCTGTGTATGGCCAGGCCAGGGAGAGGATGGAGAGGAAGTACTGGCCAGAGAGAAGACCCAGGAAGGGAGAGGGGATGTCAGGTTCTTAGAGCGCTCTGTTGCTTTTACTAGGATGTGTTTCTTGGCCAAGGGGTCCTCCGGGCTTCTTGGAAGGCCCGGGGGGGCCCTCATGTCTCTGTAGGCAGCCTGGCCCACGTCTGCGTGGCTTCTTCAAGCATTCCGTGACTGTCGTGGACAGCCTCAGACAAAGCGGGGACGGCAGTGGGGCCCAAAGCCGAACTGGCTCCTCATTAGCGCTATCCTGTGTGGGCCATTTCTCCAGGCCAAACATCCCCGCTTCTTTCACCTCTTCCAGGCTCTTCGCCCCGTCTAGATTCTCCAGAATTTGTCACAGTCCTTGTTAAATGGACCACACTTGTTAAATGTGGTGCATGTGGTGACTCTTGCTGCCTGAGCCGAGCCCAGGGGCGCATCTTGGAGCGGTCGTTCTCACGGGGCCTTTTTGGCTGCCTCAGCTCCAGCAGCAGACTCGCTAACACTCTCCCCACCCCAAATCCTGCCTCGATCTTTATTTTGTAGGAATTTTCATCTAGTTACGACTCCTCTTTTCAGCTTAAAAAGTGGATTCCTGTAACCCAGGAGTGGAACTTTATATTATTCTTTGTTCAGTCTCCAGACTTCCCAGATAGTGTTGTGTTCTGGGGGCTCACCAGTACGTTAGCCGTTCCTTCTCCTTTATGTAAGGAGTTTGAGAAGCAGGCTAACGTTCCATACAATGGCAGGAGGCCGGGGCAGGCTTCCTCATGTGTGGCTGCCGTCCCCTGGAAAAAAGCAAGAGCTCTCCGATTCCACTGATAATAGATGGGTTGATTTTGCTGAACTTTTTTCTGTATTAAAAGGGAATACTTGTTGGGTAGGCGGAAGGATTGTATTCAGAAAGGAAAAGATATCAATACAAATTTTTAAAAAGATAGACCTTCCCCATTTCAGAAATGTCCATTTTCTTTTTAAAGATAGAACAGTAGCTCCTCATTGTTCTCTTCAGGCTCTCTGCTTTCACGACATGTGAAGTTACTAACGCTCTTTTCACTTTGCACGTGATCTTTTAGCAAAACCGTGTGGTTGGCGCCATGCAGCTTTACTCAGTGGACAGGAAGGTGTCACAGCCCATAGAAGGCCACGCCGCAGCTTTCGCCGAGTTCAGAGTAGAGGGGAACTCCAAGTCTTCCACTCTTTTCTGTTTCGCTGTACGGAATCCCACCGGTGGCAAGGTAAAGCCCCTTTCCTGTCTTGCTTTTCACATTCTCTTTCTCTGGAATTAGGGCCTCAGGTCTTGCATTAAGCACTAATTTATAAAAATAGGGATAATAACGAAAAGCCAGAGCCTAGGAATTGAAGGGAAAAAACAAATTTACCTGGATATCAGTGAAGCCAGTATTTAAAGCTGTGATTCAATAGAGATTTGATTCAAAATGAGCCAGCAGTGTCCATTGGTGGAGATCTCCTGGAAATGGAGAGGCCTTGTAAAAGCCTTCTGAAAAAACTCCCCATTCAGACATAATGGGGAAGAGGGATAGGGGAACATCGTATAGACATTTTAGGTCGATTAATTTGTTCTCCTTCCTGGTTAAATGATTCAGGGAAACTTTAATTTCTTTTTTTATGATAGCTTTTTATTTTTCCAAATACATGCAAAGATAGTTTTTAACATTCACTGTTGCAAAACCTTCCAAATTTTTCTCCCTACTTTCTCCCCACCCCCTTCCCCAGACAGCAAGTAAACTGCATGTGCAGTTCTTCTAAACATATTTCCACATTTGTCATGCTGCACAAGAAAAATCAAATCAGAAAAAAAAAAAAAGGAGAAAAAACAAGCAAACAACAAATAAGGGGAAAATACTGTGTTGTTGAATGGATGCTGTAAAGGGCTGAAACTCTGAGTAGGTGCACCGGAATCAGACAACCGAGCACTTAAGGCTAACTACCCATTGGACAATACTATTAGCATATGCTTGGAAAGTGGCCCTTCTCACTATCCTGTGCTAGCTTGATCTTTTGGTGTATACGGAGAATTGTAGGAGGGATTAGGGGGTGGAGTAAGACAAGCCAGAGTCACTTTTGTGGTGGACCAGGAGAGGGGAGGTTGTGGAGAGCTTGTGTCCATTCCCTTCACTTCTACCCCTAAAGACCAAGAACAAAAACCAAGGACTTTTGCTTATCCTGATTCCGGCTGATTCTAAGGCATCCGGGGAGCTAACTCAGTCTTCACAGATGCCCATCAGGTGGAGAATGGCTGAATAAGTTATGGTATATGAATGTTATGGAGTATTATTGTTCTGTAAGAAATGCCCAACAGGAGGATTTCAGAAAGGCCTGGAGAGACTTATATGAACTGATGCTGAGTGAGACGAGCAGAACCAGGAGATCATTATACACGGCAACAACAAGACTATGCAACAATCAATTCTGATGGACGTGGCTCTTTTCAGTAATGAGATGATTTAGGCCAGTTCCAATCACCGAAGGGTGATGAAGAGAATCAGCTACTCCCAGAAAGAGAACTATGGGGACTGAGTGTGGACCACAACAGAGCATTTCCACTCTTTCTATTATTGTTTGCTTGCATTTTTGTTTTCCTTCTTGGGGTTTTTTTCTTTCTTTCCAGATCCGATTTTTCTTGTGCAGCAAGATAACTTTATAAATATGTACACGTTAAAAAAAAATATCCAATGAGATAACATTTTGTAAAGTACTTTATAAACCTGAAGGTACTATACAAAAAAAAGAAAAGAAAATACTATGTTGTGATCCACATTCAGTTCCCATAGTTCTATCTTTGGATGCAGATGTCTCTCTCCATCATAAAACCATTGGAACTGGCCTGAATCAGCTCATTGTTGAAAAGAGCCACGTCCATCACAATTGATCATCACGTAATGTTGTTGCCGTGTACAGTGTCCTCTTGGTTCTACTCACTTCCCTCAGCATCAGTTCCTGTCCATCTCTCCAGGTCTCTCTGACATCATCCTGCTGATTGTTTTCTTATGGAACAATCATATTCCATAACCTTTATATACTACAACTTGTTCAGTCATTCCCCAAATAATGAGCAGCTACTCATTTTTCCAATCCTTTGCTGCCACATTTTTGCACATGTGGGTCCCTTTCCCTCTTTTATGATCTCTTGGGATACAGGCCCAGTAGAGGCACTGCTGCGTCAAAGGGGATGCACATCAACTTTTATTTCTTATTTTGGCTACTTGCTTTTGGTTAGCTATAGATTTAACTGGATTTTCTTTTTCTATAATTTAAAAAATAATCTGTCTACTCATTACTCTGCCTCTCCTTCAAAAACTGAATTGCTTAATGTGTATCTACATAGTCTAGGAAAATAAACTTCCTCATGTCAGGCCCATGTCTGAAAATTGGACTCTTCTCTCTCTTTCTCTATCCTAAGTTCATCTCCTGTCTGGCAAGAGGAGAATCGGGTGGTTCATCTTCATTCTTGTAGACTGATGGCTCATCATGGCATCAGTCAGAGTTCTAAAGCCTCTGATTTCTGTAAAGTTGTTGCACAACATGTTCTCCTCCTGCTCGCTTTGCTCTGAATCAGTTCACGAAGGTCTTCCTCGTTTCCTCTGCAGATGTACATGTCGTCATGTCTTTTGGCACAGTGATATTCCATTAGAGTCATCTGCCGTAATTAGTTTCGCATTCTCCAAGAGAACGTCTCTAGTTTCCAGTTTTAGCCCCTCTGAGATTATCTGCTAGAACTTTTTTCTTCGATACCTCTTGGGTATAGGCCTAGTAGTCGTGTGGGTGAGTGAAGGGCATGCACGGCTCAGGAACTTTCTGGGCATCGTCTCCAGAACCTCAAGAACTGTGGACCAGCTTACCGGCAGGAGGCTGGCGTGCCCGTTTTCCCACAGTCCTCCAGTATTTGCCATTTTCCTCTCGATTGATCTCTTCTTTACAATGTCACAGAACTTGTGTGCACTAGATTGAATTCTCTAGCACCAGACCGTCACAAAAATTCCTTCTTCTTGACCACTTAGTAAGTTGCTGAGTTTTTAATTTCCAAAGCTTTTATGGGCATTCCTTTCAACTCCTGGGGTGGGCCCAGTTTTAAAAAACGCAACAGTGCTGGGGCAGCTAGGGGGCGCAGTGGATAGAGCACCAGTCCTGAAATCAGGAGGACCTGAGTTCAAATGTGGTCTCAGACACTTAACACTTCCTAGCTGTGTGACCCTTAACCCCAGTTGTCACACAGCCCCAATTGCCTCAGCAAAAAAAAAAAAAAAAAATGCAACATTGCTGACCTTTCCCAGTTGTCTTTGCCCAGTAGAACTTTCCTTTGTCACCAAGGGAACCATGGATCTCATGATAATATGATAGAGAACACTTCTCCCACACACAAGAGGCCTTTTCCCCCTCCCCCTCCTCTTGGGGTTAGCCCTGGCCCCTGCCCATCCCCCTCCACCAAAGGGCAGATGGCATTGTGTTTGAGGCTTTCAGGTCTTGCCTCCATGATGCCCGCCTGTGTGGCCGTGGGCAAGTCAGCTAATTTCTTTAAGAATGAGACAGACCAGATTGATGGAGAGAGCTTCCATACCAGGAAATCATCACCTTATTGAAATTGCTGGTCTTTATAAAATAAAAGCTGTATTTGTTGTTTTCAGAATCCCAAGAAATAGCTTTCAAAAGAATTGGGATGGCTGAATAAATGGTTAGAAGTGAGTATAATCCACAGTAATATTATAACATTATAAGAAATAATGAATGATGGACATGCAGAGAATTCTGAGCAGCATGCTCTAGAATGAAGAGAACAAATTATACGACAACAGCCTTTGTGGGAAAAAAATCTGCTTTTAGAGACTCTGGAACTCTGCTGCATTCAGTGCCCCGTCATGTCACCCATTAATGATAAAGCCCGCTGTCTCCCTCCTGAGCACCCAAGGGTGGTGGACTCAGGGCGCACAAGGCCACTGAGAATTCGTTTGCTTGCCTTGGCTTATTTGTTGGAGGGATTTTTTAAAAAGTTATTGAGGATTGGGGAAGAGAGAACATTAAAAGCACTTTATGGATCCCCCTACTTAAGAGGGGAAAAAAAGAATTGAAACATTTTTTAAAAATGCACGCAAGGAAACAGAAGGAAGCACAGGCAGACGGGACAGTTTTGAAAGTGTGGAATTATTACCATTTTTTTTTTTTTAAAGCATGGTCTGAAATGAACAGCAGCAGTTTTATGTATGATCCTCGCTTGAGTTTATGTACAGGTGCTCTTTTTTGGTGCTTAACTTTGAGTTAAATTTATCATTTAATTTTAAAAGTGAAAGGCTAGCTTTCCAGTGTTGAAGCTCAGCCCTGTTTCTTTGTGATTTTGGGGACTGTGAACCTGAGGGATGGTGACCACGGTGAGATTGGAGGCAGAAGTCTGGCTCTCCTATGGAACGTGACTTGTGCGCCTAACGCGGGACCTCTGAGAATGAGGAAAAGACGCTTGGAGCCCTTTGGCTGCTCTCCTGGCGGGACAGAATCAGCTCCTATAGCTTTCACTTCACTTCCTCCTCCCCCGTGTTGGAGTTGGGTTGTTGGGAGAGGTGGCTCACCCTGGGTTCTCGAGGGCTTCCTGGGTGCCCCAGGTGCGTGGAGCTGAGGGTCCCGGCCCACCACCCGAAGGCGCGCTCTCCTGCGAGCTTTGGCGGCCTTCGTGAGCCTTCCCCTGGCTGCCGATCCGCCCTCGGCGTGCACAGGTTGCTACTGCTCCTCTGAGCATGACCACCTCTTGCTACAGAGCTCATGGTGCTCCCTGATCCTTGTAGGACTCGAGGCGCCTTCCTTATCTTCTCCTCCCCCTCCTCCCCCTTGCGCTGTGTAGGCGCCCACAAAAGGAGCTGAGCCGGGGCCCTCCCATTTGCGTCTGGAGTTCCTGGCCAGTCTCAGAGCCCCAGACTGTGTTCTGCCCTGTCCAGTTTGCCCTTGCTCCCCCCCAAACTGCACCTGCTCTTCATGCGAACCCACAGCACCTTTGGGATTATAAATGCCCGCTGAGGGAGTGCCCAGTCTTTGAAAACTTCCAAAGTGGGGGGAGCCCTCAGATTACAGCTTCCTGCCTTCTCTTTGACCTCCTGGGACATGCTTGGATCTCCTACCCGGCTCTCTAGGCTGTCCCTGTCCCACCATTTCCCCTCCTTGCCCCCATCCCCTTGCTCCTTCCTGTTAGCCGATCTGCTCTGTGCTTCTCTCTCACCTCGCTCCTCATATCCAAGTAGCAGCAGCTACCCTCCTATAGCCTCCCCTGCTCTGCCGCTGCCTCCCCCTCTGCTGCCCCCCACTGTGGACCCCCTCCCCCCCCGTGCTGAGTGGGCCTCTTGTCAGCTTGAAGGGGAGTCAGCTCCTGGAGGCTGTCCCCACGGGCTTTCCCAGCCTCTGGCCTCAGCGCATCACGACCCAAACTCTCTTCCCCAGCTGCACATCATCGAGGTGGGCCAGCCTGCGGCAGGGAACCAGCCCTTTGTGAAGAAAGCCGTGGATGTGTTCTTTCCTCCCGAGGCGCAGACGGATTTCCCGGTGGCCATGCAGGTAAGAGAGCTTAATTGTCTTTTGCATCTAGTCATGATCGGACAAAGAAGGCCCTGGGTTTAGAGGCCCTCTGAGGTCTTGGATTTAGAGGCCCTCCAAGGTCCTGGTTTTAGAAGCTGAAGCCCTGGGTTTGGAGGCCCTCCAAGGTCTTGGGTTCAAAGGCCTCTGAGGTCCTGGGTTTAGAAGCTGAGGCTCTAGATTTGGAGGCCCAGGCCCTGGGTTTGGAGGCCCTCTGAGGCCCTGGGTTTGGAGGCCCTCTGAGGCTCTGGGTTTGGAGCCTGAGGCCAGGGTTTAAAACCCAAGACCAGGGTTTGGAGGCTGAGGCCCTGGGTTTGGAGGCAGAGGCCCTAAGTTTGGAGGCCCTCCAAGGCCTTGGGTTTGGAGGCAGAGGCCTGGGTTTGGAGGCCCTCTGAGACCCTCCAAGGCCCTGGGTTTGGAGGTCTTCCAAGGTCCTGGGTTTGGAGGTCTTCCAAGGTCCTGGGTTTGGAGGCAGAGGCCTAGGTTTGGAGGCCCTCTGAGGCCCTGAGTTTGGAGGCTCTGGGTTTGGAGGCCGAGGCCCTGGGTTCAGATCTTGCTGTTCTTCTCCACTAGTGTAGCCCTGGGAGAACCACTGCTCTGTTGCAGGCCTGCTTCCTCATCTGGATTTCACATGTCTTAGCCTGATGGTTCTCCAAAGTAGCTACAACAAAGACGGCTGTTGGGGGGGAGGGGGTGGGGGCGGGGGTGTTAATCCTTTGTCAAACTGCCTCTATTTTTTAATAATGGGTGTGATTGGCTCCTGAGAAGGAGAGCTGCAGAGCCCAGGGGAATGTTCCTCATCTCGCATCAGCACGGCCCATCCCGAGTCAGACGTGGGAGAGACTGAGAGCGTGCTCATCACCCTTGTGATATTTTCCTCTTTGTCTTTTTCAGATAGTGTAATGATGCTTTTTGATTGTGAGCTGATTCTTTCAGATGATTTCCAAATTCTGTTTCTGCAGAATGGTTGAAGTCTTAAGATTTTGTCTTTTGGAAAACACTCGTCCTCATCTGCGGACCTGCTCGATTCATGTTAAAATTTGCAAATAATCCACAGTAGCTCAGAGATGTGTGCTTGCTTCCTGTTGGCAGAGTGCTTTCCTAACACCCCGGTGCAGAACATGACGTTGAGTATTATACCCATTTCACAGATGAGGAAATCAAGGCTCAGAGGTCAGGGGATGTGTTCCAGGATCACAGGTGGGAGCTGAGATTCAGATTCTACTGTTTCCAGTGTCCTTTCTGGACACTGGATGGTTTAGGAGTTCCTAGTCTGACTTGCAGAAATCCAGATGTCGCTCCTGTATCACCACTGAGTGGAGCAGAGGTGAGAACAGCGACAAAGGCAAAGGCCCATCAGTCCCATCTGAGGCAATGGGCAAGGACGAGGATGGATGACTAACATTTCTCCTCCCTTTGATCCTTTCCCCTTTATGGCACGTGCATGGATACAGCCTGGAGTCAAGAGGTCCTGAGGTGTGCGACCTCGGCAAGTCATGTCACTTCTGTCTGCCTCCGTTTCCTCATCTGTCAAATGGGAATAACAACATCGTTTGATTTGTTGTGAGAATCCAATGAGATAGGAATTAGAAAGCCTGTTGCCCACTGTTTGGCATGTAGGAGGTGCTATATAAATGCTAGCTGCTGTTACTATTACTCACAAGAGGCTAGGTTTTAATTAGAATGCGCAAATGGACCCCGGCCCGAGCTGCGTGCCCTGTGTTCCGATGCTTTCGTGGCAGCTCAGAGCGAGGCTCTTGGCAAGTACTGAGGGTCCCGGACGTGGCAGAGAAACCTCTCCGGTGTCCCCCCTTCTTTAAGGAGGCGCTCCCCATCCAAGGCAAACAATCAGTTGTTACGGTAGTCACGGCCTCAATCGTGACTGCATGTTTAGGGATTGACAGTGTTTTCCTTTCCTTACAGATTGGAATCAAACACGGCGTTATTTACTTGATTACAAAGCATGGCTACATCCACATGTATGACTTAGAGTCCGGAGTGTGCATCTACATGAACCGCATCAGCGCCGATACCATCTTCGTCACGACTCCTCACGAGCCCACCTCTGGGATCATCGGGGTGAACAAGAAAGGACAGGTAGGTGGGGGCCGCCGGCCACGTTCTCCCCTCCCCTCCGTAAATCCACCTCACGAACCAGGGACCTTTCAGCAGAATGTCAGAGCAAAGACTCGTGTAGTCGATTCTCTGATAACTGTTACTTTCTCTTTTCTTAGCGAGTGGTCTGCTTTCCAAGAAGCAGCCGGGAGAGGCTCGTTCTCTCTTGGAAGGTGGCTTCTTTGATAACAAAGTCTCACTGTGGCCATCGCCCATGAAATGGACAGATAGACTCTCTCTTTGGTCCCTACGGGCCCCTTGGTGGAACAGTGGTGGAGAGGAGGGAACGGGGCTCTAAGGATGACCGTCATGATCATGTGCAAACATTAACTTAGCTGCTGGCGTTGTCAAGTGTTCTTGGTCATTCGGGAACTGAGTGATTCGTCAGTCTTGACCTCGATATCATTAGACAAAACCCGGGTGCAGTTTAATGGAAGGATGGGTTCATTAACTTTCATTGATGTGAGCAAATAATGGATTTGGGAGAGGTGGTTTTGCCGTGCCTCCCAAAGTAACTGGAAACATTCCACGGCTCCTTTCCTCATGATCCCGTAGAGCGATGCTCATAACAGTTGTTTGCAAAAAGACAACCAGAGCACAGGGGAGGCGGCATTACAGCGGAATCCTCCCCACATTCCCCTTAAACAACTTAAAAAAAAGCCTCAGATAGAATTCTGGGAGGGCATGGCTGGGGAGAGTAGGGGAGAGTCATTTTTCCAGCCTCGGATAAGGTTGGAAGGAGAGGTCTGTGACGCTGCAGTGGGGAGCTGGCCTGGAGCACATGCAGCAGCAAATATAAATGGTGGGCTTTTGAGGTGGCTGTGATGGTGGCAGCTTCGGAGGTTCTAGCCCAGACACTGAAAGGGCCCTGGACAGCTGGTCAGAAAGAGACCACCAAGGACCAAACACTTGTACCCACTTCTGGGTTGCAGTTCCACGTAGAGAAGAGCACTGATCCTCAGGGCTTCAAGGGAGTAGGGCCACTACCTGGGTAAGGACCAGGAGAGCAATGACCACCATTCTTCATAGATCACAGCTACTTGAAAACACTGAAACTTAACAGATTCTCCTCCTCCTCCTCCCCCAAGAATTAACTGTGAAAATGGCAGCATGAAAAAACCTGAAGCTTGTGATAGTGCACCATGCTCCTTTGCCCCAGCATGTAAGGTTCGGGTTAGCTTGAGGACCTTGGGATCTTAGTGGAGGAGTGTAGGAGAGCCACCAGGAGGATAGTCAAAAATGGAATGTGTTTCTTCCAGTTCTTCTTAGCTCTTATATACCTTATTGTAATTACATCATTACAGCATACAAATTTTGTGGAAACTAGAGAATCGTTACATCACCATGCTAAGTACTAAGTATATGTGAGCTAGAGAACCACCATCTCATCAATCATTCTGAGTTAACACCTTGTTGTAAGTATCCTTGTTTCAAGTATACTTCTCCAGAGTTCTGGCCCTCTACACCAGCAGAGCCCAAATTCCAAATCTAGCTTCAAATAAAGAAATAGGCTAAAAAATGAACAAACAATAACAACAAAAGAACCCGACCATTCAAGACACAAATTCAGAAGATAGTGTCATGGAAAATAGTTATGAGCAAAGCCTCAAAGAAAAATGCAGGTTAGATATTAGCCCAGTGAGAATTCCTGGAAGAGCTAAAGAGAAAAGCAAAAAAAATTAAATCAGGTCAGAGTGGTAGAGGAAAAATTGGAAAAAGAAATGTAAGCAGTGCAAGAAAATTATGAAATGAGAATTGACAGTTAGTAAAAGACGCACCAAAAAATATTGAAGAAAATAGCACCTTCAAAAACGGAATTGGCCAAATAGTCAAAAAAATATCGGACTTTGCTGATGAAAATAATTCCTTAAAAGCAAAAAGGTTTGGGAAGATAAAGAATGTTTAAGACCCTCCAAATAAATTAACACATACTTGAATGCAATCTGTCTTGAAATGATATGAAAGATATGAAAGAGGGAATAAGCGAAGATAGCAAAAGATAAATGGGAAACGGGTTAGTTTCCCACCCAAAATATACTTTATATCATCATTTTCCCTAATAGCAAAAAACTGGAAGGGAATTAGGTACCCATTTATGATTGAAGAGGAGAACAATTTGTGATACGTAAATGCAAGGAGATATGGTTACGCTGTCAGAAATGAGCATTGTGGAGAATTTAAAAATTGGAGAAGGCTTATATGGATTGATGTGGAGCTAAATATAGAGGATGATTTATTCAAGGCCTGCACTAATAAAAAGTGAGGTTGGAAAACTTCACAATTCTGACCAAGAAGATGATGATGAGCTGAAAAGTGGTTGATGGGGCAGCATAGGGAGTATCTGCTCTAAGACGTTATCATCCTGATGTGATTTTTTGTACGTGACTGGACTTGATTGATACAAAGAAGGATCCTGTTTAGTGTGGGGCGGAAAGGGGAGTTGTTGGGAAGGTACAATGATCGTTTAAAAAAAAAAAAAAAAGCAAAACATTTTTTAATCATAATAAAGGTCAGAATTAAGACATGAGAGGCAGAACACTTTTAATTTCCAGAGTAGCCTCATGCTGTACATCTTCACCACTTTCATTGAGAAAAGAACCAGATGGCACAAGATACGCCCAGTGGTATATAAAGCCACAATAAATTGATTGCATTTTAACAGACGGGAAATGGCTTGTTACTAATATGGGAGGCCGTCCTCAAAATTGTCTGTGTTCAGTCAGACTGCCAACTTTTTAGAGAAAAGATTAGATTTTTCTCTCCAAATAGAGGACAGCTTTTATTTCATCCCACAGAAAGAATAAAAAAAACCACATAAAAGAGTAACTGTTTTCTGTTTAAGAGTTTGAGTCTCCTAAGCTTTCTCAGTTGCAGTCACAAATACGCAGACTGGAGGAAGAGTGGTACCGCTAACTGCCAGCCCAACTGCCTTCTGACTTGCTCCTGAGCTCTGCCAGATTTTTAATGGGAACAGGTTTATCGACAAGTAACAACCTTGATGAAAGTGTGGGAATGGAACAGTTGGGCTTGTGGGTAAAATTCCACAAATGACCACAGTTTTTCGGATGCACAGCTGATAAAAAGGAGTAGACGACACAAGCTTCATTATTAAATACAATTTGATTCACACAAAACGCCTGAGTGTCTCTCATCTTACGGAGCGTTAGCCATACGGACGATGAAATCATGCAAGATTCTTTGAGATCCGTAACGGGGGGATAACTTTGCCGTCTAATTCTCTGGTTACTAATATGGAAGAGATTGTAGAAATGGAGACATCTTACTAGAAAGTGCCTGCCAACGGGGGGGGCAGCATGTCAGGCCGGTCCCCAAAACAGGATTTGCTGTAAGATGATGATGTTTGAAGATGACATTGCACTGTTACAGACCATGATGCCTCATAAGAGTTTGGCCTAAAATCCACACAGAAAACCTTCCGGATAGTGGATGAAGAATACCTTTTGTCTGGCGAAATATATTATGGTCTAAAGAATCCATGGTATTAGTCCATTTGTCCAGATGTGTGGGATCAAAAGTAATGTATGGCTAGAAGGAAGCATTATGAGACGAAGGTAGTGTGCATTTAAAATAACTCCATCCTGCCCTACTTAAGGAAGATACACTGAAAAATGGGAAATAAATAGAAAAAGGACATTAATGCCAGTTATAACAGTTTCAGAGAAGTTCAGATGATGTAAACATGAGGCCAAAAGGGCCAAAAACGTTTTGGTTAGCCAATATTCGACTTATGGGCCACGTGGAGAGAGGTGACAACTAAGTTTAACATTGCCTTAATACATAAACTTGCCCAGAAAATCTTCCAGGGAAGAGTAGTAGAATATTAATTCCTCATGAAACACAAGAATCAATCGTTGGAACAAGTAGGTTAAAGTAAGTTTGTCGAGCACCCCAGTTAGGGACAGTTGTCCCGTGAGGACATTCTGAAGATGAAACTAGGGTGGCAAATAGACAAACGGCAGGACCGTTGGTTTTCAGGGATTTTTCACCAACAAGGACACTAGCACCAGCACGCGTGCATGTTCATAGAGTTCCACTTCTTGAGGAAGTGGCACGGCATTAATGAGAATGAAAGTGGGAAAAGCAGGAGCTTGTGCAGAGGGCACCGCACTTATGCCAGTGCGGAGGAGGAAGCTTGCCCCAGGCTTTTACAAGTGATGTGCTGTGTCAGGCCCCTTCTTGCCTTCATTCAGCTAACTCAGAAGATAGAAGGGAGGCAAGATTTCACCATGCACGCGTGTCTGGCAATAGCTTTAAATCAAGTTTTCCTCTGACAATATCTACTATGTATGTCCCAGTCATGCAAATCCTTGAAAAATGATAGAGACTCTTCATCCCATTGATTATTAGTCTCATGGTGGGTATAAGATAAAATAACTGAGGAAACGAGTGTCAGAGCTTCCAAGCCCTTTGATTTATTGAACAGTACATATCAATTGCCCAACAAGTCGGGACCAGTCACCTTCCTCAGCTTTGGCACTGGATCCTGAATACAGGGGAGACAGACTTTATACATTAAAAACCATGAATCAAATAAGGCTAATTTTAAAAGAAGATAATATAATATTAAGTAATCTAATATCTAAGTGAATGAACGATTAGGAACTTTTTAAATTGGGAAAGGGAAAGCAAAGAGGTGCAATTCCTTGAAATCCCAGAAGATGTCCCACTCCCCCTGCCCTAAGGACCTGTATTCAATCAAATGAACATGGGAACAGTAACTGATTAATCAGTACAGGGCCAATTTTCCCATAAGACATATGGGTGAGATCTACAATTATGAGGAAATTCCTCACATCAGTCTTCAGCTCTGACCGGGTTTCTGGTCAGCCTAACTGAGGTGCCTAGTTGGCAGCAGGGAAGGGTGGTCCAGCTTCCCAGCCATGCAGGGCTAAGCTCAAACGGTGCAATTAGGCTTTCTCCCAATTCCTCCAACTGAATCAAGTTTTTCCAAGACAGAAGCTGTACTTAAATGAATGGAAAGAGAACTGGGCAAACTCCAGAACTGAGTCCAAGATGGTGTCAGTGAGGTTCATTTAAACCATAGTTAATCACCTGTTGCCCCAGTCCCTTCAGTTCCCTCAGTACCAAGTTCCAAGAAACATAGACAGTTAACATACATAAGTCTAAAAGCTGTTCAAAGGGTATCCTCGATACGGCTGTAAACTAGTAACAACCGTGAAAGAATTATCCAAAGGACCAATAACAAGAAAAATTCACAACAAAACAGCCTTGGGGTTTTACGTCACATCCAGAAAATTGGCAAGGAGGACGGAAGCTGGGCGTAACCCTCAGTGTCGGAGGGTTCGTGGAAAGATGGACACATGAATGTATTCTTGGCAGAGCTGGGGATTTGTCCATTCATTTTGGAAAGCACTTTCTAATCATGCAGAGAAAATGATAGAAATGTCCTCGCCCTTTAAGCCGCAACTCCCACTGTCTTTATGCCCAACGGAATATTTGTGGGAGCTCTTCTTGGGTAGCCAAGACGGGCAATGATCTTCCCTGCCACGCGGGGAATGACTAAACGGATTATGCTGTGTGAATATAATTGAATTTTAATGAGCGAGAACTGCAGAAACAATATGCACAATGAGTGTTTACGGCTCTGGAAATGGTAGAATAGCAACAACAAAAACATTAAAAAAGAATCTTCCATAATTATGACAAAGCTTCTTCCCTCAAAATGGTCGTGAGGATATCTTTGCATAGGATTCCAGATGTCTTCCGAGAGGTTCTTTAGTTAAGGAACGACTCCTTCTCCAAGAGCCTGGGGAATGAGGTTCTATTTCTAGAGTACTTGGAAATATCTAGAATGGTAATTCTCTGGGGATCACGACCTCTTGGCATCCTAGTCAGGTGGCAAGAGAACGTTAATGTTAAAGGGATGGATGTTTGCAGTAGGAAGCTGTTTGGGGTCATTGGAAACCCTGCGTCATTTTCCAGAGGCGGCCCCTGCAGGCCGATCCCCTTCTCGCCATGTGTAAAGATTTAAATTTCCAAAATGTTTTCCCTCCGCCAAACCCAAAGCCTTGGAGGGGGAATCTGGTCTGCGTCAGTGGCGCTTTGTGGGTGAGACCCCGGGACGGTGTCGGTGTCTGCCCTCTGCCAGCTGTCCGGGAGGCGGCATTTCCTGCAGATTCACTCCCTGTGACCTCTGGTCCTTCCCAGGTCTTGTCCATCTGTGTGGAAGAAGATAACATTGTCAATTATGCTACCAGCGTGCTCCAGAATCCCGACCTCGGTCTGCGCATGGCCATTCGCAGCAACCTGGCAGGAGCCGAGGAGCTCTTTGCCCGAAAATTCAATACCCTTTTTGCACAGGGCAGCTACGCCGAAGCCGCCAAAGTTGCCGCTTCTGCGCCTAAGGTAAGGTTTGTGGGCCCGTGTACGGAAGCATCTGGGCCTATAAGGGGACACAGGCTCTTGGTCGTCCGGGGCCGTGCAGCTTGGCCTGGAGGCGGGCTCGGTCCTGTGCTGTTTCCCTGGCAGTGGGCAAGGGCACGTGCGTAACGTAATGGAGGAGCCCCCTGTCTGCTCCTCCAGACCTTGGTCTTTTTGGAAAGCTCCATGGCCTGGGAGAGGCCTGGGGACAGTGTTCTTTGTACAAAGTGACTAGGAAAGGGAGACGCCCCTTCCGAGAGACGGGCTCTATGTCGCAGCCTCATCATGTTGACCGGGAAATGGGGTCTTTATCCCTGCTGCCCGGTGTGGGTGGGAACGGCTGCCCGCCCCATAAGCCCTTGCGCGCATTTCTTGAGGAGCTGGGGACCCCGTCCCGTTGCGTCTCCTCGGTATGACCTTGAGCACAAGGGCCGCACACGTGGGCTTTGGAGTGGACGGAGAGTCACGTGACGAGGCCTGGGCCAGTCCCAGGAGTGACTCCCGTCTCCGGGCTTGTCTGTGTAGGGGATCCTGCGCACCAGCGACACCATCCGAAAGTTCCAGAGTGTCCCGGCCCAGCCCGGGCAGGCCTCCCCCTTGCTCCAATACTTCGGGATCTTGCTGGACCAGGGGCAGCTGAACAAGTTCGAGTCTCTGGAGCTCTGCCGGCCTGTCCTTCAGCAGGGTCGCAAGCAGCTCCTGGAGAAATGGCTTAAGGAGGACAAGGTGAGACCTACAGCCCCGCGCCGAGGGTGCCCCAGGGGCTGTGAGACTCTCTGACCGTGGCGTTCTCTCCCGCAGCTGGAGTGCTCCGAGGAGCTGGGGGACCTGGTGAAGGCCGCGGACCCGACGCTGGCGCTCAGCGTCTACCTGCGGGCCAGCGTGCCCAACAAGGTGATCCAGTGCTTTGCCGAGACCGGCCAGTTCCAGAAGATCGTGCTCTACGCCAAGAAGGTGAGAGGGCCTCGCGGCTGCTTGTCCGGACCCCGGCTGTTCTTGGTCCCTGCCCGTGACCCTCTAGCACCAGAATGATGGTGGCTGCTCCCTCCGGCCTGCAACCCTCCCCCTTGTTGGGACCTCTGGGCCAGTGCCCAAAGCCCAAGGGGAGGCGCCTGTTCAGGGATCCTGGCCGTGACTGCCATCAGATACTTTTCAGAATCCCTTCAGGTTCTGAATTTGGCCCCCGCTGAGATAGACTCTCGTTTGAGGCGGGTTTGCTCCTGACCAAAAGTAGTGAGCTTGGGGCATGCTCAGTTCTCACTGACCCCACCCCCCAGCACCCTTCTCCACAGACGCTTTCCCTGATTTTGCGCCCCCCACTCCCCCACCTTATCTCCCCTGCCTACGATACTGTTTTATGCTGTTTCGTTCTCCGTCTCTCCAGCATTTAGCACAACCTGTCAGGCCCTCGAGTACAGAATCACGATTTTGTCATTTTAGTAAGAAACGAGGTTATAATTAGTGAGGTTTTTGCTAAGGATTAGGGGCAACACGAGCATTTTAAACAGAAATAAAATAGCCAATGGGAATTTTTACTTTGGGCTGCGTTTTTAAAAAGACCTGCCCGTATTTCGGTGTTTTCCTTTGTCGCCCTGTATGTTACTATTTCATGCTTTAAAAGCACCGCCCTGAGAAGGGTCCGTGGCTCCCCTCTTACTCCCGAGGCGGGTTGGGCTGTGGGTGTCCAGGCAACATCGGGAGTGAGGAGGCCCCTGGCCCGGGGCACGCGACGTGGGATGGTTTTTAAACTAGGCAGGACGGGATGTGGCGTTTAGAAGAGCAAGTGCCCTTTGTTTTCCCGAACCTCTCCTTGTTGGCCCCGGTTTCTGTAAAGGCTGTTGAGAGTGATTGACTTTAGGAGCGGGGGTCCCACGGAACTCCCCCGGCCGCTTGTTCTTCGGGCTGATGTTTAGCAGTGGCCCCGGTGGTCGGCCGGAGGTGGCTTGTGGGGCCTCGGCCGCGGTGCCCGTGGAGGGGGGAGCTCCCTGCCTGCCGGATGCTGAGCTGGGAGCAGGCAGCCGGGCTGGGGGCGAGAGCGGGGTCTGTCACGGGGGCTCCGTTTCAGGTCGCCTACACGCCCGACTGGATCTTCCTGCTGAGGAGTGTGATGAGGGTCAGCCCGGAGCAGGGCCTGCAGTTCGCCCAGATGTTGGTGCAGGATGAGGAGCCACTGGCCAACATCAATCAGGTGAGCAGAGGGCGCCCCGCTCACCCCGCCTCCCGACGCCCTTCCTAAAGTCCCCAGTGGAGCGTTAGGGCTCGGGGTCAGCAGACCTTTGCCGAGAAGTGTCCGGGAGGACTTTCTGCCAAATGACGCTTTCCTGCCAATGGTTCTGGAGCAGAACTGAAGCGTCCTGGCTGAGCCTTCCTACTTTATCCCGTTCACCACCCTGAACGGGCAGCCTTGTCCCAGGGGACGTCTCGCCCGGCTGTGGGAAAGCAGCAGGGTCCCAGCCCGTCATTGGCAGGGGCACCTGTGGCTCCCCGGGTGCTGCCCCCAGAATGTAAGTGGTGGCTGGGGCCGTGATCTCGAAGGGGGCCCAGGGTCTGTAGCAGAGACAAGATCAGCCCCCACCCCGAGCCTGAGCCCGTTAAGCCCCTGTCGCTTCGGTGGGGTCTGTTTGCTAGGGAGCAGGTGGCCAGGAGTCAGGTTCCCTGTGCTGCCCGAGTGGGCCGGCTCTAAGGACTAACCCCCCTCCCCAGCATGGGCCTGGGGCCATCAGCGGCTTTATCAGCCCTGGGCAGCGGGTGGGGGATCTCCGGCCGCTCCCACACTGTGTGTTTCACGAGGCAGCCTGGAGTTTAAAAGGTGGTCGTGGTTTACTCCTGGTTGAGAAGGGCAAGGTGGCTCATGTCTGGGTGGTGAGCAGAGCAGGGGGAAAGGAGAAGGGGCACCTACTGTGTGCCCGGCTCTGTGTTCAGCCTTGTTCACAAAGAATTGGCTCCTTTCCCCTCTCGGCAATTCCTGTGACCCTCGGTCTACATTTGGGGAACCTGAGGCAAGCCGCGCTTCTTAAGTGACTCGCCCAGGGTCCCCCAGCCAGCGGGTGTCTGAGCCTCTGGGGGCCAGAGAGCCGCAGGCATGTGCACGAGGGTCCTGTGGGCCCCCTTTCTGGCTCACCCCCCGTGCTCCCGCCCCGTCCCACTTGGCAGGGTCTGTCACAGCCGGGGCGAGCTCGGCGCAGGCATCAGCCCGTGGGGAGGGAAGTGAGGGGCCCGCGGTCTGTTTGGGGCCCCAGGGGCTCCGGCCTAGGGGAGGGACGAGGGCCCCGTCCACGAGATTGGAGGCCCATTTTGCCCTAGCCCAGCCTGGGCCCTGGCCCTGGTGCTAGACTGCCCTCTTGTGGGGAGTCTGCGGAGAACAAAATGTGCCTTTGTGACCCTGAATGCCCTGCTCTGGTGTGATGTAAACATGGAGGGACCCCCGGGGGTGAGCGGCCCCGACCAGACTCACTCCGCTGGTCACATCGCGGGAGTCAGAAATGGCCCTGATCCTGAGAGTGCTCGACCCGGCTCTGGAGAGCGCCTCTGAGCCCTCGGGGTGCCCCCTGGCACGAGAGGTCGCAGAGTGCCGCGGTGACGCGCTGCCCTGGGCTCTGCAGATTGTGGACGTCTTCATGGAGAACAGCCTGATTCAGCAGTGCACGTCCTTCTTGCTGGACGCCTTGAAGAACAACCGCCCCGCGGAGGGCCACCTGCAGACCCGCCTCCTGGAGATGAACCTGATCCACGCCCCCCAGGTAGGGCCCCCTCCCTGCCCTGGTGCCGAGGGCTGCGATTTCAGATGAGGGACGTGGCCCCCTGGGGCACAGGGGGACGGCGGGGTGAGGGAAGCGGGGCCGGGCCCAACGCTGTGGCCTTCGTCCTCCCGGTACTGCAGCATGCTCACAGTCCCTCCCCTGGCTCTCTGTCCTTGCATCCTGCCAGCCCCCGAGGGGCTCTCTCTGCTCCCTGCCCAGCGCCTGCTGGGAGACAAGGGGTGGAGCCATGTCCGTGCCCACGACTGGTCTGGCTGACTCGTCCCAACCAGAGTCTGTCCCATCCCCGGAGTGACCGCTGACCGCGGGGAGCCCCTCAGACCTGCTTTGGTGCTCACAAACTTGCTGCCTCCTCTGCTCTTGATGAGCCTCTGGGCCTTTTTTCTTGGTCTCTTTGGCTCTTGCCGTTCCCATGGTTTCCAGCGTCTCGGAGCGGGGGCAAGTCCCCCAGGGCCCGGTGGGCTCGTCCGCTCGAGCTGTGGGGCTGTCAGGGACCGATGGTGCTCCCTGTGGTGTCGTGGGCTGCTCCTCCCCGGGACAGGCTGCTCTCGGCCCAGAAGCAGCAAAAGGAGAGTGGGGTCCCCGTGCTCCTCCCCCACTCGGCTCAGTGTTTGTGCTCCCGCCCTCCCTAGTCAGACAGCCCCAGCCTTCGCGGGCTCATGGCGACTCCGACCAGGCGGCCACGGGGGCAGAGCATGGGGGGCAGAGTGGGAGGCTGCCAGGCTTGCCCCTCACCGAGACTCTTCCCTTTCTCTCGGGGCCAGGTCGCTGATGCCATCCTTGGCAACCAGATGTTCACCCACTACGACCGCGCCCACATCGCCCAGCTCTGCGAGAAGGCGGGCCTGCTGCAGCGCGCGCTAGAGCACTACACGGATCTGTACGACATCAAGCGGGCCGTGGTGCACACCCACCTCCTGAACCCCGAGGTACGGCCCCCGGGGAGCGCTGCGGCCTTTGCCGACTAATAGGTTGTGACCCGGGGCCTTTTCATCTGCCCGTCTGGGTCGGTCCCGAGATAGGAAGGACGCGGTTCTCCCGTGCTGCCATTGTATTGAATCCATTAGTGGCACAGTGACTGGTCCTGAGTCTGACCGTGGGCGCCTTGGGCCTCCTTTTGGCAGAGGACCGGGGGCCCGAGGTGCAGACTTGTTTGCGTGACTCTCTCGTTACGGGGGGGCTTCCGTGTTGTTTTGGGTGGGGGGAGCACCAAGAGGAGGCTGGGCTTGGGCCCCCCAGCCTGTGCAAGATGGTGGAGCCCCCGGCCTCCAGGCCGTGCCCTTCGGGTCCCTCGTCCCTGTTTCTGATGCCTGTGGGAGCATCGGGCCCCGAGGGGGGCGGGGCGGTCCAGGCCTGACAGGTGTCCTCCCGACCCCCCGGCTCTTCTTCTGCAGTGGCTCGTGAACTTCTTCGGCTCCCTGTCGGTGGAGGACTCCGTGGAGTGCCTGCGGGCGATGCTGGCGGCCAACATCCGGCAGAACCTGCAGCTGGGCGTGCAGGTGGCCTCCAAGTACCACGAGCAGCTTGGCACCCAGACCCTGGTCGAGCTCTTCGAGTCCTTCAAGAGTTACGAAGGTAGTGCCTCGTCCAGGGCCGGGGAGAGCGGCCACAGGGACTCTCCTTGGCGCGCGCCGCCAGGTTGGGAGGGTGGGGCTCATGGCACCTAACCCAGCTTCAGGGCAAGCTTCAGGTTCAGGGTCCGTCAGTCCTGGCGCTTTAGGCAGGGTTAGTCCTTGGTGCTGGGGCTTAGGGCAGAAAAGAAGGGCAGCCCCTTGGCCCTATGGCCCCATGGCCCCCAGCTTCTCGTCCTGTGGGGCTCCCCATAGCTCCGAGGTGGTCCCAGCCTCCGGGCTGTTCTGAGACGTCTGCCGTCCTTCCAAATAAGGAGACGAAGCCTGCCGTCCCCCCTTCCCATGGTGGTCTCCCTTCTCCCCCCCCCCCCGCCCCGATGGTGGGCCCCCAGGCTGCCCCCACGTGACTTGGGACGGAGGCTCCCAGGCCTCTGCCCTGGGCTCTCCCAATACAGCCTCTCCTTGCAGGTCTCTTCTACTTCCTGGGCGCGATCGTCAACTTCAGCCAGGATCCGGACGTGCATTTCAAATACATTCAGGCTGCCTGTAAGACCGGGCAGATCAAGGAGGTGGAAAGAATATGCCGGGAAAGCAACTGCTACAACCCCGAGCGGGTGAAGAACTTCCTCAAGGTGCGCTCCTGGCGTGACTCTGCCCGGCCCCCTCCTGCGCAGGCTGGTTCCAGCCAACCCGGGGCACTGAAGGCTCTCCCCATCCCCCCGTCCCCTCCCGCCCGCTCCTGCGCAGGCCGGTTCCAGCCAGCCTGGGGCACTGAGGGCCTCCCCCCCCCGCCCCCCCCGCCCAGCCTCCTGGCTTTGGGCCTGTGCTCGGAGCAGAGACCTCCTTGGGGGCTGCCTCCTTCATGGGGGACTTAGGAGGCTTCAGAAGCCATCCTGGCCCCGAGCAGGAAGCAGTCGGCAGGGAGGGGTCAGGGCCGTCCCCAGCCCTGGGCTGAGTGAGACAGGCCCCACGGGGAATGTTTGGACCGAGGAGCCGAGGCTATTGGAGGACTGGGCAGCCCAGGTCAGCGGGAGACTGGCAGAGAGGGTGGGATTGGAGGAAAGGCGCCTTCTGCTGGGGGCGTCTGATCGAGCCCCGAGAGGCAGCGAGGGTGGGCCCGGGTGAACGATCCGGGAGCGGGGGCTGCCTCTCTCACCCGGGGCTTTGGGAGCTCACCTTTTTTTTTTTTTTTTTCATTTTAATAGTATTTTATTTTTTTCCAATTACTCGTAAAGACAGTTTTTGACATTGGTTTTGTCAGATTTTGAGTTCCAAGTTTTTCTCCCTCTCCCTTCCCCCCGACAGCGAGCGGTCCAACTGGGCCATCAGGAACTTGTGATTTAACAGTCACTCGATCACTTTGCTTCCTTGGTCATTGTGTTATTTTATCTTATGCATTTAAAAATGCCGTTCTGATAGGGGGTTGATGGTCCTTGCTACGTTAAGGACTCAGGATGTAGAGGGGAAAGAGAAGGGCCCGGGACAGAGGCTTGGGGGACCCCCTATAACCCCACAGCGCCTGGACGAGGAATCAGCAAATGCAAAAGAGAGGGGGCAGTCAGAGAGGGCCGGGGAGAGCGTGATCCCTGGTGTCCTGGGCTGCCGGGGCTCAGCGAGGGGGGCTCTGGCTGCTGAGAGAGAAGGGAGGTCACCGTTCACCTTGGAGAGAGCCTTTGAGAGTATAGGAATAAATGGACTTTTCCTTAAAATAATCGGTAGCATCTATATAAAACCATCAGTAAGCATCATATGTAACGGGGACAAACTGCAACCATTCCCAATAAGATCAGGAGTGAAACAAGGCTGCCCACTATCACCATTACTAGTTAATATTGTATTAGAAATGCTAGCTTCGGCAATAAGAGCTGAGAAAGAGATTAAAGGAGAGAGCCTTTGAGGGAAATAGAAAGATTGGAAGTGAGATAGCTGGGGAGAGAGACGGGGGGAGAGAGAGATGGGGGAGGCAGGGGAGGCTCTGAAGGGAGGCCCATGCAGTCAGAGGTGCACACAGTCAGAGGCCCGTGCAGTCGGAGGCCTGTGCAGTCGGAGGCCCGCGCAGTCGGAGGTGCGCAGTCGGAGGCGCGCACAGTCGGAGGCCCGCACAGTCGGAGGCCGGGCTGTCCTGTGCCGCTCCCGCCTGGAGGGGGTCCTGAGGCAGCTTCTTCTCCCTCCCCACGTGTAGGAGGCCAAGCTGACCGATCAGCTGCCCTTGATCATTGTCTGCGACCGATTTGACTTTGTCCACGACCTGGTCCTGTATTTGTACCGTAACAACCTGCAGAAGTACATCGAGATCTACGTTCAGAAGGTAACGCGCTTCCCTGAGGCCTCGGGGCCCGTGGGGGGGCCTGCCCTAAGCAGGGCAGGGTCAGCCTCTGGCACAAGGCCTGGCAGGCTGGAGGTCAGAGGGCGCCCCCCGGTGACCTCGTCAGACCCCAGCGGATCTCGGCCTTGGGAGGGCTGTGACTCGTGTTGGCGCAGGTGCGGACCCCCCCTCCAGGAGCACGGACACTGGTGGGAGGGGAGAAGCCGGGCCCCAGAGCGCCGTCTCCCTCCTGCCTTTGGCCTTTGGGGGGGGGGCACATTGCTCCCAGAAACGGACCGAGAGGAGGAGCTCCCCGGGGCTGGCCCTCCTCGGGGTGCGGCGACCTGACGAGTGTCTCGTGGCAGGTCAACCCCAGCCGGATCCCCGCCGTGGTCGGAGGGCTGCTCGATGTGGACTGCTCGGAAGACGTCATCAAAAATTTAATCATGGTGGTGAGGGGCCAGTTCTCCACCGAGGACCTAGTGGCTGAGGTGGAGAAAAGAAACAGGTAAGGGGGCCGGCTGCCCGACTTGTGCTCGGCCCTCCCGGGCGTGTCCCCGCCAGCCTGCGGCACCCAGAGCCCAGACCCGGGCTGCAGACCCTCCTGCTGGGTTAGGCGGCCCCGGGGGCACCTGCTGCCAGCTTGGGTCTTTTCCGCTTCTCCCGGGCCGGGCTGCATCCCTTGCCCCGGGTCCCAGAGCGAGCTCGGGGCGGCCGGGCGCTCCAGTCCTGGGCCCGGGGCCTGGCGGTCTCAGGGCGCGTCTCTCTCCCACCCAAGGCTGAAGCTGCTGCTTCCTTGGCTGGAGTCCCGGACCCACGAAGGCTGCGAGGAGCCGGCCACCCACAATGCCCTGGCCAAGATCTATATCGACAGTAACAATAACCCCGAGCGCTTCCTCCGCGAGAACCCCTACTACGACAGCCGGGTTGTAGGTAAATACTGTGAAAAGAGGGACCCGCATTTGGCCTGTGTTGCCTATGAGAGGGGGCAGTGTGACCTCGAACTCATCCAGGTTAGCAGCTGTTGCTTTTCGTCTCTTAGACTCTTTGTCAGGGGCCCCGGGGGGCGGGGGAGGGGCTGCCCCGGGTGGCTTCCCCTTCACGCTGGGTCCCCCCGATGCTCGGCTGGCGACGGAGCTGCCCCAGTGCCCTCGGCCAGTCTGCCCCGCCGGGGCTCTGCCTCTTCCACGGGTGGTGCTGTTTGGGGGGAGAGTCGGGCCCCCCCTCGGGTTCTGAACGCGGACGCGCCTCAGAAAGGGGCCTGTGAATGCCCGTCGTGGGGCCCCTGGGAGGGGCTTTTCCGGGGAGGCTTCTGCCCCTCTCGTGTTTGTGACTCTGAAGTGTGGCCCTTGACTCGAAAAGAGATAAAAATGCCCCCAGATTCTCCAGGAGCGGGGCCCGGGGAGGGGCCCACTGACCTTCCTAGTGCCCTCGGCCCCCGGCCGGTCGTGAGCTTCTGCATTAACTGTTGGCATTGAATGCCAGGCTGCGGCCTGTGGGCACCCTCCTGCCCCTCCACTTGTGTCCCCGGGTTCTGGGTCACTTAGCATTTATTAAGTGCCTGCTGTATGCTGGTTGTCCGTATTGGCATAAGCCACCCAGCTTCCTGGGGCCCCTTTCTTGCTGCCTCAGGACCTCCACGCCTGCTCTGATCCCGTTGGGACTGGGGGTGGGTAAGCGCGCGAGGGGGTCACTCAGGAACTTGGGTTCTGGCGTTTAAAAGAAATTAAGAGTTTCTGATACCCAGGCTCCCCGAGAGTCAGCGCGCTCCCAGGAGGACAGGCTCTCGGGGGGCGCGGGGCCGCTGTCCCTCTGACACGGCTCCCTCTCCCCCGGGTGCCCGGCCGGGCTGGCGGGGGCGGGGACAGGCTGCTCAGCCTGGGGGGAGGGTCTGTGGGGGCGTGGGCGGCAGGGCAGGAGCTTCTGACTGGCTGTGGCTTCTTTCAGGTTTGTAACGAGAATTCTCTGTTCAAAAGTGAAGCTCGTTACCTGGTGCGCAGAAAAGATCCCGAGCTCTGGGCCAATGTCCTGGAGGAGAACAACCCCTTCAGGAGGCAGCTCATCGATCAGGTAGCTACGGGACCGGCTCTTGACCGCACGGAATCTTGGGGCGCCCAGAGTCGCGGCCGGGCTGCGAGGTCCCCACGGGAGGGAGCTCCAGGGGATGCAGCTGGTCTCGTTTGAGGCCGTTGGCCAGTTAAGAGCCCAAACGTGGTGTTCTCTAACAGCCCTCTCCTGCAGCAGGACTCTGAGAGTCATAAGCATTTATTAAGTGCCTGCTGTATGCCAGCCATGGAGCCCTCTGGGAGCTCGCAGTCTAATGGGGAGACAACATGGAGACAAACCCCAACAGAGCTAGCCGGGAGCCAGAAGAGAAGGGGATGAGCGGGGAAGGCCCCGAATTAGAGGGAGGCTTCCCGTAGGAGGTGGGATTTTAATTGAGACTCGGAGAAAGCCGGGAGGTCAGCAGTCAGACAGAGACAAGAAAGGGGAACGTTTCAGGCATGAGGGACGGCCAGAGGGAGGGGTTGGTTGGGCTGAGCCAGTGAAAATGGGAAAATGCCCAGAGCCGAGGGCCAGAGGGTCTTGTTTGTGGGGCCGGGGAGACCGGAAGGGAAGGGCTAGGGAAGGGCTTCCAAGGCCAGGCGGAGCCCAGATCCCTCGCCATGGAGTCTCTGCACCAAGGAGGGGAGGCGAGGGTCACTCTGGTTCCAGGGCGGTGCCACCAGAACAGTGGGATCAGGGAAGAGTGTGTGGGACCTCGGGGGCTCCTCCCCAGCCCGACTAAGGGCCTCGCCTCCGAGGAGCTGCTCCCTTGTTTGGTGTCCCATTCCCCCTCCGGGCCCCGGGCCCCTAGTGTGGGCCCCTCAGAGCGGGGCTGGCCGGGGTCCGCAGAGGTGGCTGAATCCCGGGACGCCCTCCAAGTGATTGGCCGAGCCGAGCTCAGTGGGGGCTGCCCCCCGGCTGGTCCAGAGACCCCTCAGGGGTCATTACCAAATCTGGGTGAAAGTCTCTTTATCCCGAGATGACGAGCCTCTCTCCGGCCCGGGCTGACCCAATCCCCTCTTCCCCTGAGAGAGCCGGCAGTCACGTGGGCTCCTCTGGGTCTCCGTCTGGAGGCGCCCCTGCCCAGCCACTCCTGCCTCCACAGTCCCGGGTGGGAGGCTTTTTCTGGCTGCTTTCCTGGGCTCTCTGTTGGTTCAGAAACTGTCCTGAGGCAGGGAACGTCTCCTCCCAAGCCTGCCCAGCTGGGCGCCCAAGAACCGTTAGATCCCCGTGAGGCAGGAGCTCACCCTGGGAAGTGCGGCTTCTGATAGAAGCTCGCGGCGGCCCGGCCTTAATCAGCCCTCACTGAGGATGCTGGGAAAATGACTCGGCTTCCCCGGGCCCTGGAACCCCCATTCACTTGAGCTGGATCGTTCCGGAGGCGAGCCCCGTTTTAGACAGAATAGGGACAGTTAGAGAACCTCGCTCCCAGCCATGTAACAGTTGCAAAGAGCTCTGGGGAAATCCGTAAAGTGGCGTCTTTGTTCTCATTCCCCATCTCCTAGTCCCGACCCCTGCGAGCCTTGGGAAAGCTCCGGGCTCCCCCAGAGCCAGCCTGGGGAAGGGGCGGCAGAGCTGGCGTGTCAGCTACCTCCCCTGGGGGGGGCAGTGCCCACGTACTAATGGGAGTGCCCTCGACTGGGCTGGCGTGTGTCCCTCCCTCCCTGAAGGCTCTGCTTCTGCCCCGGGCAGGGGGGTGTCGTCGAGCTGGGACTCTTGCTGCTGTTGGATCTGCTTTGGCGAAAGGGGGTGGGGGCGGTCTGCAGGCTGACCCCCTTCCGCTGGAATGGTGGAATGGGGCGGCTAAAAGTTGCTTCAGTAAAAGCGGGGGAACTTGGACTCACTGCGGGGCTGCTTCAGGCAGGCCGTCTCCGATCCTAAAATGGGATTAAAAAAACTCAGGGCTTCCCCCGGCCGATGCCTCTGGGCTAAGGGGAAGTGTGGGAACTGTTCCTTCTCCGCGGGCGTACAGGTGAGCCAGGCAGTGAAAGTCGGGGGTTCTGGGGATTCGGATAAATAACCACGTTGGGTCTTCTTGGAAGTCTTCGTGAGGTCGGTCTGGCCCTGGGGAGCTGGTACAAGATGGTGAATGGCTCGGCCGCCAGCTGGCTGGGAATCCCTAGGCCGGACCCTCAGCCCCCCGGCAGCCACAGTTTCTTCTCCGTGCTTGGAGTAATCCCTCCGCCCGCTCTCACGGTCCCAGGTCCAAAGGAGACAGAGAGTTCAGCCTCTGGGGGGGCTCTGGGTGCCTCCGGCCCCTGCAGGGGGAGACCAGGGAGGTGTGGCTGGGTAGGGGAGCTGGGAGTGTTCGCCTTGGAGACCCAGGGGACTGGAGGCAGAGGGGGTGGGAATGGCCCTGGTGGCAGAGCTAGGGGCAGGCCCCACTCCCGTAGCTTTGCCAGGGTGCTGCGAGCCTCGGGGAGGCAGCCGGGGTCCCTGCTGGACCCTCCCCCCCAGGCCGAACGTCCTCCTCCAGCACAATTCCTCATGCAATTCCCTTGATGTTCTGGCTGACCTCAGATGGCCTTCAAGGTCTGCTCCAACAGGGCAGGGGGAACGGGTGCCTCCCTGGTCACCCAGGGGGTGGTTGGCCCCCTTCTCTCCTGCCCTCTTCCCGTTGTGGTCCACGGGCGAGGCAGGCTGGCTCCTTAACCCATGAAGCTGTTGCGAGACCCCCTGGAAGACCCCTCCCCATCTCCCTCACAGCCCGGCCCCCTCCCCCGGCTCCCCGAGGGCCGTCTCTTCTGAGCTAACCGGTCCCCTCCCTAACACGTCTAAAACCAGGTGGTGCAGACGGCCCTGTCTGAGACCCAGGACCCCGAGGAGGTCTCGGTGACCGTGAAAGCCTTCATGACGGCCGACCTGCCCAGCGAGCTCATCGAGCTCCTCGAGAAGATCGTCCTGGACAACTCGGTGTTCAGCGAGCACAGGTGAGGGGGCGCCCCCTAGCTGCCGGCCACGGGAGATGCCCTTCCCATCCCCAGATCCTCCCTCGGGAGGCCCCAGCTTCGTCTCTGGCCGACTTTTAGGGGAAGGGCCCTAACAGCCACCACGCGGGGTTCTCTCAGGGCAGGAGCTGTTCGCAGCTCGGGGCGCCCCAGTGCCCCGGGGCATGGGGACTGGCTCTTTGGGGAGGGTCTTGGCCCAGTCATGGACGTACCTGCCAGTTCGGGCGGAGGGTCCGAAGTCTGCACCGAGACCCTGCCCCCGGGGGCGCCAGTCGGGGGCTGAGTTGGGCTCTCGGGAACGACTCCTTCCGGTGGCCTTGGAATCACGGGGCTGCCCCAAGACTGCCTGGCACAGGGGGAGTTTCTGCAGGGCTTGTTCTGACCAAAGGCACCATGGTGGGCACCCGTGTGGGCACATTCCCCGGAGCAGGGAGAGAGGGCTCTGAGCTGGTGGTCTCACGGCCTGAGTCTGCTGCACGGAGCGGCCCCTCCCCTCTGCCGGGGCGCTGCCCGCTCCCATACACCGTTTGTGAGTGAGGTCCTGCCCCGATCCCCGACATCCCCCAGGAGGGACTTTGCAGCCCCCCTCGGCCGGTTCTTCCGCAGGAATCTCCAGAACCTCCTGATTCTGACCGCCATCAAGGCTGACCGCACACGCGTCATGGAGTACATCAACCGGCTGGATAACTACGACGCTCCCGACATCGCCAACATCGCCATCAGCAACGAGCTCTACGAGGAGGCCTTCGCCATCTTCCGCAAGTTCGATGTGAACACGTCGGCCATCCAGGTAAGGGCCTGGCTCCGCCCAGCCCGGGAGGGGCGGGAGTGTCCGCCGCGGAACCACAGCCCGGCTCTGGGCAGGGACCGGGAGACTCGGGGCTCCCTGCCTGGGCTCGGGGAGCCCTTCAGCTCCAGGATGGCAAGAGGAAGCGCCCCACTGACCATTTCTGCATAAAGACTTGAAAGTCCCAGTAGTAAGGAACCCCCTTCTTCCCCCCAAAAAGGTTTTGTGGAGAAACCTTGAAGGGTCTGGTTTATGCTTTTGAATACGTGGCTGGAGCCTCCTGCACTGTGAGTGTTACTTTTCCCTAAAGAGGTTTCTTGGGGGAATAACAAGTACTGTCAGAAGCCTCATTTTCTCATCACACACTTAAGATTTTTTAAGCATTTCCTTTTGAGTCCAGTTGAGGAACAGCTTTGTGTCTCGTATGTGTGTCACGAACCCTTTAACCAGAGGACGGAGGCCTTAAGGGTAACAGTAGCTGCTGAATTCTGCAAAAGGCAGAGGAAGCGCCCTCAGGCGTGGGCAGATTGGGGGTCTCCCCGACACCAGCGGAGGGTTCAGGGCTGAGACCCTCGTGGGGGCAGCTTGTCCCTGCCCAGCCCAGGCCCTTCGGTTGGACTTTAAGCAGCAGCAGCAAGATTCCAGTTTAAAGGATCCCAGACCTGCCCCCGACCCTGAAGTTGTGCTGGTTGGTCCGGCCGCAGCCGTCCCCTCCACGCTCTCGGCCCTCAGGTGCTGATAGAACACATCGGCAACTTGGACCGCGCCTACGAGTTTGCGGAGAGATGCAACGAGCCGGCCGTGTGGAGCCAGCTGGCCAGAGCCCAGCTGCAGAAGGACCTGGTGAGGGAGGCCATCGACTCGTACACCAAGGCGGACGATCCCTCCTCCTACCTGGAGGTCGTGGAGGCTGCCAGCAGAAACGGTGAGGGAGCCAGACACCCAGGAGCCCTTTGGGGTGGGGGGGAGGGACCATGGGACACTCCGGGGGTCGTTGGTGTGGTCCTTTCTACCGGGCCCCCCGCCCCCTTCCCCCCCCCCCCCCGGCCCCTCTCCCCACCTCTTCACTGCCGGGAGGGCCGTGCTGAGCCCTTGTCATGCCTCGTTAGCTTTTTCTCACCTAGAGCTGCTGGCACGTGTTGTCAGAGTTTCCAGAGCCCGGGCACCCTCTTTCTGGATTTCTTAATGGCCTGCTCCTCAAAGGGGGCCTTAGTGGCCAGAAGGTCGTGCCCCGGAGGCTGGGTGGGGGGTCTGGGGCTGCCCGTGCAGAGAGGGCGAATCACCGTGCGCCGCCGGCTCTGATGGCCAGGAAGGCTCCTCTCTGGGCGCTTCCTGCGCCGGGGACACGGGCCTGACCCCTGCAAGGTTCACCACGTGGGAGCCTTGGCTCTTGGGAAGGTGGTTTGTGACGTTAGGTCCTTCTGACCCCTGCTCCCCTCGGCTGCTTCTGGCTGGGCCGGGGGCTTAGCCTGGCAGCCCAGCGGGTGGTTCGGGCAGGGGCCGGCCTCCCTCGCCTGTGCCGCGGCCTCCACAAGCCCGGGAGGGGCCCCGGCCTCCGCTCTGGTTTGCCCGGATCGCCCGAGTAGGAGCCAGGGGCCGCCAGACTCCCAGCCGGGCCTCACGTCGTGGCTTCCTTTCTCCAGGCAACTGGGAAGATCTAGTGAAGTTTTTACACATGGCCAGGAAAAAGGGCCGAGAGTCGTACGTGGAGACCGAGCTTATTTTCGCTTTGGCCAAAACCAACCGGCTCTCGGAGCTCGAGGAGTTTATCAACGGCCCCAACAACGCCCACATCCAGCAGGTAGGCCGGGAGCTGCCGGGGATGGGGAGGGGGGAAGAAGGGGACTGGGGGGGGGGGGACAAGGAGAACCCGCCCCCTTCAGAGTGACACTGGTAACTCCTCCTTCCTTGCTTCATTTGCCCTTCCCCAACATGGGGCCAGGGTTCATGGGGACTAGAGTGAGCTGCCCAGAGCAAGGGCCCGGACCCTTCCCCATAGGAATCCTGTGACCTCCAGCCACGCCCATGGCTGATAAATGGGCCCCGGCTGTCTGAGGGGTCCTCAAGGTCATCTGAGCCTTCGCCCTCTTCAGGAGGAAGGGAGGGGAAGTGACAGACAGGTGTCCTCGTCCCGCCCCAGCGCCTGAGCCGGGCTGTTAGCCTCTACGGGGGGACTCTGGGGCACCGAGCACGGCCTGCCCGGGCCCGGCCCCCACTGTTGTGATGCCGGAGAAACTGAGCAGGACAGAGGTTAGAGAGAGTGGGTCCACGTTGGGTCCCAGGGCTGGAGGAGAGCCAGCTTTTTTAGAGGAGTTAGAATAGTGACACAGTGGGGGGGGGGGGTACCTGGGGAGGGGACGACCTAATGGGCAGCGGCCCCTAGGATGGCACCATGGAGGGAGGTTACTGAGAGTCTAATGACATCCAGAATGGAAAAACCTCTGTCCTGTCAAACCTTAAGAGGAATGTCTGGAACCTAAAGATCTAAAACCTTTATCTCATCAGACATTGAGAGGGAAAGGTCATAACCTGAGGCAGAGCAACTAATAGGACAGTTAGGGAAACTAAGGCAGGACATCCAAAGGGCACTGAGGCACAGCACTGTGGGCACAGAGCGGCCCTGCCTGCGGCCTGGCCTCGGGACACGGCCCCACCAGCCTGGACTCCTGGCCAGGCCTTCGGCTGCCTCCTGCCTGACAGTGAATCATCTTCCCAGGCTTTTGTTTGGTTTTTTTTTTGGCACAAAATCCCTTTGTGGAAAGGGGTCCCTGCCCTCCTCCCGGCCTCCTCTTTGCGGAGCTCCCAGGTCAGAAACTCCTCGGCCCCTCTTCCCGCCTGAAAGGTGCTTCTCCAGGACTAGGGGCTCGGCCCGGCCCCGAAAGCTGTAACTGGGGGGCGGTGGGAGTGACCCCATGAGAACGAGCAGGACAGCAGTGGGGGGAGGGGGGGGAGGCAGTGGCCCTTACCCGGTGTCAAATCGGAGACTCTCGAGGTAAAAAGCAAAAAAAAAAGGAAGTATTCCGATCTCCCGAGAAAGGGCAACTCCCAGCAGGCCGGGCGGCAGGAGAGGAACAGAGTCAAACTGCAAAGAAGCCCTCGCCCCCTCATGACCTCTTCTCCCATTGTCTGGGCCAGTCCAGCCTTACACTCCACACACAGAAACCGATCCCAGAAACGAAAGAATAAATAACCAACTCCTAATTGAGATGTCCCCGCAGAGCTGCTGTGCAAGCAAATGTTCTCGGGTTCCCAAGCCATGGTCGCCTTTAAAAGAAGTCACTGCCTGGCGTGCGACCCTGAGCAAGTCACTTAACCCCATTGCCTCAGGGGGAAAAAGTCCTTAAATGTTCATTAAGAAGTCCCCTCTGCCGGGGAGCCCTCGGGTGCTCACATTGGTCATTGCCCTGACCTTTCTCCAAGGTTTTCTGGGCTGGCTTCTTGTTGGGGTTCAAAGGGGACCCCCAAAAGGTTGGGGTTCCAAACCAGTGTTTTCAGGCTCAGCCCCATCTCCCAAGTTTGCTGTAATTGCACCAATTTAACGAAGAGCCAGAAGCGAGAGGATAATTTGGTGGGAAAGAGAACCCAAGATGGGGTTTAAATCGGTGATGAGCTAATTTTCTGGCGGGAGTACAGTTGGGGAATTCTGTGGCTGCCTGACTGACAGTGTTCTGTGGCGGTTCTGTGGTTCGTGGTGCTCCCGAGGCCGGGAACCCAGGGGTGTCTCACATTCTCCCCAGGAGCCACCCCTCATCCCAGGGCCTGCTGCTCACGCAGCTCAGCAGCTGCTCTGGCCCTCGGGTCTGGGCCCAGCTTTTCAGGACTCTGACCTCAGCTTCCTCTTCTTTCATTATTTATTTATTTCTGGTTATACGTGTACTTAAAAAAAATGCATTTCCTTCTGATTCATTTGGGAAAAGAAAAATCAGAACAAAGAAAAACCGTGAGAGAAAGAAAAACAAGAAAAGGAAAAAAAAAGGGGGGAACACGGCCTGTGTGGGTTTGCATCCGTGTCTGGAGCTCTCTCTGGCCGTGGACGGCCATCTTGGGATGGCCTTGGATCACTGGGAAGGAGCGAGTCTGTCCTAGTATCAGCGCCCGTTCCGGCCGTTACCGTACACGGTGTATTCCTGGCTCTGCTCGTTTGGCTCGGCGCCAGTTCGTGTAAATCCTCCCAGGCCTTTCTATAATCATCCTGTTCATCGTTTCTCATGAATGAATATTCCATTACTGACCACCACTTATTCTGCCATTCCTCAGTCAATGGGCATCTGCCCATTTTCCGGTTCTTTGCCACCATAAAAAGAGTAGCTTCCTCTTCTGTAAAAGCGACACATCCCGGGGGGCTTGGAGACCCCTTCCAGCTAGGACCGGCAGCCCCCAACAGCGCCGGGGTGTCCCCCCCTCGGCTTCTCCCCAGGACGCTCCCTGCTTTGGGGGTTTGGCCACTGGGTAAAGAAGCGTTCCCTCTGCTTGTGAGAGAACGGGGCTGGGCCCCGGAGCCGCCTCCCTACGCTCCCCCCGATTCCCTGCCCTGTAGGAGAAGAACATCTGACTGAATGCAGAACGCACGTCTCTGTTCTGGGGCTTCTCTAAGCAGCAGCGCTGTGGCCGAGCCTTCCCCCTGCCCACCCCCAGCTCCCCGATCTAAGAGCTTTCTGTTGGACTTCAGAGGCTGGCTCGCTTCCCACGGCCAGAAGCAGGAAGGCCTTTGTGCCCGGGCTTCCTGGGGGCGTGGGGTGAGCTCCAGAGGGCAGCCGCCCGGGGCTGCTGGGTAATTCAGGCCGCAGGCCACGCAGGGATTTTCAGAACTAGTTGTGCCAAGTGCCAGAGAGAGTCCCCTTGGTGCCAGGCCGGGCACGGCTCCCGAGGCCCTCCCCGGGCCTCTTCCCCATCACTGCCCGTCCCTCTTGCGTGTCCGTGGGCCGGAGTCCCCAGGGAGGGCGGGCCCCCTCCTCCGGGCAGTTAAGTCACGTGTCTCTCCAGGTTGGCGACCGCTGCTACGAGGAGGCCATGTACGAAGCCGCCAAGCTGCTCTACAGCAACGTGTCCAACTTTGCCCGCTTGGCGTCCACCCTGGTGCACCTGGGCGAGTATCAGGCCGCCGTGGACAGCAGTCGCAAGGCCAACAGCACCAGGACCTGGAAGGAGGTAAAGCTCTGAGCCCCGGCTCCCCCGGCGGTGGAAGTGCTGGAAGTGAGGGTCCTCGCCCGCCCTAACCCCCTCCGCCACCAAAAACACAACACGGAGATCTTGAACCTCGGCGTCCACCACGGGGTGGGCCAGGCCGTTCTTCACAAGAGGTCAAGGGGCTGAGCCAGCCGGGCTGCCTCCCAGATGTCCAGGGGGCAGAAGCACCCAGTCCGCCCGGCTTCCTTAGTGAGGGCCTCGTCCCCCTGGGCCTCCTGTGGAGGATGGCACAAGAGCTGCTGCCTGCCCAGCCCCTTTCTGTGGGGATAGCAAACGTGCTGCCAGGCTCGTACTGCCCGGAGCCATTGGTGATATGCTTGTGGTCCAGCCTGGCTTGGGCTCACGCTCCCTAGAGGGGCCCAGCCCTCTGCCATCCTCCCCAAAGGGGGCCCAGCCCTCCGCCATCCTCCCTAGAGGGGCACAGCCCTCCGCCATCCTCTCCAAAGGGGGCCCAGCCCTCCACCATCCTTCTTAGAAGGGCACAGTCCTCCACCATCCTCCCCAGAGGGGCACAGGCCTCTGTCATCCTCCCTAGAGGGGCACAGCCCTCCACCATCCTCCCTAGATGAGTTACAGCCCCCTGCCATCCTCCCCAAAGGGGGCACAGCCCTTCACCATCCTTCTTAGAAGGGCACAGTCCTCTGCCATCCTCCCCAGAGGGGGTCCAGCCCTCCACCATCCTCCCCAAAGGGGGCACAGTCCTCCGCCATCCTCCCCAGAGGGGGCACAGCCCTCCACCATCCTCCCCAAAGGGGGCACAGCCCTCCGCCATCCTTCTTCTGCTTCATCCTCCAGGGCAGCTGGTACTCAGTAGGGCGCATCCCTAGAAGAAAGCTGGTGCCTGTGCCAGCCAGGCTGGGCGCTCTGCTTCCTCATTCTGCTTTGGCTCTCTGGGCCGTGACTTTGTCGGGGTCCCACTTTGGGAGCCGTTTGGAGGTGTGAGCCAAGTACCCCCGTTCTCCCCGGGGAGCGCACACGATAAGCCGGGGCTCCCGCCATTGTGCCGCGGCTGCGGGGAGACGCTCGGGAGCAGCCGCTGGCTTCCTCAGCCCGGCCACCTCTCTTGCAGGTGTGTTTTGCCTGTGTGGACGGTCAGGAGTTCCGCCTGGCCCAGCTTTGTGGCCTCCACATCGTCATCCACGCGGATGAGCTCGAGGAGCTGATCAGCTACTACCAGGTGAGCGCATCCCTGATGCTCCTCCCCGCGGGCCGTGCTCCCTGACTGGTTCCCACGTTGCTCTCGGGGCCCAGAGCGCGCCAGGGACCCGATGCTTTCTGGGCACCATCGAGGAGCAGTCGAGTCGTGTCCTCCGGACAAACGGCTTCATTTTGGGAGAAGAGCGTTAGGCTCGTCTTCGGCTTCCGCACCTTGTCTCCAGCCCCTCTGGGTAGGAGGGCAGGGCCGGGGGCAGCAGCGTCTAGGAGAAAGAAGGGGGGCAGGGGCCCTTCCCTGCTCTGGGGGCCACGTTTGTTGTCTCCTGATGGAGAAATTGAAATGGGGGCAGGGGAGAGAGCCAGCAAACGGGGACGTGCTGGGGAGGTAAAGGGAAGATCTGTGAAAACAAAAGGTCTCAATCTAAATTTAAAGTAATCACGGGACGGCCGTTAGCGGGTAAGATTGTGTGGTGCTGAGGGGGCCGGAGGGTGAAGAAAGGTCCCAGTGGATGCGTTAGGTGCGGGGGCGGGGAGACCAGCCCTGGTACCAGGCCCATCCCCGGGGCCCCGAGGATTATTGGCGCAGGGGCGGGTTTTTCCAGCAGGGGGTCCTAGAGGGGGCCGGGGCAGGCCTTCGGTCCTGGGGGGCCGGGCTGTCTCCGAGGCTTCTCCCAAAGGCACCGTTGCGTTTGAAGCAGCGTCAGCCGTGAAGTGACTTCTCCTTCTGGACCTCGGCCCCCGTCCGATGCGTGTCCTTGTTGTTCCGTCCCAGGATCGGGGCTATTTTGAAGAAGTGATCGCCCTGCTGGAGGCTGCTCTGGGCCTGGAGCGGGCCCACATGGGCATGTTCACCGAGCTGGCCATCCTGTACTCCAAGTTCAAGCCGCAGAAGATGCGGGAGCACCTGGACCTCTTCTGGTCCCGAGTCAATATTCCCAAGGTGAGGCTGCGCCCCGGGTGGGGGAGGGGGCACCGCTCCCCCTGGGCCGGCCTGGCCCGGGGCCTAACCCGAGCCTCCCCCGGCAGGTCCTGAGAGCCGCCGAGCAGGCCCATCTCTGGGCCGAGCTCGTGTTCCTCTACGACAAGTACGAGGAGTACGACAACGCCATCACCACCATGATGGCCCACCCCACCGAGGCCTGGAAAGAAGGGCAGTTCAAGGACATCATCACCAAGGTAAGGCGCGCCCATGCCCGCCAGCCGCTCCCCCGGGCTGCCCGCACACTGAGGCTGCAGGGGCGGCCCCGGGCCCGGCTCGAGAGGCGCCGCTTGGGGATCGGGGCTCTCCCTTCCACTCCTTTCGTTGCTTCTGCTTTATTCTGCGAGGCGAAGGAGAGCTGGGCAGCGGGGTGAGCCGAGAAGGCAGACGGGAATCAGGAGGCTTGTGCAGAGCCGGGAGCGGGGTGGGGGTCCGGGGGCCCTGCAGACAGTTCTTCCTGGTGAGGTCCTCAGCCCCTGGAAGAACCTGTCATTAACTGGCCCCCAGGGCTGGGCCCGCTGCCGGTTTGGGTTCAGCCCTTGAGCTACGGATGGTGTTTATGTTACAAACTTCACAAAACGGGCTGTGGTTTGTCTGCTCCTCCACCAAAAGAAACCACTTGACTGTTGAAACAGGCCTTTTGTGGTGCGTTGGTCGGGCCTCAGCCCTGGGCGTGGCCGTTCTCGCAGGACGCCCCCGCAGCTCTGACCGCAGCAGAGCCCCGGGGGACGTGGTCCCTCCCTGGATCGGGGCTGTTCCTCTGCCGGGCCCAGGGCAGCCTCCGGATCTTTGCTTTGCTGTAGCTTCTCTTCCCTCCAACTCCCTGAGCATCCAGATTCATGCTTACGCTGCCTCTTCTCTTATGTCCCCGGAACACTGATCCCGAACCCTTCTGTGAACTCTGATCCACCCTTAGCCCATCTTGTAGCCTGACAAGTCTCAGAACCTGGGGCCCCTGCACGTTGGATAACTTGCCTCTGTCTTGGACTGTATTATTTATTATTAGTTTTTTTTCCATTTTATTTTGAATTCCAAGTTTTCTCCCTCCCTTACCCCTTGAGAAGGCAAGAAGTACACGTCCATTACAAGCAGAAAGTTCTGTATAATGAACTTTCACGTCAGCCATATTCTGTCCCCTTTCCCCCAAAAAAGCAAGAAAAAGAGAGGAATTGGGTACACTTTAGTTCGCCCGCTGAGTCACTCTCTGTGGAGGGGCTAACATGCTGTCTGCAGCACGGGCAGTATCGCGTGGGCCCCGCCACAGGAGGCCCTCAGCCAGACCCTCCCCTTGGGTCACTGTCGCGCTTTCTACCAGATCCAGCCGAGCAAACCCACGGTGCCCCACGTCCTCCACGGAGCAGATACTGCAGCCGGCTCTAGAGAAATTGCTTCCTTTTGGCTCACTTGGCTATTTTAGGAGTTTATTGTGGGTTTTTTCCCAGCCTTCCTGTTTTCCACCTGTCTCTAGAAGTTAGAACTCTGTCCTCACTGGCTTGTGCGCCTAACCTGGCTGCGAGGAGGAGCTGGGCTCCTGCCCGAGTCCTGGTCCTGGATGGGGAGAGTTCCTGCCAGTTGGGCATCTTGCAGCTCGGCGAGCCCTGACGGCCGGCTTGTGCCCAGCCCCTGCCCCGAGACCTTTTCACAAACGTGACTCCCAGGCCCTTGTGGGAGGTCGAGGGGACGGCTCGGCCATCTCCGATCAAATGTCAGGAGAGCCATGAGAAGTCATTGTGACCTGCCCCGTCCATCCCAGAGCTGCACAGGGTGTCAGCAAGGAGCCCTGGACAGGAGGAAATGGGACCTGGCGTCAAAGTTGGCTCAGCAGCAGAAAACCAGGGACACCTCCTTGTGTGGCCGGAGCCTGGCCAGGGCAGAGCTGGGAAAGACCCGGAGTGTTAGCGGCAGGTCGCACGGGCATCTCTCCTCCGGGGGCACCCAGGGACTCGGGGGTCCTGAGAGGCGGGCCAGGGCATCTGACAAGGACCAGGGAGAGGAGGGACAAAGATGTGATAATAGAGTATTTATTAAGCATTGACTGGGTGCCCACGGTCTGGGGAACATCAGGGAGCCGGTTGTGTGGCAACTCAGCTCCCAAGACTTCCATCCAAAGAGGATCTGGAAAAGCGGGGCAGGGAGGAAGGCCTCTCCTGCCCCTGCTGGGGCCTGGTCTGGGCAAGATAAGCCTGAGCTGATGTGCGAGAGCCTGGGCGGTGCTAGCAGTGGGCACCACAAGATAGAACGCTTCCAAAGGCGAGAGAGAGACGTGGCTTCCAACTCGGAATAGTGAGCAGTGTTCCCGCCGTACTGACACGCTTCCGAGGGAGCTCTGAGGGATCCTGTCCCCAGAGGGTGGGGAGCTGGCCCAGTTTTCAAGTTCCAAAAGGGAAGATGAATAGAGAGCCCAAGTATGGAAGAGCAGCCCACGCTGATGCCCCCACTGTGTGCCAGGCAGTGCCCGTGAGGAGCACCAGTCTTCCAGGGGGGATGACGTGCGAGCCTCAGTGTCCAGAGGAGCTCCGATGGAGGGCACCACGCCACGGGGCCATGGGCGCTTCTTGCAGAAGAAAGGGCTTTAACGAAGACTTGAAAGAGACGGAGACAGGAAACGGCCGGGGCCCGTGCTTGGAGGTGGAGGGCCTGGTTCGTGCAGCCGCCGGGAGGCCCCAGAACAAAGAGGACCCGATGGGCTGGAAAGGGAGGAGGCGCCGGGCGATGGCGAAAGGGAGTTTATTGAGAAGTGGCAGAACTTAGCAGTAATGGAGACACGAGCTGTGGGGCCTGTACCGGGAGGCTGGGAATGTCACAGGAGAGGAAGGGGGTACAAGCCTGGGGGACTGCACAGAAAAGAGGGAGGGGGCACAAATGGCTTCAATAATAGGACGCGTGCCAAAGGGAAGGAGAAAAGCTCACAGACACAGAATACCAAGCTCTCCTTAAGGAAACTTATGCTCTAATGGAGGTAGACCGTCCACACAGGGGAAGTCGAGGCATAGAGTACCCTACCTGATGCTGGGGCTTGGTTCATGAAGGCTTTTGGACCCCTCCTTAAAAAGAAAGCCCAGAAGGAACTTGCCAGTGGGAGAAGGAGACGGGCCTCGTGGCAGGGATTCTGCTTGTGGTTGAATGCCACAGGAAGTTCCAGGATGAGTTGTTTGTTTGTTTATTTATTTATTCTTTAATAATATTTCAACATTCACCTTTGCAAAACCTTGTATTCGGAATTTTTCTCTCTTCCCCAAGACAGCGAGCAGTCTGACAGCTTAAACATGCAGTTCTTCTATACGTATTTCCCCATTTATCACGGCACACGAGAAAAATCAGATCAAAAGGGGAAAAAACACAAGCAAACAACCCACAGCAAACGAGGAGAAAATACTCTGATCCACATTCAGTCCCATAGTCCTCTCTCTGCATGCAGATGGCGCTCTCCATCACAAGCCTGTTGGAATTGCCTTCAATCTCCTCATTGTTGAGAAGAATCCCATCTGTCAGAATTGATCATCATATAATCTTCTTGTTGTCGTGTACAATGTTCTCTTGGTTCCACTCACTCAGAACTAGCTCATCTCAGTCTTTCCAGCTTTTATCATTTCCAGGACACTCATGTACCGTAACTTATTCAGCCATTCCCCAATTGATGGGCATCCATTCGATTTCCAGTTTCTGGCCACTACAAAAAGAGCTGCCACAGACATTTTTGCCCACGTGGGTCCCTTTTTCTCCTTTAAGATCTCTTGGGATGTAAGTCCAGCAGTATCTGGGTCAAAGGGGATGCACAGTTTAATAGCTCTTTGGGCCTAGTTCTAAATTACTCTCCAGAATGGTTGGATCCATTCACAACTCCACCAACAATGTATCGGTGTCCCAGTTTTCCCGCATCCCCTCCAACATTTATCATTATCTTTTCCCATCATCTTCTCCAGTCTGAGAGGTGTGAAGTGCTTCCTCAGAATTGTCTTAATTTGCATTTCTCTGATCAGTGATTTAGAGCATTTTTTCATGACTAGAAATGGCTTTAATTTCATCATTTGAAAAGTGTCTGTTAGTATTGTTACGTTTTCAACGGAGCGGTGATGGGAGAAAGAATCCACAATTCCTAGGTTGTTCTAGACCAATGCATACGTAAGAGAAGCCTGGACTAATCCTGGAGGAATTGTTGAGGGGGGAAAAATGAGGCCAGGGAAAAGAGGAAAAGAGACAGGTTTTCTGAGAGCAGATGAGAGAGAATGGTTCACTTAATGAGATCTGAGCTGCCCCTGGATCTGCTCTCCTAGTCCTCAAAACCGCGCTAACCGTTACTCTGCCTCGCTGACTCGCCCAGGTGGCCAATGTGGAACTGTACTACAAAGCCCTCCGCTTTTACCTGGATTACAAGCCCCTCCTGATCAATGACCTCCTGCTGGTTCTCTCTCCCCGGCTGGATCACACTCGCACCGTCAGGTTTTTTTCTAAGGTGAGTTTGCCAAAAATGGGGGGGGGGGGGAGGAGAATTACCTGAGCAACAGCAGGAAAGGGGGAGTTCAGTCCAAGTGGGCTGCAAAGTAGAAAAGGAGTTCCACTTGTGAAAAGCCTGTCTCTTTTCACTGGATTTGTTTTCTTCCCCTCCTGTACCCCCAGCCCGCCTTGGCTCTTTACTCTGGGTGGGGGGACCGGCTTGTACCAAAAGGTCCTTTGCCAACATTTCATCGATCCTATACTTTCCCCTTCAAACTCGGGCTGCCCCATATCAAGACCGAGATGTTATTTAAGTATCTGACATTAATTATAAAAACAATATTTGTGACAGTTCCACCTGTGTAGGACGCCTTATCTGAGATTCCTGTTGGGGTACACGAACCACTTCCCACCGATGGAAGGCTCTTAGTCTTGTCGTTATATCAGCTGTAATGGGGGAGGGAGGAAAGCTCGAGGACTGGCTTTTCCAGCCTTTTTTCCTTTTTCCCTAACTTGGCAGGTGAATCAGCTTCCTCTGGTGAAACCTTACCTGCGTTCGGTCCAGAACCACAATAATAAGGGAGTAAATGAGGCTCTTAATAACCTGCTGACTGAGGAAGAGGATTACCAGGTCAGTTTCTCATCCTGCCTGATTCATGGCCCTTTCCTTTCTCCAACCTGGGCTGATTTCCCAGCTGACGGGGAGCGCCGTGCATGCTGGGGGCTTGGTCTGCAGCTGCAGGAGGGGCTCCTGTTACTGTGAGGCAAACCTGGCTTTGGGCCGGCATTAAATTACATAGGCCGGGAACATACACCAGAGCCCTGCAACCTGGAGGGTGCAGACACAGTACTGAGCATGCTTCCCTCAGAGTCGGGGGGCTTTCTCCAGCATGCCTCCCATCCAAAGCAGAAGTGGGTGCTCTGTGGTGGTCCCTCCCTGGATTTCAGGCTGCTGCTGGTCAGCACCTGCTCCTTCCTCCCTGCCCACCCCCCACCCCCGGGGGGGGGGGGGCTAGCACCTGGCAGCCCGCGGGTCTCTCACTGAGCTCCCCAGGCCCCCAGGAGGCTGTTCTAACCCGAGCCTGCCTTCCGCAGGGCTTGAGAGCATCTATTGATGCTTACGATAACTTTGACAACATCAGTCTGGCTCAGCGGCTGGAGAAGCACCAACTGATGGAGTTCAGGCGCATCGCGGCCTATTTGTACAAAGGCAATAACCGGTGGAGACAGAGCGTGGAGCTCTGCAAGAAAGACCGTCTCTATAAGGTCAGTGCCTCGCACTCTGAGGTCCCTGGGGGACGGGGCCCTGCCTGCGTCAGCCATCGAGGAGCCGTCCTTCTGCTTAGGACCAGACCTGAGTGGGGCCACAGGCAGTTTGGAGATGCTGGAGGCAGTTCTTCCCAGCGGCGCCGAAGGCCTTCCTACCTCCCCGCTTCTAGGGCTACCTCCTGGCCCCTCTCTCCTTTTTGCTACTAGACAGCTGGTGGCTCACTGGATAGTTAAGGCCTGAGTTCAAATCCAGCCTTACCCTTCCTATCTGTGGGACCTCGAGCAAGTCACTTCACCTGTTTGCCTCAGTTTCCTCAACTGTAGAAAGTGGATAATAACACTTACCTCCCACAAAGGCCAAAGGAGATCACAATTGTGAATGTGTTTAGTACAGTGCCCAACACATCAGAGTCTCAGTGGCTGCTTATTCCCTCCCTTTTGTGTCGCCTCACTCAGTAATCTCACCAGCTTCAGGTGTCCAAATGACACTCAGCTTTGCTTGCCCAGCCCCGAGCTTTCCTGATGTTCGGCTGCCCCCTTGAGCATCCCAGAAGGCTTGTCCCGTTCCGCGCAGCCAAACAAACTCACCACCTTTCCTCCACAGGCCTCCCCACTTCGGGGATGGAGCCCACCTCCTCCCAGTCACCCCTCACATCCAGGCTGTCAGCAAAGCCAGTAGGTCCCACCTCTAAGCTCTCCAATACACCCCTTCTCTCTGACTCTGCCCCCCACCCTGGTGCAGACCCTCATCACCTCACACCTGGACTGTTGCAATGGCTTCTGGGAGGTCTTCCCGCTCCACCTCATCCTTCAGTCCACCACCAAAAGGATTTCCTAAAGCATGGCTCTGACCGCATGATAGCATTTACAGAGTGGTACAGAGCACAGTTCATCTCATTTGATCCTCAATAGAAAATAGTGAGGTAGGTGCTCCCCCCCATTTTATAGATGAAAAAACTGAGTTTGAAAAGGTCATACAGTGCCAGAGACAATATTTGAGCTCATCTGCCCTGACTTTTAAGTCCAGAGCTTGTCTGCTGTACCAGCTGGCTGCTTCCAGGATCAAATAACATGCTCAGCTGGGCACTGGAAGCCCTTCATCCCCTGGCTCCCTCCTTCCTTTCCAGGCTTCTCATCCCTTCCAGCCCAACACGTACTCTTCAGCTCATTGACACCGACCTCTTGGCTGTTTTGTGAAAAAGACTCCATCCCTCAGCTCTGGGCATTCTCTCTGGACGTTCCTCCTACCTAGAACCTCTCCCCCTCCCCCCCCAACTACTTTTAAAGTCCAATTAAAGACCCACCATATACAGGAAGCCTTTTAAAGTTCCCCTTAATGTTAGGAACTTCCTTAGAGATGACCCTTTCACACCATCTCTATCTTGTTCATAGAATTGTTTTCGTATTGTCTCTTCCGTTAGCGTGAGCTTCTTGAGAGCAGGGAGTTTGGGTGTGTACGTTTTCCTTTTTTCTATCCCTGACCAGTTCCCACCACGTAGCCGGGAGGTCTTACAGTTGTTCTCCTCACGTTAAATTCTGAGGAAGCTGAAGCTCGGAGCAGCAAGCTGATTGCCTATAGCAGAAGTTTCTAGCCTTTGGTCCCTGAGCTTATTAATATTTTACTGTATTTCCAAATTTCAAATTTTTTTTAACATTCTTTTTAAATTTTGTGTTCCCAGTTCTCTCCCTCCCATTGAGAAGGCAAGTGAGATGATATGCATTTATACCTGTGCAATCACTCTTCCGTAGTCTATTTTTCTTCTAACTGCTGTCTCCCTTTTATTATCCCCCTCCCTCCTTCTCTTTTCCTTTGTTTCTCCTATTTTCCTTTTGGGCAGATTACATTCTATACATGGTTAAGTGTGTGTATTCTTCCTTCTTTGAACTAATTTTGATGAAGTTCAAGCAAAGCTCTTAGTGATATAACCCAAAAAAGTGAGAAATTCCACTTCAAAAAATGCTTTCAGTTTTCATCGTGAGTCCTTTGGGATCGTCTCGGATCATTGTCTTGGTCGGAGTAGCTGAATTTTCCAGAATTGCCCATTGCTAATTACTGTGCACAACGATTCCCCCCAATCATTCTTCTCACTTCATTTTGCCTCAGTTCACAGAGATCGAGCCATGTTTTTGTTTTCTGAAATTACCCTGTCCATTGCTTATAGCACAATAGTATTCCATCACAATCATATGCCATATTTTGTTCAGATATTCCTCAAATGATGGGCATCCCCGCAATTTCCAAGTCTTTGCCACCACAAAAAGAACTCTGTGGTATGTTTTGTCCATATCGGTCCTTTCCCTTTGTTCTCTTTGGGATACAGACCTAGCAGTGGTAACTGCTGGGTCAAAGAGTATGCAGAGTATTATAACCCTTTGGACATAGTTTGAGATTGTTCTCCATAACAGCCGGACTGTTCCTTCAGCAGTGTAGCCATTTTACCACATCCCCCTTTAGTATTTGTCATTTCTGATAGATGTGAGGTGGTTTTAATTTGCCTTTCTGTCATCACTAGCAACTTAGATTTTTTCATGTTTATGACTAGCATGCATTTCTTCTTCTGAAAATGTCCCGTCCCTGTCCTTTGAATATTTATCAATCGGAGGACGATTTATACATTTGACTTAATTCCCTACATACTTGAGAATTTGCTATAAAATTTTTTGATACCGCTTCGTTGTCTGTAGTAACTTAAAGCAAAATGGAACTTCTCTGATTATCTTTTAATTAGATTTCTTTTTTCCTTTTGCTTTGTCTGAGATCATGATCGCCACTCCTAGTCTCTTAACCTCAGCTGCAGCCCCCTTTATTTTATTTGTTTTTCTGTTTCAAGTGTGTCTCTTATAAACAACATATTGTTGGATTCTAGTTTCTAATCCGTTCTTCTGTCTGTTTCCATTTTATGGGTGAGTTCATCCCATTCACATTCACAGTAATGATTACTAATTTTGTATTACATTGCACCCTACTTATTCTTTCCCTCTTCCGTAGTCTATTTTTCTTCTAACTGCTGTCTCCCTTTTATTATCCCCCTCCCTCCTTCTCTTTTCCTTTGTTTCTCCTATTTTCCTTTTGGGCAGATTACATTCTATACATGGTTAAGTGTGTGTATTCTTCCTTCTTTGAACTAATTTTGATGAAGTTCAAGCATTGTCCCCCTCCCAATTCCCTTAAGTATAAAAGGTCTTCATTGCAAGCCTCTTTTATGAGAAAAATTTCCCCATTCTCCCTTTCCCTTTCCTCTTCTCCCCTTTTCTCACCCCTCGGTTTTTTAATCATTCCAACACAATCGGCTCATATCCATGCCTTCTGTCCACATAAATTCCTCTTAATTGCCGTAAGTATGATAAAAATTTGGAGTTACGTGTATCATCTTCTTATGTAGAACCTCATTGAGAACCTTGTCATTTCTTTCATGTTTATCTTTTTACGCTTCTCTTAAGTCTTGTGGTTGAAAGATTTTCTGGTCAGCTTTGATCAGGATTGCTTGAAAGTTTTCTGTTCCATTTTCTGCCCATTTTTTCTCCTGAAAGATTATGCTCAGTTTTGCTAGATAGGTTATTCTTGAGGCTAATCCGAACCCCTTTGCCTTCTGGGAGATCGTATTCCAAGCCTTCTGTTCCTTCCGTGTAGTGGCTGCTGAATCTTCTGGCTGTGGCTCCACGATATTTGAAGGGTTTCTTTCTGCTTGTTGGCGGTGTTTTCTCCTTGTCCTGGGAACTTGGCCATAATATTCCTGGGAGTTTTCCTTTGGGGATCTGTCTCAGGAGGTGATTGGTGGATTCTTTCTGTTTCTATTTGACTCTCTGGGACTTAGCTACCAAGGCAGATGTCCTTGATAGTTTCTGGAGAGACGAGGTCCCGGTTGCTCTCCTTGGCTGTGCGCGCTGTCGGGGTGGCCCGTGGCGAGCTCCCCCCTCACCAGCTGCCTTTTCGCAGGACGCCATGCAGTACGCGGCCGAGTCCCGGGACGCCGAGCTGGCCGAGGGCCTGCTGCAGTGGTTCCTGGAGGAGGGGAAGCGGGAGTGCTTCGCTGCTTCTCTCTTCACCTGCTATGATCTCCTGCACCCTGATGTTGTCCTCGAGCTCTCCTGGAGGCACAGCATCATGGACTTTGCCATGCCCTACTTTATCCAGGTGATGAGGGAATATCTTACCAAAGTAAGTATATTACGCACCTCGCTCTGATCTCCGGGGGGTTCCGTGGGCAGGTCTTAATTCCCCGAACCTCGCAGGGAAGGGTTGGACCCACTCTTGAGGCCCTGGTTCTTCCCTGGTTAGCAGGGGTGAGGGTGGAGCGGAGGATTTTTGGTTCACGTCATGTGCGGTAGCCTCGAGGCCTTCTCAGAGCACCAGCACGCACCGGTACGTGCAACCTGGGCTGCCCCCCGGAGTCGGCTTCTCTCGAATCCCCCTCCCACTCTTGTTCTTAATCTTATGAGCAAAGTGTGGTTCCTCCGACTCCCAGGTGTTGGAGCCGGCTGTCCTTGAACCAGCTTGTGCTCCTGAGGGCCCAGAAGACAAGGAATGAGCCTGTTGGGGAGAGGGAGGTGGTTTGGGGTCCCTGGGGGACATTGAAAAGACAGAGTTGGGTCTCAGGGCTTCCTCCCGCTCAGCCCAGAGGAGCTCCTCCCCCCAGTATCAAATGGGGGTCCTCCCCGAAGCTTCCTGGCACCCGAGCAGTGCTCCTCCCTCGTGTTTTTCCTCGTCCGCTGAGACTTCAGATACTATACTCTTAACTTTTCTTGCAGGTGGATGGGCTGTTTAATAAGGTGACAGTCTCCACTTTCCCCTTCCCTCATTGGTCTGTTCCGTCCTCACAGACGTGCCTAGAAATGTTTCAGGGCCTAGTTGTAGTTGCTGCGGAACGAGCTCTATAACGTAGCGGCTTTCGTCGTGTCTAATGCTCTGGAAAGGTCACCCCATGGCAGGGATCGCTTGGGAATGCAATCGGGCCCTCGGGGGTCACACCTAGGAAGGAAAAGGGGCTCTGGGCTGTCGGGGGAGGGTGGGAGTCAGAGGGCGTTTCCTGAGCCGGAAAGAAGCAGAAGGAGCCATTGAGGCAGGCGGAGATCACAGCCCATAGAGAAGGAGCCCTTGGGACCCAGCGGGGTCATTCACTCCGCGCCCTCGAGGGAGGCACTCGGGATGGCCACTCGTGCTGTCGGCCTCATGCAGCCTTCCCACGCTGGGAGGAGCTCGAGGGTCTGGGGGGCTGGGAACGGGGCCCAGCAGCCGCCCGCCTTGGCCCCGGTGTCCCCATGAACTGCCTTAGAGGCTGGCGGGTGGGCCCAGAAGGGACCCCGGGGTCCTCCAGCTCTGCTTCCTCGTTAGCACGAGGGGGAGGCCCGCTCGGTCACAGAACCCCTGGGAGGCCTGCAGACGTTGTTCCTCACAACAGCCTTGCTCAGAGGCAGCTGGGGTCTGCACCGGATTTCGAACCCGGGCCTGCTAAGCCCAGGGCCACGGCGTGGAGCCAGGGGCTGCCGGCTCCCAGTCCTTTGTCCCACCTCCGAGCCTTCCCACCGTCCGTGTGCTCTGTGCTTCGTGGGCTGCCCGGGAGTGCACTTGACCCCCGGGATTGGTTGGATTTGCAAGCGCCTGCCGTGGAGTGACCTTTGGTGGCTGATGGGCGGAGGCCGCCCCTGCTTGGGCCACACTAACTGTGTGTGCATGGATTAACCGGGGCTTACGGAGGGGAAGTGTCCGTGTCCTAAGTGTCCGTGACATGGAAACAATCTGTGCTCGTGGTGCCCCGAGGGGGGCGGGGGCGGCTTCAGGAGCCTCAGCTGCAGACCTGGAAGCGGGCTCTCGGCGGGCAGAGGCTCCCGGCCCTTCTGCTCCTCTGGCGGCTGCTTCCCAGGCCGGTGCTGGGCCAGAGGCCCTGGACCCTGAACTCCGTGCCGCGGAGCTGCCACCTGTGGGGGCCCTGCCACCCTGGGCCTGCCCGGGCTCCTAAGTGGCCGTCGGGGCCACGTGAGTTTGTAAAATGGGACCGTCTCTCAGCAGCATGACTGCAGGGCGGCCCCTGTGTTAGCGCTGCCATCGTCTTGGGTAAGCGCCTTGGCGGGCAGCGATGCCCCCTAGCGGGTTTGGGGGCGGAGCTGGAGGCGTGAGGCTTCCTGGGAGAACACGCCCCCAGGGGTGCTCCCGCTCGGGGTCTGCTCCTTAGAACAGCGGCTTCCCCGCAGAAAGCGCAGATTGCTCCTCTGGCCGTCGTCCCTCACCTTGTGACAGAAGCCTGCCCTGGTCAGTCATGGCACCTGTGGGGGGAGGGAGACAGACACAGAGGCGGCAGCAGGTACCAGGCAGGCACCGCCCCGTGATGGGCCATGGGCTCCCTCCGTCCCTGGCACGGGGCAGTGGGGAGCAGTCTGCACCTCCTGTCCTTGGAGAGACGGGCCGGAACGGCCAGGGATTCTTCCTGGTTCTGGAGCGCACGGCAGTCCATGTCCCTGTTCCAAAGCTCAAGGCCAAAATGGGAGCCTCATGCCCATCACTTGTTAGCCGGACGGCCTTGTGCGGTCGGGCCGCCCGGGCTGTGGCAGGTTCTCTAACTCAGTTTCCCTGTTTGTCATTCACTCCCCTTGAGCCACAGAGAGGGTTCCACTGGCCAGCCAGGCCCAGTCCTTGAGAGGGCGCTGGTGCCCCCAGCCCATTCTCTTTCCTTGTTCATGTGACCACGCCAGCTCGTGCCCCCTGCCCCCGCAGTGACCCTTTGTGAAGCTCCATTCGAGACCGAGGAGCCAGCTTGTGCTCAGACAGCTGTAAATGCCCCCCCAGGTGGAGCGTTCTCTCCCCCGGGGGGTATCGGGGCTGCCCTGGACGAGGGGTCTGGGGTCTCCGAGCCGCCGGCGGGTGGGGGGCAGGAATCTGGGACGGCAGCGCTGAGGGGAGCTAAGGTGTTAGACACGCCCAGAAGTCGGGGCTGGGGGAGACCGTGGCCTTCCTCTGCCTCCTGAGAGCTCAGAGATGCCTTTTCTGCCTTTGGGGACTGGGCCTGGCCCGAACGTGCCGGGGTCCTCGCCGGACCCTTGCTTACGAGGGGAAGGAAGGCGTTTGGAGCAGATTCTGGCTCTCTGGTGGAAGTCCTTGGTTAGGGGCCTGGCGCTTCCCTGAGCCGATGCCCAGAGGTGCATTCTGGGAATTTTTGTGAGCGTCCCCATGCCTGCTGGGGGTGCTCATGGTCCGGGGTGAGCATCTGCCTCTGGGACATTCTTAGCTTTCCTGGCTTCTTGGGGCTGCGGGACCCGGCACACACTGGCAAGCAGAGCTGTGGGGGGAGCGGGGGGAATGGGGGGAGTGGAGGGCGCTGCCCCAAGCTGAGCTCACGGCCTGGCACTGAAAACCCCGAGTCTCTCAGCCCCGGGGGATTGCCTGTTGACCGTGTCCTGGTGTGCATCTGTGCCCACTCGTTTGGGTGGTTGGGGGGGCTCAGGCGGGGTTCCTGCGGGGGGCTCCTGGTGGGAGAGGGGGCGGCAGCTCCCTCACCTTCGGCCCCGCCTCTCCCCCCAGGTAGACAAACTGGACGCTTCCGAGAGCCTGAGGAAAGACGAGGAGCAGGGCGCCGAGCCCACCCCTATTGTTTTCGGTACGTGAGGGGGGGTGGCGGGGGGGGCGCCCCGAGGCTTCCCTAGCGCACAGGCTCCCCTCGTTGTAGAAAGCGGTTTGAGCGCTCGCTTCGTGCAGCCGTCCCGGACGAGGACGAGGGATGGTGGTGGTGGTCGGGGCCTGACGGCGCACGGAGGCCGAAGCCAGGGAGCTTTGCCAGGGCGCGAGCGGTCCCGGTGCCGGCTCCGTCCTCGTGACTAACGCTTCCCGGAGACCGCCGCCGTCTCCCCCGCCGTCCCGGGGCCTCTGACGCTTGCTGCCGCCGAGCGGGGGCAGCCGGACCCTCGGGCTCTGCCCGGGACACGCTAACCACGCCCTAGCGGGCCGGTGTGTGCACGGAGCTTGCGACCGGGGGCCCGCCGTCGCGCTGGGGACGCAAGTGTCTACGACTGTCGTTTAAATGTGACATCTGATTTTTTTAGATTTTGATGGGCATGAATGATACACAGTTGATTCGGCTAAGTAAGTGCCACATTCCCAGCGCCAGCTCTGATTGCAAGAAGGCAGCTCTCGCCCCGGACAGCTGGGCCTTGGCAGGCGTCCCCTCCGGCCCTCGCTTCCAAGCACCGGCTTTCACAGTGGCTTAGCGGGTCCGCCGAGACCGCGGCCGCACGGCGGGGGGGCTTCTCCAGAGCCCTCGCCCCCCCGCCCGTGCTCCGACCTGACATCTCAGGCTAGCTAGAGACCCCTCCCCCAGGTTTGCCAGAGCCACCACTGAGAGACACTCCCATGCCCTGGCCAGACCCAGCAGCCTCTGCTTCAGCGGCTCCCCCCGATGCCAGGGAGCCCCTCTCACCCCCCGCCTTCTCCCTCTCTTGCAGGCCAGCAGCTGATGCTGACGGCAGGCCCCACTTCTGGACCTTCCCAAACCAACTTTTCCTACGGATACACGGCTCCAGGATTCACCCAGGCACCCGTTTACAGCTTCAACATGTAAAAGGCGCTCCTGGGGGCTCCTCTGCGGCACGGTCGGCGACCCCAGAGGCGGCCTCCGGCCTCCTGACCCAAAGGACCCTGGTGCTTATTTATTTTTGCTAACGTCCCCAAGGCGTCAGACCGTCTCACTGCCCGTCCCCGACTCGCGGGGACCTCGCCAACACAGCCATAGCGGGAGAACCAGCGGCCCCTTCCCCCCTCCCGGCCCGGGCCCAGGGCCCCCGAGAGCCAGGGGAGTCCGGGCAGGGACCCCCGCGGACGGACGGGCTCAGGAGTCATCTCTGGCGTGTTCCCCGGGGACTGGGAGAGCGAATTGCCTTATCTGCCTTCATTCCTTGTCAGCGTGGCTGGGGGGCGGGGGGGCTGGAGGAGGGCCTGGAGGGAGCCCCTGGGGGCCTCTGAGCGAGCTCCCGGGAGCGGGTCTGGAAAGCGGGAGAGCAAAGTCATCTCTGGACGGCTGCTTGGGCAGGTGTGTCAACAGGGACGAGCACGTTGTTTCTGGAGGGGACGGTCGAGAGGAGCCCGGCTGCTGGGGGGGCCGGAGCGCGGGCCTCGGGGGCTCCGGCACCCCGGTGCCCACAGGCCGCCTCCGCCCGGGGTCACCGCGACAGTCAAGTGCCAAGCGGGTTGTAGCGGGTGCCCTTGTCCAACACACACATAGACCGTTAACATTGGATGTCCTGGAAATAGAGAAGTGTATAATTTATGGTTATGAATCTTGTGCTAATCATGAGTATTAAAGCCCATTATAACTAAGCCGGCCCCTGTGGCATCCGTGCGGACAGGCCGGCGCCCCCTCCCTCCCACCGCCCCCGTCCTCCCTCGGGGAGGCTGCAGGCTGGGTCTGCCCGCCGCCCGCCGCCCACTGAGCCCAGGCAGGGACTGACACCCGTCCTCCCACCAGAGGCCATCACAAGGGCCCGTCTGTTGTCCGAGCAGCCGCAGGGCGACTTCAGGCCGCAGGGGAAGCAGCCGCTCCCCATCTTCTCATCCCCCTTCCCCCGTCCTGAGAAGACTGAGGGGAGCCTTTGTCCCCCAGGGAGAAAACGCCGTTTGTCCCGGTGCCAGTCCCAGTAACTCGGGGTGTCCTGGAGGCCCCATCGCTCCAATCCTCTGCATGGGCTAACGGAGTCGGGGCGTCCTTGCGGGACCCTGTGGTCCAGGAGAGCTGCCCTGTGGGACCCGGGACTGCCACTCTCCTCGAGGCCCCGGAGCGAGCCACAAAGAGCCCGGGATGGATGGGGGCCCCTCCAGCGCGCCTTCCCTCAGAGTTGGGATGGGACCCCTGCCAGGCCACAGGACTGGGAGCCCGGGCACCGGGTCTGGAGGATCAGACGTCCTCACGTCCCTGCTCGGGGCCTGGGGCTCTGCCTCCTGTGGTCTTCAGGGCATGCAAGAAGAGATCCCAAAGGGTCTTAGGGAGAAATCCAGGAGGGCTTCCGGGGAGGGGCTGACCAAGGTCAGTGGAAAGTTCCTGGAGAAAGGCATTATGGGGCTGTGAGGGAGACAGGCCGGTCCCCCGGGTTCCCTAGGGCGAGAGCCCGCCCCCCGGAGACAGCGGCATTTCATGCTGGACCTGCTATCCAAAGGTGCCCGGCCTGGCCGGCCCTGGGATGGGCAACAAGGTGGGGGGGCCGGGACGGCGGGCTCTCCGAGCTGGGCTCCCCCACGGCCAGGCTGTCTGCCTTCCCTCCCCCCTCCCCCCCCAGTCCTCTGCTCCGTCTCCGTCTGGACTGGTGACTTTGTAATTCCCTTAATGCTCCTTTTGGTGCCAGAAAATGACTCTCTTTAATCAGTTTCCATGGCATTGCAGGGGTTTTGCATTTAAAAGCTCTTTTGGCCAAGATTGGGGGGGGGGGGATCAGCGCTTTCTTGTCCCCGCCTGATCTCACACCCAGGGAGGGAGCAGGGCTCGGATTGTTCTCCGGTGTTCTAGAAGGGCAGACTGGCTTAGGGCCGGAGCTGGTCCCGGGGAGCTCCCATGGGGGGAGGGGGCCAGAGCTGGACTCTGGACTCCTCCCGGCGTGTCCCCGTGGCAGAGACGCCCAGGCTGCCCGCCGGGCACGGGAGCTCGGCCCGCGAAGCCGCCAGTGAGCCGAGGGACCAGAGGGAGCAGCTGCAGCCCGGGAGTGGCCCCGAGCACACACAGGCTCGGGCTTTCAGAAGGACCTTAGGCCTCTCAGACATCCTCCGGCCTCTCAGACATCCTCCGGCCTCCCTGCCTCCCTCAGTCACAACGAGTGAGAAGGGGGAGAAAGTTCTGCAGGAGCCGAGCACCCGACTGGGCAGGCTCCCCTTGCTGGAAGGGCCGCGGCTTGGGGGACATGGGGGCGGCCCCAGGGATAAGTCTCTTGGGCGTTGCCAGGGCCAGAGAGACTGAGCTAGCCCACGCTCCCGGTCTCCCCGGGGGCTGCGGTGTCCTAATAGCCAGGCACTCCAAGCGGGCCTGGGGAGACAAAGGCCCAGCGCCCTCCGGCCTACTTCCCGGGTGGGGAGGGCTGGTGCAGGGCCTGCTGGGAGTCCGCCCCCAGAGCCCGAGGGGGAGGCCCCATGTGCAAATCCTGCCCGGGCTCCCTCCAAGCCCGGGGCCTCCGGAAACAGAACATCCAGTTCCTCGGGAGCTGCCCCGGCCACAAGCCAAGTTGGGGCCCCACGCGCCCTTAGGAAAAGATTGTTCCAGGACTTGCAGAAGAGGAAGGGACCGCCTTCTGAACTTTGTCTGGGAGACAAACCAGGAAGTCTCTGCCTTGGCGGGGAGGGGTAGCCACCAACCTGGGGGGGTGGGCCTGGGCCGCCCCTCACCCCATTCCAAAGGAAGAGCTTGGACCGAGGGTTCCCTGGCCCTCGAGGCCTGCTCCGGCTGGCACGGGGCTCAAAGGATTCCTTCCTGCCTCAGACCCATGAGGGGGGGAAAGGGGCTTCCCATGGCCCAGGACTCCTTTTAGAGAATAGCTCCAGAGAAGGCATTTTTCCCCCCAGGTCACACAGCTTTTCTGGCCGGCAGCCCCACCGGGGCCCAGACTTTTCAGCCCCTCCCAGTCACCAGATTCCGGTCTGGGCTCCCTACCAGCTTTTGGATAGCAATACCCCTGGGACACTCGGACCCCAGATTGGGGGACCCTGAAGGGCGGGTGGAATTGAGCACACTGGGAGGAGCGGCCTGTGTGTTGGGGTGACAAAGGGCCGAGCCCCTGGGCGCCCGTTCCAGGCGGGCCTTAGGGAGGGCAGTTCTGGTGAAGTTCCCAGGGCCCCCTGGGATTCCCAGGCCATTCCCGAGGGAGCAGGGAGCAGCTTTGGCCGGATTGCCTCGGGATCCCAGGTCAGATGCCGGGCTTTGACAAAGTTCTCTCCACCCCTTGCTATTTCCCATCAGGCCGATCTGTCACCCGCCATTTCCCCGTTTTCTCCACCTACTGTACCCCAGTCCCCCTCCCTTAGGGTCGGCTCCGCTCCCTGAGCGTCACCGCGGTGGGCTCGTTAGAAACCGCCCACCCTATGGGAACACCCCAGCGAGTTCTTTAGGAACTTTGGCCCTCTTATGGCGTCTGCCTGTGGATGCAGTAACTCCTCCTGGGGTCAGCCTGGCAGGCGATGGCCGGCCCTCCCTTAACTCACTTAGGCTGCCTTGTGGTTGGCCGCCCTGTTAGTTGTGAATTCCCAAGGGAACTGACCACCCCAGTCCCTCCCCTTGCTAATTAGCATAATTAGCCCATTGCCAGCAGCATGATGACATCTTTGCCTCCATTTGGCAATGGCCTCCTTGTGACAAGGGCCTGAAACACTAATATATTTGGGGGTTCGTCCCCTCCTCCCAACATTGGGTGGACGGTCAATGAGGAGTGTCCGGGACCCCGATATATTTGGGGGTTCAGCATTTCTGCGTCTCTGTGCCTCGTCTGGGTGATCCCTGAGGACACACACACATAGCAGAGCCGGAGAGAAGAGTTAAGACTAGATAGAAGGGAGGTTGGACATCACACAACTGAGGTAAAGGAAGGTCCGGGGCCTGGCCCGTGAGGAAAATCTCCTCCTTGGGTGTGACGAATTCCAAGACTTTACCAAACCCTGCATATTCTCATTTGATCCTCACAACCTTGGGAAGTAGGTGCTATTGTTACTCCCATTTTACAGATAGAGAAACTGAGAGGTCACAGACATTCAAGTGTCTGGGGCACAATTCAAGCTCCTTTTCCCTGACTCCAAGTTCTGTGTACTTTCCCCCATTCATCCCCATTGGTGCCTCCGCGCCTGGGCTGAGGAGTCACATGGTCAGGAGAAAGAAAAAAGGGGGACTTTGACTGTGAACCCAACACATTGCTCTCTGCAGGGGACAGAAAATAGTCCCATTCCCCAATTTACATTATCTTGGAGGGAAAGTTACCCAGAAGTGAAAGTAGGATTGTACATCCTGGGGAGATACAACTGGTTTTTATCCTGGATGGATACAATGTAACCATTCTCTCCCCACATACCTATGTAGATACAATGTAACTTTCCCCATGCATACCCAGCCACAACTGGATAGATACAATGTAACCACTCCATGTATACACATGCAGATACAATGTAACTGTTATCTCCTTTCTCCCCCCCAATACAATGTAACTACCCTGCCTGTGCTCAGGCAGATACAATGTAACTTTCCTTCCCTTCTGTCCAGGCAGATACAGTGTAACCTTTTACCCAGGTAGATGCAATGTCACTGCCAGAGAGGGCCCAGAGGCTCCGGCCCCACAAGGGAGCTTCCTGCAGGAGCTGGCATCGGGCTGAATTTCAACAGACCGAGGGGCCTCAGAGACGAGGCAGGGGTCGCCGCAAGCAGAGGGGCAGCCTGTGCAGGGAGCAGGGGGGAGGTGTACGAACAGCCACTATTAGGCCTGCACGGCTAGAAAGGAGGGGTCCGCAGGCAGGCTCGCAGGTGCTGCTGGGAAGCATTTGCAATGCTAAACACGAGAGTGTGGATCTGCTGCTCGGGATAATGGGAAGCCCGAGAGCTTCCTGATGGCAACAAGCAAGAGCTGGACTTTGGAGAGACCCCTTTGGCAGCTGTGTGAGCAGTGGGAGGGAGAAGAGGGAGGCCGGGGATGATGGGAGATGTAGGAGGCCAAGGGAAGATAACCAGGCTGGAGAGCAGGAGGCCCAGTGAGGGAACAGAGTGTAGCCGGAAGGTGCAGTGGTTGGACACGTGTGACCCCAGCTCTGTGGGAGATGAGGGCTGGCTCGGGCACAGGGTGAGCTCCGGGGAGCAGATGTCACATGGTGAACCCCTGGGGGAAAATTCCCAGGATGCATCTCTCATGCTGGCTGCAAGGAACCCTGCACGGCAGCCTGGGCAAGATGGGGAGACCCAGGCTTCCACAAAGGAGGGGGAAAGGGGGGAACATTAGGGTCTTCCAGCAATTCAGGCCGGTGACCCGGAGGACAGCTTGGCCCTGGAGGGTGGGGTCTTCCCAGGGGGCCCGGAGGGACGCGCTGTCCCCAAGGGGAATGGGGAGGGGACCAGCGCCCCCTCTGGCAGGGATGGAGGAAATGCTGAGGGCCGTAGGCTATTCCGCCCACGTCTCGGGGACCTCTGGGATTGGGACACAGAAGGGAGGCCTTGGGGAGAGCACAGCAGAGCTCGGAGTCAGGAAGATAAATAAGTGAGAGGAGGGGCCGGGCAGAAAGGAGGAGCCCGGGAGGAGGGAGGGCTCCGGCAGCCCGAGCAGAAGAGGTAAAGTCTGGCAATGGCTCCTAGCCAAGGCTGGGCTGGATGAGTCACAGGCTGGGGCCGGGGGTCACAGGCTGAGCTGAGGATGGAAAAAGCCCGGCTGAGGGCCTGCAGGAAAGGGGTCCCCCCTCGGTGCCTAGATCCCGGCACACTCCGCGGTGGCCCACCTGCCTACTGGTCCCCGGGTCCTCCAAGGCCCACTGAGGCCCTGCTCCCCAGCAGCATCCCCTCCCCCCTCAGGACCCCGGCCCAAAGGAAAGATCCCTGAGGGCTGGAGGGGAGAGCTCGGAGCCGGGCAGGGCGGCCCCAGGGCCTTAGAACAGGACGAGACTGAGCCCGAGGAGCAAGGAATGCGGGGCTGGGGGCCTCAGAGCAGACCCCGGCAGAACCTGGAAGCGGTCTTACGGGGGTCAGGCCAGATTGGACGGGCGGGGAAACTGAGGCCCGCGGAGGCGGAGCAATTGGAGGTTACAGATTCCAGGACGCGGCAGCCTCAGCCCCGAAACCCGGATCTTTTGTCTCTTCCTGGGGACGTGAAGGCCTGGGAAGGGACATAAACAGGCGTGGGGGCCCCGGGGACCGCCCTCAGCCGGGGGGGAGGGGGGCGGGGAATGAGGAGAAATGGGGGCTCAGCTACCAGCAGAAAGGGAGAAGCAGAGCGGCGCCGGCCAGCCCCGCCCCCGCCAGCAGCCCGCCCAGAGGCCGCCGGGCCCAGGGCCCGGGCGCGGGGCGGGCCTCGGACCCGGGCCCCCGAGGGAAGGCCGGGGAGGAGCCTGGGTCAGGCGGCGGGGCGGAGCCGGAGCCGTCCGACCTCAGGCGGGGGGCGGGAGGGGGCGGAGCGAGGCCCTGACGCCGAGACCCCGCCCCCTACCCCCCAGAACCCGCCGCCGCCGCCGCCCCTGGTCGGTTCAGTCGGCCAGTCCGCCAGCCGCTGGCCCCGGGAGCACAGAACGCCGAGGCGAGAGTCAGCCCGGAGCCCCCCGCGATCATGGCTCTGGCCCCCGCCCCGCTCCCCGGCCGCTCGCTGGCCGCCGCCGCCCCGGCCGGCAAAGCCAAGCTCACGCACCCCGGGAAGGCCATCCTGGCAGGTGAGCACGCCGCCGCCATCCCCGCCAGCCCCCTGCCGCCGGCCGCTTCCGGGCCCCGCTACCCGGGGGCGGAGCGGGGGCCCAGAGGAAGGGGCGCCCCCCGGAAGTTCCCCGGGAGATCGGGGGGCCTCCCTCCTTCGGGCTCCCCACGGCTCCTGCTCTGGACCCGAGGGACCCCGGCCTCCCCGGGATGGGGGTGGGGCCGACGGGATTGTTTGGGGAAGAGGCTGGGGGCTCCCGCACGCACCCTGCGCTCCCCCCTCTTCTCGGACTCCCATTGACCCTCGGCCAGTTGTACCTTGTTGGGGGGGCCTGCCTCCCCGGGGTGGGGGAGGGTCCGCAGGATCGCCTGGGGGCGGGGCCGGATGCCTCCTCCGGGCACCCCCGGACTCCCACCGACCCTTTCTGGGGGACCTCCCTCCCGGGGTGGGGGCGGGGCCGGATGCCTCCTCCGTGCACCCCCGAACTCCCACCAACTCTCGTTCTGGGGGACCCCCCTCCCGGGGTGGGGGCGGGGCCAGACGCCTCCCCCACGCACCCTTTCCCCTGGATTCCCACCGACCCTTGTCCCGCCTTCCGTGGTCTTGGGGGACCCCGGCCTCCCCCGGGTGGGGGCGGGCCCACGAGACTGCGGGGGCCGCGGCTTTGTCTGCCTCGGTCCCGGGCGCCCCGGCCCTCTGCGGCTCCGAAGCCGCCCCCTCGTCCCAGAGCCGGAGCCGGGCCCTCTTGCGGCCTCAGTTTCTTTCCCTGTCGGTGAGGGGGCCGCCAGGTCCTGGGGCAAGAGTTTTGGCCGCAGGGAGAGCCTGCCGGACCCCCCTCGCGAGGATCTTGGAGCGGTGCTCCTAAGCCGTGGTCCGCTTTCTTCTCCCCGAGCCTCAGTTTCCTTGTCTGCAAAAGGAAGAGTGGCTGGTGCCGGGGGCCGGAGCTTGTGCCCGGATTAGGCGCCTTTTATTCATCCCTACGGAGCTCCGGGCCTGGGGGAGGGGCTGGCTTGGAACCAGGCCCCTGGGCTCGTGGGGGGGGGGGAGGGGGAAGGGGGCCTCCGGTGAGGGGGGCTTGGGCTGGGTCCCCACTCGGACCGAGAGCAGACACTCACGGGGGCGGAGTCCTGGCCAACAGGCCTCTTCTCTCCCCTCCCTCCCAGAGAACGGGTCTGGGCCAGGACTTGGGTAAAGGGGAAACTGAGGCAGTCCAGCCCAGCAGCGGAGCCCGAGTTCCAGGGAGCGCCCCCTCCTTCCCAATGTGTCAATCCCCGGGCTAGGCAGCCTCCGGGGAGGGGTGTCCACGGATTCAGGGAGGGGAGGGACTCTCCTTGAGGGGCACACACTGGGCAACTGTGGAGGAATTAAAGAGGTGTGGGCTTTAATCGCTCTGCTTCTTTCTTCCTGGGAGGCCTTAGACCAGCCCCTTGCCCTCCATGGGCCTCAGTTTCCCACTCTGCAGAATGGGCGAGTTGGGTCTTTGAAATCCCTCAAATGGCTCCGGACCAGCTCTCTCTCTCCCCCCCCTCCACCTTGCTGAGTCATGTTTCCCCAGGCTGGGGTGGGGGAGGGTCTTGGAATATCCCCAGTAGAGGGGGCGTGTCCCGGGCATCTGGGGCTCCTGGCGCTGTCCAATGGGGGGAGGGGAAGAAGAAGGGACTTTGGGTTCAATACCTCGAGACCTGCCTGGACGGGATGCCCCTTTGGGGAAGGGGGAAGGGCAGGTAGAGGGGGGCTCTGGCGCCCCAGCCCCGCCCCTGGTGGAGGGGGAGCCTGGGGGAGGGGGGCTGTTGTAGGGTCACCTAGTGGGGATCGACAGTCCGCATCCCAGCCCCGAGACCGGCCTCTACCCCGCCCCCTAGTGGCGGCCGGGGGAGGGGTGCGGGAGCCCGTGGGGGGGCCGCCCCTCCCCCCAGGAGCCAGCCCCCCCAAACCCCGCTGTCCCCCATCCCAGGCGGCCTGGCCGGGGGCATCGAGATCTGCATCACCTTCCCCACCGAGTACGTGAAGACGCAGCTGCAGCTGGACGAGAAAGCCAACCCCCCTCGCTACCGGGGCATCGGTGAGGGGGGGCAGGGCGCGGGAGGGGGACAAGGGGGGGCAAGGTGCTGGAGGGGGACAGTGGGGGAGGGGGCAGGAGGGAACCGGGATCCTGGGGAGGGGAAAGACCTTTGAGATGGGATGGAAGGGAGCCAGATTAGGAGCCAGGAGCCGGGGAGGGAGGGGCAAGGGCCCAGGGCAGCAGTGGGAGCAGAGGCCAGAGTGGAGGCTTCTGGGATGGCAGCCCTTGTCCTGCGGCGCCCCCAGGCTGAAGGGGGTGGAGAGACCAGCCCATCAGCAGAGGAGCCTTTGATTGTGGGGTGATGGGGAGCCCCCGATGCTCCTGAGCAGCAGCAGGACACCCCCAGCCCCGTGGCAGAAGCGAGAGGGTGGGGACCCAAAGCTGAGGACAGAACCGTGGGCACGGCCCTGGCCTCAGTTTCCCCGGCTGTAGGGTCGGGGATGGGGCTGCGTGGTCTCTGGCTCCAGGATTCTGTGGACCCGGAGGCAGCCTGGGTCACGGAGACCCGGCCCTGAGGGGTGGAGGGCAGGACTGAGGACGGCTTGCCTCCTGAGGAGCTGAACTCTGGGAGATTGGGGCTCTGCCCCCCCCAGGGAGGGGGAATACGGTTCTCCCCTTCATGCAGCCGGGCGGGGGGCGCCAGTGGGTGGGGGCCCCTTTGCCCGGCTGAGCGGCTCGGGGCCTCCTCCCCAGGGGACTGCGTGAAGCAGACTGTGCGCAGCCATGGCGTCCTGGGCCTCTACCGCGGCCTCAGCTCTCTGCTCTACGGCTCCATCCCCAAAGCGGCCGTCAGGTGAGCCTCTGGCTGAGGGGGGGGAGGGGCTCTACCTGGCTGCCAGGAGCTTTGAGTCTGCCCTGGGTTCCTCACCGCAGCCCTCAGGCGCTGTAGCACACAAGCTTATGAGCCCATTTTACAGATGTGGGAGCTGAGGCTCCGAGGGGAAGTGATGCGCCGAGCAATCATCCAGCTAGAGTGTGCTAGAGCCGGGGCTTCTTTCTACTTGTTCCTCAAACACTCAGCCTCTCATGAGGCTCATTTTCTCATTTTCTCAGCCTCAGTTTCTCTATCTGTTAAATGGGATTGCTTTGGGCGCTATTATCTTTTCCAAATTAGCCCAAAATAAGTCTTTGGAAATAATCCGTCTTCTAGCCTCAGTGGGGGAGGGTGGCAGTGGGGCCGTGGGAGTCGGTTCTGGCCGCGTCACGCTCACCCCTAACCCCTGCCCCCAGGTTCGGGATGTTCGAGTTTCTCAGTAACCAGATGCGGGACGCCCAGGGCCGGCTGGACAGCACTCGAGGGCTGCTCTGCGGGCTGGGGGCCGGCGTGGCCGAGGCCGTGGTGGTCGTGTGCCCCATGGAGACCATCAAGGTGGGGCCCGGGCCCTGCGGCCTCCCTGCCCCCGCCGTCCCCCCTCCCGCCTTCTCCCCACCCCCGGGGCCCAAGGGGCCCAGGCAGCTTCCCCCCCTCCGGGAGACTCCAGGCGGCGGTCTCACCTGAGGCCCCTTCTGCAGCTTCTCAGGCCGGTGTCTGACACACGCATGTACACGTACTCACACACACACACCCCTTTTCCCCTCTCCTGTTCCTTCACAGCCCGGGTTCACCTTATCTGCCCCCAGCTGACCTTTCCCCTCTCTCCCATGGTGCTGCTGGGCAGGGGGGAGGGGGCGGGTCTCGGGGCCCCCGCTTGGGTTGACCCCTCCCCGCCACCCCGTTCTCCACCTGCAGGTGAAGTTCATCCACGACCAGTGCTCCCCCAACCCCAAGTACCGCGGCTTCTTCCACGGGGTGAGGGAGATCGTCCGGGAGCAAGGTCAGTGCCGGGAACGGGGCGCTCGGCCCTCCACGGTTAAGGGGACTCCTTGGGGGAGGGGGGTTCAGAAGCCCGCCCGGAGGCTGGGGCGGCCGTTAGCAGAGGGAATCGGGGCCGGCTTCCTGGAGGCGGGGGGACCCGGTGAGGGGGGAGCCTTCCCGCCGTGACCTCTGCTTGGGGCCGCCAGGTCTGAAGGGCACCTACCAGGGTCTCACCGCCACCGTGCTGAAACAAGGCTCCAACCAGGCCATCCGCTTCTTCGTCATGACCTCCCTGCGCAACTGGTACCGAGGTAAGCGCCCGCGCCCGTCGCCGCGGCCCCGCCGCCGCCCCTGCCCCCTCGCGGGCTCACGCCGGGCTTGCCCTCCGCAGGGGACGACCCCAACAAGCCCATGAACCCGGTGGTGACGGGGGCGTTCGGAGCCATCGCGGGGGCCGCCAGCGTCTTCGGGAACACGCCGCTGGACGTGATTAAGACCCGCATGCAGGTGAGCGCCGGGAGCCTTCCCTCTCTCTTCCCTCTGTGACCTGTACAATGGGCCCAAACCCCGGCCCCCCCCCCCCCCCTCCAAACCCATCTCCCGCCACTTCTTCCTCCACACATTAAACACCTGTTGCGTGCCCTGCCTGGGGTAGGGGTGGGTCCCGGGGGCACCGAGGCCGCCAGGTTTGTTGTGTGGCCTTGAATGCCCCCGACTCCTGTCGCTTCTTCCGGAGCACTGAGACTCCCCTGGGGCCGGGAGCGGCTGCCTCCGAGATCAGGAAAGGGCGCCAGCAGCCAGGGAGGGGCAGGGAGGCCATGGGGGAGGGGAAGGGGGGAAGTCCAGTAGAGTGGAGGCTCCGGAGGCCGGGAGAGGTAAGAAGTAATGGAGGAGAGAGGGCAGCGGAGGAAACCGAGGCCCCGGGAGAAGCGGCAGGTTCCCCAGCCGGCCTGGCTCCTCTTGTTTGCAGCCAGGAGCAGTGATGGCTCGGGGTGGGCCCCGGCCTCCGGGGGGCGTCACAGACCCTGCTGCCATCGGGAAAGCCTCCTCACAATGAGCCTAAGCCCCTCCTGCACGCTGGGCTGGGGGGGGGGGGCGCAGCGGGCAGAGCCCAGCACTGGAGGACCCCAGATGCCCATGAGCCCAGCGCCTGGGGGGAGGGGATGCGCCCAAAGGCACGGGGTCCCCGAGGCCTCCAGCTCCTCCTTCCCCCCCAGGGCTTGGAGGCTCACAAGTACAAGAGCACGTGGGACTGCGGCTACCAGATCATGAAGCACGAGGGCCTCAAGGCGTGAGTTGGGGGTCGTTCTGGGGGGAGGGGGCGGCCCCAGCCCGGGAGAGCGGCCCCCCTCACCCGCGCTCCTCCCCCCCCAGCTTCTACAAGGGCACCGTGCCCCGCCTGGGCCGAGTCTGCTTGGACGTGGCCATCGTCTTCATCATCTATGACGAAGTCGTGAAGCTGCTCAACAAGGTGTGGAAGACGGACTGAAGGGGGCGCCGCTGCTGGACAGCCCGGGGCCCGGGGCCCCGCTTCGGCCCCCGCTCCTTGGGGCCCCGGCCGCGAGGGGGCCGTGTCCCCCCCCACTGTGAGCGGGCAGATGGCAGTGGCGGCCTCTGGGTGTGACCTTTGGCCTCTGCCCCGCCTCCTTCCCGTCCTTCTCCGAGATGTGGGGGGAGGGGGGCCCGGCCCCCGCCCCGGCCCCCGGAGCCCCCATTCCAGTGTGACTTGTGCCAAACAGATCTTGTCCTGTGTTTTCTGTGTCGTGTCTGCTGCGTTCCACGGTCTGTGTGTATCCTCGTGTCTGTCGTACGTGTCTGTCACTGCCGGCTCCGCCCCCGTGCCTTCTAAGCCACAGGCCTCCCTGGGGGGGCAGGGCCCCCCAGACTCCTGCGCCTGGCGGGGGGCGGGGACGCTCCCCAGGACCAAATCCTCTTTTCCAGGAGAGAGCCCGGCCCCCGCCCCGCCACACACCAAAGCTGCCTCGGGGGGGCCGGCCTCGGCCCCCAAAGCCATCGGTGCCCTTAGCCCGGGCCTGGGGGGCTCCCGGCACTCTGGGCTGGTGGGGGCTGGGGCGAACCACAAGTCATGGGACCAACGTCTGTGTGGTGGTGGGGGCGGAGGGGAAGTGGGTCGGGCCCGGCCTGGGCCGGACGGGCCTCCGCCTCCTGCCTGGGCTGGCCTCCCTCCCCGGGCCTGGGCCTTCACCCCAGATCTCTTCCTGCCTCACCCCCGATGACAATAAACCACAAGCTGGTATCAACGGCCGTTTTGTCTGTGTGAGATGTGGAGGGGCCGGGCAGGCCGGGGTCACTGCCGGGGTGACCGTTGGTGGACAGTGACCCCCCCCCCAGAATCCCTCAGGAAAGGGGGGGCAGGGCCCAGATGGGCCCAGGAGGCTTCAGGCAGCGCGGGGCCACAGGACTTGGACCCGGAGGCTGTTAGGCCGGGCCGGCTTCACAGAGCAAGAAACCGGGGCCTAGAGCCGGGTGGGCCCGGAAGCTTCCCAGCAGCTCCCTGACTGTGGGGGCCGGGAGGCCGAGGGGAGCCCGGGGAGCCGGCTCTGCCGCCTCTGGTATATGTGCAGGAGAATGCGGTTCCTCGGCCGCAGCGGAGGGGGCGCCCTCCGCCCCGTAGAGTGTAAGCTCCCTGGGAGCAGGGACACCTTGGGGGGGGGGGTGTGCCCAGCACTTAGCCGGGTGTCTGGCATACAGTGGGTGCATAATAAATGCTCGTTGGTCATTGATTTGATGGTTTTTCTGAGGAGCCGTGGCTTAGGATCGAAGCGCTTTAGAAATTGGGCAGTAAATGGGGCCTTGAATGTCACACCCCGGGGGAGGCCGACTCGGGAAGAGGGACCTGAGAAAGCTCTGCCTCAGTGGCTGGTTTTGGCTCCAGAAGCAGCAGAGAGCAAGCATGGGAGGGAGCCTGGGGGGGGAGCTTTGGGAAGCAGCAGCGCTGGAGAGACTGAGCACCACAGGGAGTGCTCCATGCCCCGGAGCATCCTCCTTAACGGCCTCAGGGGGCATGAGGGTGTCCCAAGTCTCACACACCTACTGTGTGCACGTGACTGCACTTAGTCTGAAGCTCAGGAGGAGAAATGAGCCCAAGCCTCCCTAGAGGAGACGGAAGGACTGGGAGCCTCCTGCTGAGTCAGGGCCTCCACAGAGGCCCATGAGAGCCCGGGGCTCCAAGCCAAGGGGGATTGCGGACAGAGCTTCCGGGGGCGGCATGGGGACCAGGGGCGCTTCTCGCTGGCTCCACGGAGGCCACACTCGAGCTCCACGTCCCGGGACCGAAGCCCGGAGTTTGCGCTGAACACAGAGGGGCCGCCCCTGCCCAGCTGCCTCCACTTGGCCTCCGTAGCCTCCTGCTGCCCCCACGGCATTAACAGCCGCTGCCGGGTGCGAGCCCCTCCCCCTCCCACAGGGGAATGACCTGGCCACGGACACGTGGACACGAGGCTGTGCTCGGAGACGCTCCTTTGGATAGAGGGACTTTCCCCACCCGGAGCTCAATCACAGGCTGCGGGCGCCCCCTCCCCCCCAGGGCCGCACACAGTAGGTGCGTATTAAACATTTGCAGCTCATCTCTTAGAGGAGACTCCTGGGCTTGGTTTGAGGGCCCTTTTCTCGTTCACCAGGCGAAAGCACTCCTGGCCGCATGACTGGAGGAACAATTTACTGCAGGAGGCCGACCTGGGCGGGGAGGGGGAGGCTGGGGAACATCCCCCGCAAGCCATTTTCCTTCTTCCCTCCTGACAGGGAGCGGGCCTCCTACGGCAGAAGTAGGAGAGTCTGGGGGCAGGCAGGGGGCAGAGGCCAAAGCCCCCCATCCTGGAGGGTTTGCAGGGGAGGGAAAACAGCCAATTTTTTAAAAACAGACTTGGGGAGGGGCCTAGAACAGGGGGTGTCAGGGCTGGGAGGGGCCTAGAACAGGGGATATCAGGGCTGGGAGGGGTTTAGAACAGGGGGTGTCAGGGCTGGGAGGGGCTTAGAACAGGGGGTGTCAGGGCTGGGAGGGGCCTAGAACAGGGGGTGTCAGGGCTGGGAGGGGTTTAGAACAGGGGGTGTCAGGGCTGGGAGGGGCTTAGAACAGGGGGTGTCAGGGCTGGGAGGGGCCTAGAACAGGGGGTGTCAGGGCTGGGAGGGGTTTAGAACAGGGGGTGTCAGGGCTGGGAGGGGTTTAGAACAGGGGGTGTCAGGGCTGGGAGGGGTTTAGAACAGGGGGTGTCAGGGCTGGGAGGGGTTTAGAACAAGGGGTGTCAGGGCTGGGAGGGGTTTAGAACAGGGGGTGTCAGGGCTGGGAGGGGTTCTAGAACAAGTCAGATCCCATGGCCTTCACCCCGTTTTCTATAGGAGGTGCCCAGGAACAAAGGGAAGGCGATCCCCAGGAGCCAGTCCCCAGCAGTGGCCTCTGGGAGGTATTTCTGGAGCCGTTATCAGCTCCTAGCACTTAAGCTGAATATTCTCTGCCATTAATCAAGGGCCCCCCATGGGCTATTAAAGAACTTGTTGGGGGAGGAAGGGGGGGGGGGCGCGCTGAGCCGGGCTGGCTAATTTTAACAGCTGATGCACTTTAAGCTTTGCAAAGAGCGTTACAATGATTATTTGATCCTGATGACCACCTGGGAGGGAGATGCTATCACAAACAGGAAACTGAGGCAGACAGAAGGTCTCACAGGTGCTGGTGTCTGTGGCAGGACCCTGGCCGTGGGTGAAATGGGGCCCTTTTTCCTAGTGGCCAGTTGGGGCCTTCAGCCAGTGTTGAGCGCAAGTCACAGGCGGAGTGGGCTGGGAGTCTCGGCCCGGTCCTGGGAACCCTGCTGCCGGCGGGCTTCCTCCCCGGGGGGCCCAGCTCTTCCGGGCAGTTCTGTATGGGACAGACCAATCTCCTGGATGGGAGACAAGCTGAGCGTGCCGGGCCCCTTCTCCTCCCTGGCTCCCTTTCTCCGTCCCACAGGGGCTTGGGCTCCCAGTGTTCTCCGAACCTCCGGGCCAAGCTACCTTTCCTGTGTGCACATGAGGCGCCCCGCAGGGGGCCTGCCAAGGCTGCCCACCCACTGGTCCTCCCATGAAAACAGAGGCTGAATCGGAAGAAGAGACGGGGAGGCGGGCGCAACGAGAAGGAAACCCGGGTGCTTTTACTCCTCTGACGGCAGAGAACAGAGAGAGCCCACAGGCAAAGGTTTCTGGCACAGGGATCCCAGACAGTCCCCTTGGATGGGGCCTGAGAAATCGATCCTTGTTGATTTGACCTTTGACCAGTGGAGGGGCCTGTCCCGAAATTGGGGGGGGACGACAGAGTGCTGGCTGGAAGCCTGGGTCTCCGCCCTCCTCCCCACCCCCAGGACCTCTCGCTTCAGGTCCCTGACCCCACCCTGCCCAGGCAGAGCCCCAAGGGGCAAAGTCTGGGCTGGGAGCCTCTTACCCCCTTCCCGGCCCAACTCAAAAGGGATCCTCAGGGCTCCTTTCCAGGGGCAGGCCACAGGGAGCCAGCCCCCAGCCCCCCGCCCCCCGAGTCAGGGCACAACTGCTGAGTGACATCAGAGGAGCAAGAGGAGGCGGCTTGGCCTGGGGTGGGCCCAGCCAGGCGCCGTGGAGGAAAAGACCCCTGGGCGTGGGCAGCCGGGAAGCTCTGGGATCTCCCCCCAGCAGTTCAGGCTGTGGGCCGCGGGCAGCTCAGGTGCCCAGCTCCCGCCGCAGCTTGACGATCTCCAGGACCAGTTTCTCCTTTTCCAGGAGAATCTTCTCTTTCTGCAGTTGCAGCGTTTCCTTTTGCAGCTCCAGTATCTCCGTCTGGAGGCGACTCTGCTTGGCCACTTCCCCAGAATCCTTCTCTGGCAGCCCCTCCTCGCCGGGCCGGGGGCCGGGCAGCAAGTCCTCCTCCGCGGTCACCACCGAGGCGCTCACTGAAGGAGAACAAAGGAAAAGGGGGAGGAGAGACAAGGAAGTCAAAGAGGAGGGGAGCCTGGCCGGCCTCACTGAGGAGAGCATGGGATATAAGGGGACATGGGAGAAGCAGCAGATCGGACCAGAGGATGCTGGGACCCTGGACCGGAGGATGCTTGGATTCTGGCCCTGAGGATGCTGGGACCCTGGACCGGAGGATGCTTGGATTCTGGCCCTGAGGATGCTGGGACCCTGGACCAGAGGATGCTTGGATTCTGGCCCTGAGGATGCTGGGACCCTGGACCGGAAGATGCTTGGATTCTGGCCCTGAGGATGCTGGGACCCTGGACCGGAAGATGCTTGGATTCTGGCCACATTTGCAGCCCTGCAGCAAGCACTAGAGCTGGAAGCAGAGAATCTGGGTTCAAGCCCCAGGTCCAGCACTTTTCCTCTTGTCACTCGCAGGATGGTACAGTGAGAAAACCTCCCTCTCCTTGGAGTCACAACATCTGGATTCAGATTCCCTGCCTCTCCCCCACACTGCAATGCTGGGCCTCGGTTCCCTCCTCCACAGGATGTCAGCCCTGAACTCCATTGGCTCTCAGATGCTTTCCAACTCTAAATCTGGGATCCCAGTGAGTCAGTAAGCCCCGGCAGGTGACAGGCTCAAGGTCACCAGTTCCCAGGCAGGCAGAATGGACCAAACAAATGGCCCCAGAAGGGATGAGGCTGGAGGCTGGGGCTCCGGCACACGCCCACCCTGGGCTCCATCTGTGGGCGGGGCCTGCTCTAAGTGCTTGTCCAATCAGGGAAAACCACAGGCTGGGGGTGGCAGACAAAGGAGCTCTGTGGCTCCCGTGCCCGACCGTCCCCTCCCTCCTCTCTTCAGACACTCAGTGATGGCTCTACTTGGCTTCTGGCCCAGGTCTCCCTCCCTCCCTGCAAAGGGACCAGAGTTATCTGTCACCGCCCTGTGGAGAGCTGGCCCGTGCCCGGGCCCTGTGGTTCCTGCCAGCCCTGTCCGGAGGGAGTCTAGCCCACTGGTGATGGGCATCAGGCCCCCAACACCGTTTCTATGGCCCCAGGTGTTTGTGATCCCCCTGGGCTCCCCAGGAACGCTGGGAGTCAGAGGACTTCATTAGCATCGGACGAGGCCTCTGAGGTCCCAATGTTCCATCTTTGGTGCCTCCGCCATCACGGGCAAGTCCTCTAGAGGGGAAAGTCGGTCCTCTTGGAAGGAGAGCAGACCAAAATCACTGAGAGGAGGGGGGATGTCCCGGCCGGCTCGGCCACTGCCACGGCCTCCCGGCCTCCTCTCTCCTCACACTCCAGTCCATCCCCCTGAGATGGCAGGTAACTATCACCATCCCTGCTCAACAACCTCCCAGGGCGCCCACTGCCCCCAGCATCGCACGAAGCCCTTTGGGAATAATGTGCTTCAGGTGGCCCCTCAGCAGTCTCCAGGCCATTTGCACTGGCCTCGTGCTGTCCCTGGGCCCTGACTGCCCCCTCCTCATCTCTGCCTACTAAAGTCTCTCTCTCCCAGCCTGAACCCCCCACGGCTCCCCAAATTACCGGTCTTGCCCTTTAAGGTCCCTGGGATGGGCCTTCCCGTGGCCGGTGTCTCCCCACCTGGGCCCTCTCCCTGGCACCCCCAGCACCTCGGACAGAGCCAGCCAGCCCAGGGCGCCCCGCGCTCTGCTTCCCGCTTCCACACGATGTTCCAGACAAATCGCAGGCGCGGGGCGCGGGCAGGGACGGCCAATGCTTGTGGAGAGCGCGAACCAGAGTGGGCGGACGTGCCCCCCCCCCCAGCCTGTCCTTGGGGATCCACCAGGGCGACCCCTTCCAATGGCCCAGAATCAGCCCGCCTGGAGTCCAGCCCAGGCCACTCTGCCGGCCCTGGCTTGTCCCGGATCTGTCCAGCCCCCGCCTCCTCTGTGTTGTACCATTCCTTCTTCCCCACCCCCGAGGCCGGGAGTGACTCCAAGTGGAGCAGGAATGCTGGGCTCTCTGGACAGGAGGCATCCACTGCCTTTCACAACTGCACGTGAATCTCCTTCCCAACAGGTGGCAAGGGGGCATCCGCCACCTGGTGGAGGGAAACCAGCACTCGTCGGGGGGTGGGGGGGTCCCCTCCCCTGGGGACACTCTCATTGGTGGGGAAGGCTTCCCTGCACTTCCTACCCAACGCTACAAAATCTCTTCCAACTGAGTATGGTTTTCAGGTTTATCTCCTGATTCTGATCCTCCTTAAACTCAGGCCCCTCCCAGCTCTGACATGTTCTAAGGCCCCTCCCAGCTCTGACACCCCCTGTTCTAAGCCCCCTCCCAGCCCTGACATTCCCTCTTCTAAGCCCCCTCCCAGCCCTGACCTCCCCTGTTCTAAGCCCCCTCCCAGCCCTGACATCTCCAGTTCTAAGCTCCCTCCCAGCCCTGATATTCCCTGTTCTAAGCCCCCTCCCAGCCCTGACATTCCCTGTTCTAAGGTCCCTCCCAGCCCTGACATCCCCTGTTCTAAGCCCCCTCCCAGCCCTGACCTCCCCTGTTCTAAGGACTCTCTCAAACTGACAGCCTCTGACCTCTGTCCCAACTTAGACAAGCTAAATTCTGCAGTAGCTGGAACATTCTGGTAAGATGCCTTTGAACTCTCACCTTTCAAGCTCTGACGATCTCTGACTCTAATTCTTTCCTTTTTTTTAAAGGGGTCTCCCAAACCTGCCTCTGCTGGAAGTGCACAGCCACGCACTGGCCAGATTTCAGTGCGTCTGGAGGGAAGACGCCCCGTTTCTGGCCCGCCCCCCTGCCCCGGCCCTCCCGTGCAGACCCCGCCTGGCCCGCTCCACTGCACTAAAGCACCCCGAAGTGGTGAGATCGCCCGGCTCCACGTGCCCACACCCAAGGTTCCCAGTGTGCACCAGCCTGATTCCGTGGGGAAGAGGAGTTCTGACCTTTCTCCCTCTCCCACTTCTAGTATCCATTTGGAATGGGGGCGAGGTCGGAGACCCGCAGAATAAGCGTGGAAGGCCGTGGGGTTCAGCCCCGGCCTCCCGACTCCCTGCCCCCTACCTGCCAGCTGAGAAGCCGATCGGAGGTGATCCCGAAGCTGCCCCGCCTCCCTCCGCCCCAGGACAGCTGCTAATTTGGCCCGGAGCCTGGGAGAATGGGAACAGCCAGGCTAACCCCCCGTCTTCCAGAAACCGGGGCCCGGCGGGGAACACTCGTTCCCCAGGCCACAGCGGGCTGGGAGCAGCAGCAGCAGCAGGACTCCAGCCCGCGCGCGGGGCCTCTGCACACCCAGTACTCTCCCTCCCAGGTCCCTCGGCGGCTCCCGCTCACTCGGGGCCTGTGTGTGCCCCGGGCTGGGGCCACCCCTTCCTTCCCCTGCCTCCTCTGCAGGGGCCTCTTCCTCCCTGTCCTGGGGGAGGCCTCTGAGCCTGGCCTCCCTCACCTGCATCCCTCCTTTCTGCTGCTGATTCTGAACCTTTCTCCCCATCCCTCCCTCCTCACTACAGGTGCCTCGGGAGTCTCCCGGCCCGGCCCAGAACGTGGAAGAGGGCAAGGCTTTTCGCCGCCCTCCTCGGCCACTCTGGCAACCTCTCCCAAGTCTGGGCGGGGCTATGGGGGCCACCATAGCTGGCACAGGGGGGAGCGGGGCCAGAGACCAGAGGCATGATGGGGTGGGGGAGGATACCTAGACTAAGGCAGCCGGGCCGGGGGATGGAGCTGCTTCGGCTGGCCGGACGCTGGGCAGGAGACCCGAGGACTCTCGGGAGAGCCTGACCTTTGGGGGACCTGCGATGGCACCCTGGGGAGGGAGGGGACAGGAGGAGGCACCAGACAGAACTCTGGGAAATACACTTGCCCTTGGGGGAAGGAAACCCAAGAGCCAGGCAAAGGCACAGGAGGGAAATCAGGAACATCCGTTACCAGGGAAGTAAGGGGTGGCAGAGGCCGATTCACTGGGTATGGGCGTGGGGGCCTCCAGGGCCCCTGCCAGCTCTGCCCAGTTCCAGAGGCCGCCCCAGCTCTGCTTTTGGCCTGAGGTTAAAGGTTAATCCCAAACTATCTGGTGCTGAGTTCCACAAAGGATGAATCTAGTTTTCCCTGACTGGGTGGCTGCTGTTCAAGGCAAGAACAGGGTCTGTAACTGAACTCTGGTCTCCCTCACGGATTCCTCCCACCCCATCCTCAAGTCCAAGGCCAGAGGTCAAGGTGCACCTCAGCCGGGGTGCCAGAGGCACTCACTGGCTTGTTGGGGCGGGGAGGAAATCAAGCCCATGAGCTCAGGGCATCCCTGCTGGGCCCCACCACAGAGAGGAGCTGCAGCTGTGGGCGGTACCAGGCTGGGGTCACGGGGGAGCAGCAGGAAGGTAGGGGAAGGAGCAGGGATTGGGCAAGACCCGTGGAGTCTTCCTTTGCCCCCTCGCCCGAGGCTCTCCGCCCTCCCAGAGAGCCTCAGATTTCTTAACTGTGTTTGAAGAAGGCTTTGTGCTTGTGGCTTTGTGGCTCTGGCTAAGCCTTCCCCACAGGCCCATGTTTTTCACCCACCAATGAGAAGCGGGGCCCGAGGTCACGCAATCCTCCTCCTGCCTCCAAGCCTCTCCTCAGGCTTCCTTCCCCTTAATCCCCTTTCTCTTCCTTGGTGACTCCCAGCTCCCCGAGCTCCCTCCCAGGCAAGGAAGAGCTGTCCGCAGTGCTGAGACCCAGGCCCTCCCGTGAACTTCCCAACAGTTTTCTCAGGGACTTGGACGAAGGCATAGACGGCACGCCACACCGACGGGAGGGAGACCGAATCAGACCCCCAAGGGTCTGGGATGGAAGCTGAAATTCGGCAGAGGAATATCCAGCCTTGGTCGGGGACTGAACGCTCGACTTCTCTGGAACAAAGTGGGAGTGGCCTGGTCACGGAGCAGATGGGAAAAAGGGAAAAAGAGACCGAGCACCCGAACTGCACCGGCCATGTGCCGGTCTTTGACCTAAGCACTTTGAAAATTTTTGGAGATTTTATCTCATTTAAAATGTACTGTCCTTCCTTCTGCACCACATCCTTATGTCTCTGGAGCCAAACTCCTGGAAAAGGCCTCTGGATTCTCTCACGCTCTCGGACAGTTCCAGTTTCCGACATCACCGTTCCCCAAAGGGATCCCTTAGGTGCTACAGCCAGTAGCCTTTTCCCCACCCTCCTGCTCCCTGGCCTCTGTGCAGGTAATGACGCATCCCTCACTCTCTCCTCCCTGAGCCTCTCTTCTATCCGGGTGCTCGGGACGCTGGCTCTCCTTGTTCTCCTCCATCTCTGACCGTTCCTCCTCTGCCCCCTTTGCTGTCCAGATGGTGCCCTCCACCAGAGGGGTCCTTTAGGGCTCCGTCCATTTCCTTTCTCCCTCTGATTTGGCATCTCACCAGCTCCTACCGATTCAAATCTGCCTTTCGAGCCTCAATCTCTCTGCTGACCTCCAATCTCTCTTGTCTTTCACCCATCTCCCGGTGTATGTTTAGGAGACATCTTAACCCTTGCTCTCCCAGGACAAAATGAAGAAGGGCGGACAGCAATAGAGTTTGAGCAAGATAACTCTCTGGTCACGGCAAACATCCTTTTTCGACCACTAGGAGGTGCCTCCACACGTGGACACCACCAGATGGCCAATATTAAAATCAGACAGATTATGTATATTCTTTACAGGCAAAGGTGGAGTCAGCTAAAACAAGACCTAGAGCTGGCAGTGGCCCTGAGCATGAGCTTCTTAGTGACAAATCCTGACTTAAATTGAAGAAAGTAGGAGAAATTATCAGACCTAAACAACATTTCACCTGAATATGAAGTGGAAACGACGACTGCATTATGAATACATTTAAGGGAATAGATCCGGTAGCTAGAGGGCCCGAAGAACTACGGACAGGGGGTTGCAATATCGTGCAGGCCACAGCAACAAAAAATATTCCAAGGAAAAGAGCCAGAAAGCAAACTGACTTCCGTGAGGCTTGGCAAACAGCCGAGGAAAGAGGGAAAGGGAAAGGGAAAGATAACTACAACAGGATGTAGAATTCCAGAGAATACTAAGGAGAGAGGAGGGTTTTCTTAAATGAACAATGCAAAGAAACAGGAAAAAAAAAAACAATAGAAAAGCCAAGAGATCCTTTTAAGATACAAAAATATCTTGTGCAAAAATGGGTGAGATAACAAGAGGAATTTAACAAAAGCAGAAGAGATTAAGTGGCAAGAAAAGAGAGAACCGTGATAACCTGATAACCCGATAACCACCATGGTGTGGTTCCTGATCTAGAGAGAGCCAGACATCCTGGAGAGAGAAGTCAAGTGCGCCTCAGGAAGCCGGCAGACAATCAAGCGAGTGGTGGGGATGGAATTCCAGCTGAGCCTTTTAAGGCTCTTAAAATGCCGCACTTAATACCCAGCAAATTTGGAAAACTCCACAGCGGCCGCTGGATGGGAAACGATCAGTTTAGGTCACGTCCCTAAAGAAGGTCAACGCCCAGAAACTTTCCAATTATCCATCAATCGTGCTCATTTCCCACACTGCCAAAATCGTACTCAAGGTTCTGCAAGCTAGGTTTGGCGCGAAGTTAGGGTTGGGTTAGGGTCAGCAGTCTGTGACACAAGAATCACAAGCGCATTTAGGGTTTTAAAGAGGCAAAGGAACTAGAGACCAAACTGCCGACGCTTGCTGGATAACGGAGAAAGCGAGGGAGTTCCCGAAAGACTATACGAAAGCCTTTGACTGTGTGGATCACATAAAATGGGGCAAGCCCTCCAACAGGGAGTACTAGACCATTACATTTGTCTCCCGAGGAGCCTGTACCCGGGCCAAAAAGCAGCAGTGAGAACTGAATGTGGAACAACCGACTGGTTTAATACCGGAAAGGCCAATAACGTGGCCGTACGTCGTTACCTTATTTAACTTCTATGCGGCGAACATCAGGTGACAGGCCGGGTTGTGTGAATCAAAAGCGGCAACGAAGATTACTGGAGGAAATATCGCCAATCTCAGATGCGCAGGGGATACACTCTGATGGCAGAAAGTGAAGGTGTGGGTGAAAGATGAGGGTACAGAAGCTGGCTTGAAGCTTAATATCAAAAAACCCAAGATCTTGGCAACTGGTCCCATCACTTCCTGGCAAACAGGGGCAGAAGAAATGGAAGCAGGGTCAGGTTTTATGCTCTCGGGCTCGAGGATCACTGGAGACAGTGACTGTAGCCAGGAAATCAAAAGCCGCTTCTCCTCAGGAAGAAAGCTCTGGACGGCGTGCTAAAAAGCAGACACATCGCTTGCCTGCAGAATCTGTGAAGTCAAAACTAGGATTTTCCCAGCAGCGACGTATGGCTGTGAGCATTGGGCGACGAGACGGCAACGCTGAGCGCCGCAGAACCGAGGCTTTCAAACTGTGGTGCCGGAGGAAATGTCCGAGTCCCCCAGACGGCAAGGAGAGCAAATCGGTGCGTCCTCAAAGAAATCGATTCAGACTGTTCACTGGAAGGTCAAAAGCTGAAACCCTTAGGCCACATAGTGAGAAGATGGGACTCATTGGAAAGGACCCCGACGTCGGGAAAGACTGAACAAAAGGAGAAGGGGCGCCAGAGAATGAGGTGGAGACAGGATCAGAGAAGAACACGCAGGAGCGTGGACAGATTCTGGAAGATGGGGGAGGACAGAAAGGCCTGATGGGTTATGGTCCAGGAAGGTCAGACAGGATGGAGTGATAAGATGTCTGAACACGACTCATCATCATTCCCTTCCCTTTCATAGCTGAGGGCACCACCCCTCTTGGCTCCCCCAGGTTCACACCTGAGAGGTCACCCTGATCTCCTCCCCACTTCTGCCTGTCCATGTCACCTCCATTCTATCTCCTTTTTTCCCCCTTTTCTTCTCTGCCAGAGCTCATTCCCTCTACCAGGCCTCCTGCAGTGGCTGCTGGGGGCTCTGTTGCCTTAGGTCTCCCCCCATCCAGACCATCCTTCGGGCCCAAGTCTGATCTCATCACCCCATTGGCTCCAGGAGCAAAAACGAGATGCTCTGGTTGGCACTCGAAGGCCTCCTAAGCTATCTCCTGTCTTCTCCTGCCTTGTTCCCCTCCCAGCTGGTCCACACACAGGACCCTCCATCTGTGGGCTCTGAGCATTTTCTCAGGCCATCCCCCAGGCTAAAACACTGATCTCTCTGGCTTCCTTTAGTTCCACATGCTTAAGTCCCCCTTAATTCTGGCACCCTCCCTCAGCTAATTATCTCCTCTTTATCCAGTCTGCAGCATGCCCGGTATACATTTGTTTGCCTCCTCCATCACATCACAAGCTCCCCAAGGAAGGAACTGGGCTCTTTTCGTATCCCTGGGAGCCGGGACAGCGCCTGACCCTTAGTGGTGCTTAATAAATGCTGGCTGATGGACTGATCGTTCCATCTCGGAATGGAGGGTGTTCATTCAGCCCAAGAGAGGAGCCGCTTCCAGGAAGAGGAGGTGATCGTCCGGCTGGGATCCTCAGCCTTCATCAAGTGCCCCTCGGTTTAAGAAAGGCACCGAGAAGCTCAGAGTCCAGAGGGGACGGCCGGGATGGTGGAGGGCCTGGGCTCCGTGTCACGGAAGGATCAGCTGAAGGAACTGGGCAGGTTTTCCCCAACAAAGACTCGGGATAGGGCATATGCGTGGAGCTCCGGTACCCGAAGGGCTGTGCTTTGTAAAGCTCAAGTCAGCTGGCTGGAGAGAAATGTCCCCTCACAATCACAGCTGTGCCACATGGGAGCCGGACGTGCCAGGGAGGCGGTGGGCGCCACCGATTAATGCTACGTGTAACAGTGGGGCTTCCTCCCTCTCAACGGTCCCCTCCTCGTCCAGCTCCGTTCCCTGATTCTGCAACACCGGCCCCTCGGGGGCCGCTAGGGACGGCCCGAGCCTGTCACGGGAGCAGCAGAGAGTGGACGGTGATTCCCAAGGCACGTGAACCAGGGTCGCCGAGTTGGAGGCAGCAGAGAAGCCAAAGGAAGCCGGGGGCACCACATGCCAGACTGAAGACTCCTCTTCCCGAGTTCAAATCCTGCCTTAGACACTCACCAGCCATGTGACGCCGGCTAATCCCCAACCCCATTTGCAATTTCTGCCAAGAGAACCCCAAATGGGATCGTGAAGAGTCGGACGCAACTGAAAAATGACTGCCGGGAGAGAATAATCCAACCTTGAACCTGATCCTGCTTCGACAGGAATCCTTTCCCAAACATCCTGACTTAAGACCTGCGGGAAGGGGGAGCTCCCGCCTGCCTGGGACAGCTCTGATCCTTAGGGAGCTTTTCCTCTCACCCCCTCCATGTTCTGTCCCCCGGGGGCAAGGAGCACAAGGCCCGAGCTATCTGTAAAGTGCCAAGCACAGAGCCTGGTACACAGTGGTGCTATTTAAACGCTTATTCCCTCCCCTTCCAATCCTTAGCCTGTTGGAATCTTTAGAAGCTGCTAACTCATTAGAGCTGATAGATTATTGATCTGCTCTTACAAGAAGATGTTTTGGGCCAGAACCTGAAACAAGGTACTAAGTAGAACTAATTAATACAATGCTTGTGTTCACACCCTTACTCATTGGAGTTCACACGTTTGGGAAATTTCAGGGTTTAGTATGAGATATCGGAATTCACGCCTCCCTTGAAGCTCTTAGGGCCAGAGAGCACTATGGGAGAAAAATCCATAATCCCTCTCTCTCGTATCCCACAGCCTTAATTAATGCCTCTTCTAATCTTGTCAAATTCTGCTTTACAGAAGCTGACTCACCCCCTCCACGTTCTGCACCCCGGGGGCAAGGAGCACAAGGCCCGAGCTATCTGTAAAGTGCCGAGCACAGAGCCTGGTACACAGTGGTGCTATTGAAAAGCTTATTCCCTCCCCTTCCAATCCTTAGCCCATGGAGATGCCTTCTGATCCTTCCCATCATGCAAAATGTTCTCTCTCTCCTGGCTTTGACCCATGAAGGGAGGCTAGTAAGCATGGCTGGCCTGCCTCCATCCAGGTCATTGATAATTGTGCGGCTCAGATGCCCAGGGCACCCTCTCCAAGAAAGGGCTCGCTCTAGAGCACTGCCAAAGCTTTCGCCGATGGCATCAGAATTAGAGCGTATTCTTTTTGGTGAGAAAACTGAGGGTCAGAGTGGTCCCGGAGCCCGCTCTGGCTGGGTCACCGAGCTACAAAGTGTCAACGCCAGGATTTTCTCAGACAAGGCCAGGATCACCGACAGGGAGACTGGCGAGAGCGATGGGGCCGGGGGGAGCTCACAGCACTTAGCGATGGGGCTGAACGTCACAGCTTCCCCCCAAACGCGGCCTGTGTCAAACCTGAGCAGCGATCACCAAGAAGGGCAGGATACGGACAAAAAGAATCTTTATTTGAAACGAGAGAGTTTTAAAAAGCTTCCTCAAGGAAATTTCTTTAGCCTCTCCTTTTTCCATCATCGCAAACCCCAAACGCTCCACCCCCGACAGCCCAGTTTTCAGACCGCTGATGTAAAAGGAGGATCCCTCTCCTGGTGGCCAACTTGTACAACGGCAAGAAACATGGGGAATTATTGTTTCGTGTCTAACTCTACGTTTGTTTCTATCAAACCAGTTTGGCGAGAAGTGGAAATGGCAATGATCCCAGAGGGAGAAGACCTGGGCTCCGACACTTTGCAGGGTGACCTCGGGCGATCCACAGCCTCAGTTTCCTCATCTGTCAGACCAAGGGATAACCCTAAAGGACCCAAGAGCCGAGGGACCTCCTCTGGGGGCCCCATTTCTAACGGACCTCGCTAGGCTTAAATAAGGCCAGAGAGAGCGCGGGATGCTCACCGTTGTCGGTCATGGCGGTGTGGATTCCTTCCGTGCTCAGAGGGTCCAAGCGGCCACTGGGCGTGACGGGGCTGGCGCTCACTGCCAAGCAGGGCCAGTCTAGCAAGGGGCTGACGGGGCATTTAATCTTATAAGTCAGAGCCGGGTCCGGGGACGGGCTCGCCGGGACCGGCAGCGTGCAGAGGTGGGGCAGGTCCCCGGGCGGACCCTCGGGCGAGACGGCCCCGCCGGCCGCGGCGGGGTGCACCTGGGCCACGGGCTCACAGTGCAGGGGCAAGTCCTTCAGTGGGTCAAGCAGCCTCTTCTCACTGTAGTCGGAGGCATCTTCGGTCAGAGCGTCCTCCTTGAATCGGGCCTGAACGTCCACGGGGGATGGGAGGAGGCTCTTCCCCGAGACCTCGGGCCAAGAGTCCAGTTTCCTGCTCACCTCAATCTGACAGAGACCCTCCCTCTCCTGGCCGGGCTCCACGGCGACGCCCTGGGGCCGGAGCACCAGGCCGGGGTCCAGAAAGCCTTCCACCTTGCAGGCGGGCTCGGAGGGGCTGGGGGGACCTTTAGTCCGAAAGCCGGGGCCCGTCGCGTACAGCGGCTCGGGGAGCTCGGAGCCCGTCTTGTTGAACAGGGCAAAGATGTTATGGAAGAGGCGCTCCTGGGGGCGCCGCCGCAGCAGGGGGTGCTTGGCGGTGGCCAGCTCCTTGCGGGCGTCCAGGATCATGTTCTTCCACTTCTTGCGGACCTCTTCGGGCGTGCGCTGGACGAGGGGGTTCAGCGAGTTCACGGCCATCGTGATCTCCTCCCAGGCTTGCTGCCGGTCCGACGTGTTGCGGTAGCGGCCGGTCTTGGGGATGAGGATGTCCTTGCGCAGGCTGAACTCTTCCAGGATCACAATCTTCTCTTCTTCAGAAAACTTAATTCTCTTTGGCTTGGATGTCATCATGGTGACCCTGAAAAAAACCCAGCCGGTCATGCCGGAGCACTCGCCGCCCCACAAATGGCCGCCCGGGGAACCCCAGAGCCCGAAGGCCCGAGGACCAACCTCCTGGCCCGGCCGGGGTGGACGCCCAGCCTCTCCCTGAAACCTCGGGAAGCGGCAGCCCCCGTGGCCATTGGGTCTCCTTCCCGGCCTCCTTCCTGGCCTCCCTCCTAAGCCTCCAGCCCTCCTAGCTGCCCTGTCCATCTCCCACCCCCAGTGCACTCCCTGCCTCCAGGGCATCCTGGAGGGGTTGGGGTCCCCTGGGATCCCCAGACTGGGGGGGTTCCCTGGAGGTCACACTCCTGCCCCCTTGCAGGAGTTGGGGTCCCCTGGGATCCCCAGACTGGGGAGGTTCCCTGGAGGTCACACTCCTGCCCCCTTGCAGGGGTTGGGGTCCCCTGGGATCCCCAGACTGGGGAGGTTCCCTGGAGGTCACACTCCTGCCCCCTTGCAGGGGTTGGGGTCCCCTGGGATCCCCAGACTGGGGAGGTTCCCTGGAGGTCACACTCCTGCCCCCTTGCAGGAGTTGGGGTCCCCTGGGATCCTCAGACTGGGGGGGAGGCGGTTCCCTGGAGGTCACACTCCCTGCCCCCTTGCAGGGGTTGGGGTCCCCTGGGATCCCCAGACTGGGGGGGTTCCCTGGAGGTCACACTCCCTGCTCTAAGCCGTCCCTGATTGCCTCCCCTACCTCTCCTGGAACCTGTTTTTGGCCATGCCTATGGGCGGGTCCCCCAATGTTCCAATGGGGAGCCTCTGGGGATGGGCCTGCCCGCCCCCTCCCCAATCTCATCTCTCGGGGCGCACGGGGTTTCCCTTTGGTGTTTGGGGCACGGCTGACATCTACTTAGCCCGTGCGCCGGGCGGCTTCCTCTCCTCTCAGGCCGGGGAAGGGGGACGGGAGGGCGGGGCCAGGAGGGCGGGGCGGGATGGGGTGGGTGGGGCACTGGGCCCCAGACCCGAGTTCCAATCCAACCTCTGACACTTGCGGGCTGTGGGATCCCGAGCAAGCCTGTTGGCGCCTCAGTTTCCTCATCTGTAAAATGGGGGCCACAACGGCACCTACCTCCCAGGGTGGTTGTGAGGGTCGCATAAGAACAGAACGAGGCCGGCTAAGCCCTCCCTCGGGGGTGCGGCGCCGGGCCTCCGTCGGTGGCCGGGCAGGGCCCCGCCGCGCAGACGGCGCGCGCCCTCCCAACCCACCCGAGGCCAGGATACCCGCCCCCACCAGTGGCCGCGGCGGCGGCCGGCGCGCTCCCAGCCGGTGTCCGGGCTGCGCGCGACGGTGACGTCACGGCGACGCCATCGCTCTGCGCCAACGACCTCCGGGTACAGGGCGGGGCGGGCGCGGTTGCCCGGGGAACGGGGAGGCGTGGCCGGAGGTCACGTGCTCCCGAGCGGCGACGGCGGCTCCCCGGAGCCAATCTCTCATTCCCGTGGGCCCGCGGCCGGGCGCACCGGGCCTGTAGGCCACGCCTCCTCCTCCCCGCGACGCCCTCCTAGTCTGTCGGATCAGACCCGCATTTATTAAACACTGACACAAACTATGTGAAGCCCCGGGAGGCAAAGACGGACCCTGCCCTTGGGGAGTCCCCAGTCTAATGGGAGAGAGCACCTGCAAATCAGACCCGTTCAGAGCAGCTTTGGACATAAGCCCCAGAAGGAGGCGCTGGAATTGTGGGAAATAGGGAAGCTTCCGTAGGTTAGCTGGGAGGGCAGAGCAGAGAGGTCCAGCTGCGGCGGTGGTCGCCCAATGGCCGGAGCCCAGAGATGGAGGGTCTTGCTGGTGGAGCAGCCGGGTGGCGAGGGCACTGGGCGGAAGAGGATGGGGTGGGGAGTGAGGCGTGAGGAGGGGGCTGTCAGCACCAACCAGAGCAGTTCGTGTCTGACCCCGGAGGTGACAGGCCGTCCCTGGCGTTGACTGAGTAGAGGGTGACAGGGTCAAGTCTGTGCTTAAGGAAGGTCACTTTGACATGTGTGTGGGGGGAGGGGGGGTTTCGGGGGGTGAGTTGGATCGGACCGGGGACAGAGCTGAGGGGAGGACCAAGCACAAAGCTATTGCCAAGAGTCAGGAGTGAATATAACTTTATGTAAATAGCTACAGATACATGCAAATATGTACGTATGGACAAATCCATAGCCCTACGTATGGAAAATGTTTTGAATTAACGGGACTTGGTAATAGGCTGCCCCCTAGGCTGTGAGCTGGAGGAAAAGTTAGGAGGAAGAGAGAACTTTCGGAGAAAACTAGACGCCTTCCGTTTTGGCCTTGCTGGGTTTAAGATGGTGGAGGACCCCAAGTCAAGGTAGGCAATTAGGGACGTGAATCCCGACTTCAGCAGAATTCAGGCCTGAATAAATCAACCCGGGAATATTCAGTTTGGAGATCCTACCTGACAGGGAGATCAGGTGGAAGGGAGAAACGGGGTCCTGTAGTGAGGGGCAAAGCAGCGAAAGGGACCAGAATTACTTTCTATTTCCTTATCTATGTATACATTGTGCCCTCCTCCCGGTAGAAGGGAAGCTTCTGGAGGCCAGGGACAGTTTCTTTTCATTCTGAATCCCCAGCACCTTGCAGCGTTTCTTCCACATGGTGGGTGGACCAAATCCTATGTGCTAGCAAAGAATAAAACCGGCCATGACTGGAGCAGGACATGACACGGCCGAGACGCTGTCCCTTCTCAGTTTGCCTTCCGTTCTCCCGGACTCTTTCAGCTGCCGTCAGCATTTATTGTGTCTGCTGTATGCCAGGCAGTGTGATTAAGTGCATTAAAAACCAGGAAAGAGGAAAACGATCTCTTCGGACACGGAGCGCCGATCTAACGGCAAACAATTACGTGCAAACAAGGTGTAGCCGGTCAACCGCAGGAGGAGCCCTCCCGGAGCCTCGGCCTCCCTCCGGGGTCCCTGTCCCTCCTTCCCCAGCACTGGCACCCGCTAGGCGCAGGCTTCTTCAAAGCTCGGTGACTCTGTCTCGGACCGTTTTCCGGTCTCCGAGCCCTGTCCCTCCCCATCCCCGTGTCTTCACTAGTGGTCAGGCTGGTCCCAGATCTCTGACAGGGTCCCAGTCGGCTTCGGGCCTCCGGCAGCCCGCCCTCCCGGCGCTCTAGCTCCTCCCTCTACCTCCTCCCTTCTCGCAGCCTCGGCTCCCCGCCCCTCCCCGGGTAACAGCCCTCCGAGCCGCTGGGGGCGCTGTCCGGTATCGCGTACGCGTACAGGCGCCAGCGGGGGGGAAAGGCCGCGCTCGGTGGCCCGGAAGCCGGCACGGAGCCGGGAGTGCACGCCGGAGGCTCGCTCCCCGCGAATCACGGACCCGCCGGAAACCTCTCGACAGCCAGGGGCCGTCGCCACCGCCTCCATGGGCGCCGAGCACCAGACCCGCCTCTGCCTGGCCAGCTGCGGCCCTGCCACGCCGCCTGCCCTGCTAGAACTGCTGCGCATGCTCCAACGATTCGCCGGGTGAGCCGGGCCCCGCCCCCGAGCCTCGGCTTCTTTCCCTCTAGAATGGATCCCTCCCTCAATCTCCCCGCCCTTCAGCGAGGCCCCGCCCACCTCTGTCCTTCCCGTGCCGAGATATTTTCCGCCTCCAGGGGGCGCCGGACGCCTAAGGGATGGAGCCGACTTCCATCTCTGACTTCTGGGCTTGTCTAGGTTTGGGGCTCGGGCCCTGCGTCTCTCTGCCTCTTTGCGCAAACCTGTCTCTCCCAGAGTCCTCCATATCCCTGTCATTCAAACATTTATGAAGCACTGACCGTGTGCAAAGTCTGCCCTTCCCTTTGTCTCCCTTCATGGCTCCTGCCTGAGGCCCCCTGAGCCCGCGTCACCTCGGGCCCCCCGCCCTTGCACGGGGGAGGGAGAGCACTGCGAGCATGGCCCGCCCCGCCCCAGCAAGGTCGGGCTCCCCGAGAGCCCCACCCCCACCCCAGGTCACTCGCTGTGGGGGGGGGGGGCGCACGTGGATGTTAGGGGGGGGTGAGGGGGGGGCCGATGAAACCTTCGGTTTTGGGTTTGGGCTAAGCTGGGGCCGAGGCGGGACTGAGCCCAGTGCGGGGGGAGGGGCTCAGTGCCAGCTGGTTTGGTGGGTGGGGGCGCCCTTCCCCCAGGGGGGTCACTGACCAGCGCACCGTCCTATCCCTGCAGGGCCTCTGGCCGCCGGTGCCAGGAGCAGAGCCTGGCGCAGGCCGGGAGCCTCTTGCCCGCTCTGAGCCAGGCCTGGGCCCAGCTGGCGGCCCCCGAGGCCCAGCCCTTCCTGCGCTGCCTCCTGAGCTGCCAGCTCGAGGCCACGGGCAGCCTGGGGGCCTTCCGCAAGCTGGAGAAGGTGGGTGCCCGCCCAGACCGCCCTCCCCTGCCCCGGGCCCCGGAGGGGGGAGGGGCGCCCAGTGACACTGAGGGCAGGGCCCGGATTCAGAGCCAGCTCCCCCGGTCAGGCTGGGAGACCCCATAACCCTGAACTTGCCGGCCTGGCCGGGAGGGGGCGTCTCGGAGTTGGAGTGCGTCCTTTCCCGGCTGGGACCCCGTCACCCCCAGTCTCTCAGACCCTCAGTTTCATCATCTGTCAAATGGGTTGCTGATAGCTGTACAGCTTCCTCCTAGAGGGGCTGTGCCCGGGTCAGGGGAAGGGGCAAACTGAGTCCAAAGCTCTGAGAGTCTGAGTGAGGGGGGACCAGCACGAGCAAGTGCCCTGAAGGGGGGCGGGGAACCCACGGTGCATGGGGGGGGGGTAAAGAGAGAGCCAGAGATGGGAACGTAGATGGGGAGAACCTTCAATGACAGGAGGAGGAAGGAAGGAAGGGGGGAGGGAGGAAAAAAGGAGGGAGAGAAACAAGGAGGAGAGGGAACGAAGGAAGGAAGAAAAAAAGAAAGGAGGGGAAGAGTAAAAGGAAGAAGTGAGGGAGAGGAAGAACAGGAGGGAAGGAAGGAAGGGGAGGGAGAGAGGGAAGGAAAGAAGAAAAAGGAAGGGGGTAGGAGGAAGGGAAGAAGGGATAAAGGAGGGCAAGAAGGGAGGGAAGGAAGGAGAAAAGGAAGGGGATGGAGAGAAGGAAAAAAAGGAGGTGGGAAAGGTAGAAGGAAGGAAAGAAAGGAGGGAGGGAAGGAAAGAAAGGAGGGAGGAAGGAAGAAAAGGATGAAGGAAGAAAAGGGGGAGAAAAAGAATAAGGAAGGAAGAGAGCGATGGAGGAGAGAAGAAGGGAGGGAAGGAAGAGAAGGAAGGAAAGAAGCAAGGAGGGCTGGAGGGACCGAGGAAGTAGCGAAAGAAGGAGGAAGGAAGGAAAGAAGAAAGAAGGGAAGAAAGGAGGAAGAAAGGTTGGTCCCAGTTGGGAAGCTGCTCCCAGGGAGCTGATATCATGACAGCGACACTGGGGGCCTCCAGCAGAGGAGCTTTCTGGGTCTGGAGCCCACTCAAGGACCCACAGATTGACAGAGCCCCCCCCCCAGCTCGAGCTCTGGCCCCCTTTTGGTTGCATTTCACCCCCTTTGCCCTTCCTGCAGATTGTGGCCACATTGGCTGCAGGGAGGGAGAGCGTGGCGTCCGAGGAAGTGGCCGGGATGCTGGGCCATTTGACCCAGGGCCAGCAGGTGAGGGGGGCTGGGAGTGGGGGTGGGGTGGGCAGTGACGGGCCCGGGCCCTCTGTGGGGGCTGACGCCTGCCCCTCCCTTCCCTTCCCTTCTAGGCCTTGACTCTGGGAGAGCTTCGCACAGGTCAGTTCCTCCCCTGCCCCGCTCCTCCCCCATTCTGAGACTGGGTCCCGTCCCTAGGGACGGGGCCAGAGAATGGGCAGAGGCCAGGCCTTTGTCCTGGGAACCGGGGCCACAGCTCTGGCCGCCCACCTTCCGACCTCGAGCTGGGAGGCCCGGGAGGGGGGGCCATGCTTGGCGGGGCTCCTTGGGGTGGGGGATCCCTCGTCGTGCCCACCGCCTGACCCCGCGGGCCCCTCTGCCCAGTGTGTCTGTTCCTGGAGGAGAGCAGCCTGGCGCGAGAACACTGGAGACACGCCCTGGGCAGCCTGCTGGGCCGCGCGGCCTCCACCCTGGCCTCCGTGCTACGGGACCCCGCCGCCGGGGCCGGGGAGCGGGCCTGCCACGCGGTGAAGGTGGGCCCCCTTTTCTCCCTGGATCCCCACCCGGGAAAGCTGGGCCCGAGCGGTCACGGCCAAGAGCCCCAATGAGTGCGCTGCCTGATGGCGGCCCCCGGGGGGCTCAGGGCCGCCCCCAGAGCCCCAAAGCCCTCCGGGGGCCCGTGGGAGGGGGGCGGGGCCGGCTGGCGGTCACACCGGGGGATGGGCCCGATCTCTGCCCACAGCTAGTCCTCCAGCTTTTCCAGAGCATGCCCGAGGAGGTGGGGGCCCGGACCTGGAGCCCAGCAGGGGGCGGGGAGCCCCTGGCAAGCATCCTTCAGTCCCTGGTGCAAGTGGTCCTGGGAAAGGTGAGGAGACTTTTCTGAGGCTGAGAGCCAGCCCTGTGGCCCGGGCCAAGGGGGCGGGGCCTGCTGACCGCCCCCAGGGGAGCCCGCCTGCTTCAGCTCTTGCCCTTCTGCAGGTGGCCAGCAAGGATGCCCGGCTTCTGGCTGGCACAGCCCTGGGCATGCTGGTGAACGCGGCCCCCACGCCGGAGGCGGGGGCCGGCGCGGTGTCTCAGCTGCTGCGGCTGCTCGGCCCAGGTGAGGCTGCGAGAGACGAGCCGGAGGCCAGCCCTTCCCGGCCTCTCCCGGGCCCCGGGCCCGAGCCGAGCAGTGTCCCTGCACTCAGTGCGGGCCGTCGGCCGGACTCCCGGGGCTGCCCTCGGGACTCTCACTCAGGGCGCAGGAGCCTCCTCGGGAAGTCGGGGTGTCACTAGTGGGCCCTGAGCCGAACCTCAGGGAGCCTCTGGCCGAAAGCGGAGCCGGTCTGGGCGGCCTCGGCCCGGAGGGAGCGGTCAGGGGAAGGGAGGAGGCTCCTCTGAGCGGGTTGGTTTGTCCTTAGACCCTGGGGAGCAGAGGCTTGGGGGGCTCCGGGTGGCTGTGCCCCCCATGAACCCCGATGGGCTGGAGGACCTGGTGCTGAGCCGAGGCCTTCTGACCTCCTGCAGGAAGGACATCCTGACCTTCAGGCCCCCTGGGGGGAAGGTGAGTCCTGGCCTGGACTTGGGGGGCCTGGAGGAGGCCCTGGTGGCAAGGGTGCCCTGAACCGAGGAATGAGGAGGCAGAGGGGCTGAGGGGCCCCACTCGGCCCTCACATCCTCATGTCAGCCCAGGGATTTGCCAGGGGCGTCTGCCCTGCCTGGGCGAGGCTGTCCCCGAGGGCCCCCTCCTCTGCTCCCGAGCCTTGGGGCCACGCTGGCCACTTTCTTCATAGCGTTTCCCCCCAAATCCCAGGCCTGTCTGCTGCTGGGGGCCCTGATACCCCCCGTTGGCCCAGGCTGGAGCGAGAAGAACATGGACTACCGTGCCTTCCTCCTGCAGGGTGAGGACTCTTGGGGCCAGTGGGAATGGATGATGGGGGCAGGGCCTGCTGGGGCTGGGGGCCTGGGACCCGGGGCCTGCTGGGGCTGGGGGCTTGGAGCCTGGGGCCTGCTAGGGCTGGGGGCCTGGGACCTGGGGCCTGCTGGGGCTGGGGGCCTGGGGCAGGAGGAGAATTTCCAGGCCTAGGTTGGCGTTTGGGAGCAGAGCTTCTGGGGATAGGTTTCCTCTGGGGAGAAGCCAGAGTCCCCACACAGCAACAGTCTTGGCCTTGGGTGGGAGGGGAGGAGGCCACAGGCGGCCCTGATACTGGACAGTGGTTCTGGCCGAGCGAGGGCCGGGCCCTGGGAAGTGGGATGAAGCTCCTGGCCTGGGGGCCTCACCGGAAGGCCTTGGGCACACAGGGGGTCTCAGACAGACCCCCAGGGCCAGGGGCCTGACAGTGTCCGCTGCCCCTTCCCAGCTTTTTTGCTGTGGCTGCGACGGCTCCACGAAAGCACCCCCGGCATCTGGATGGGGCGACTCCTGAGCGGGACCTCCCAGGGGGCCCTGCGGCTGACTCAGTTCATCTGGAGCAACACCGAGAGCCCGGTAGGAGACTCCCCCTAGGCCAGGCTGGGCCTCCCTCTCCTCCCGGTGTCGGAGTCCCTTGTGCAGAGTGGGCGGCGAGGCCCCTGGAAGGGCCCGGGAAGATGGAGCCAGGGATGTGGCCCTGGGCACACTGCGGGGGCTGGTCTGACACCATGATGGCGGAAACACCCGCGGCTTGGGCCCCCAAACTCCTGCTCCGATCTCCAGCTGGGAGCTCGGGGGCAGCCCCGGGTCTGTAACGGGGTGGGGGGGAGTGATAAGCAGTCCCAGGCGCGAGCCCCAAGTCCCAGAGCAGGCGGAGGCGTCTCCACCAGCGGCAGCGCGGCTGAGAGAGGGAGGGAGAGAGAGGAGAAGTGCCAAAGCCTGCGTGGGGGAGGGGCAGGAAGGAGGCAGCCCTTCCCTGGCACACGGGGAGGGGGAGGGAGCGAGAGGGAGGGGGAGGAGGCAGCCCTTCCCTGGCACATGGGGAGGGGAGCGAGGGGGAGGGAGGGGGAGGAGGCAGCCCTTCTCTGGCACATGGGGCTTGTGCCTCCCCACAGCTGGAAGGCCTGTCCGAGGCGACTCTGCGCGCCTTCAGCCTCTTTCTGGAGCTCTATGGGAAGGAGTGCGAGCACCTCGGGGATGGAGCAGAGCGGCCCCTCTATGAGGAGCTCCTAGAGAGGGTCCGGGGCCTGCCCTGGCCGACCAAGGCCCGCTACCCCGTCCTCTGCGCCTTGCTTCCCTTCCTGGGCTCGGAAAGGGTGAGCGCCCTCCCTCAGGGCTCAGAACAGTGGGGGGGGACAAGGGGGAGGAGATGAGGGGCTCCCAGAGCCAGGTTTTAGCGGCTGCTCTGGGCAGCGGAGGGCTGGGGGGCGGGGGGGAGCCCCAGTCCTGGTGGGCAGCATTTCAGCACCATGGCCAGGGCCGAGCAGGGGCCCTGTGGCCTTCCTGGGCCAGACTGAAGGATGTTGGAGCTCCCTGCTAGTGCCTGGTAGAGGGGGCAAGGCAACTGACCCAGGGTGCACTGGGGCTTCAGGAAGGGGGAGCAGGGCGTTCCCAGCCCTGGGCGGTTCTCGGCCACAGCTCCCGTGGCCCGTGGCCCATGGCCAGCGGGACCCGACTGGAGCGGGCAGAGGGCACGGTGCCCCTTTCCTGGGCTTCCGGGTGGGCCTGTGGTCGGAGGGGGTAGCCTGGCAGGCGGGCGCCGTGGCTGACGTGGCCCTGTCCCTCCAGGTCCTGGCTGCGCTCCCTGAGCTCCCGCAGCAGCTCCTGCTCTGCCTCTCCACCAATCCCCTGAGCCCCCCGGCCGTGGACACCTACCGCTGCTTCCTGCAAGCCCAGCGGGGGGAGTGGGCCGTCCCAGGGGCCGGGGCCGGCGAGGAGGCCCTGGCTGAGCGGTGGGCCCGGCACTGGCTGCCCCCCGTGGCGGAGGCCCTGCAGTCCCCAGTGGCGGCCCTGCAGGGCCGGGCAGCCAGCTCCCTGCTCCCCCACACCCTCCAGCTCTTCCCGGCCTCCGCCGGCCTCCTGGAGAAGGCTTTTGCAGGCCCGGGCTTGGCCCGCCTTCGGGGCTGGGCAGCCCTGCAGAAGACTCGCAAGGCTCTGGGCCAGGCCCCCTGGGCAGCCGGCCAGCTCCCGGCCCGCGTGGCCGCGTGCTTGGCGTGTGGCGACGAGGCCGTGCGCCTGGCGGGGGCGAGCCTCTTGTGTGGGGGGCCTGGCTCTGCCCAGGCCCCCGGCCCCGAGGAGCTGGCCGTCCTCCAGGGCTTCCTCTGGCTGAACCTCAGTGGCTCCTCGGCCTCTTTCCGGCAGCTGCTGCAGGCGACCGTGAGCAGGCTCCTAGGCCGGCTTCGGGACAGTGCCCTGGCTGTGCTCCGCGGCCAGGGGGAAGCAGGCTCAGGCCCAGCCCGGAGCCTCTCCTGCTCACCGGAGGTGAGCCCACGCCTGCTCCCTGGGCTGCTGCTGGGGCCCTGCTGGGCTGGGGAGGGAGCTGGAGACCTGGAGACCCTGGAGACCTTGGGGGTGGGACCTGAGGGAGTGGACTCTGACCGGGGCTTAAGGAGGTGGGCTGGGGGCCGCAGGCGCCTGAGACGTGGACTCCCGGCGGGCTTTGTGGGCCCCCTGGGGGAGAATGTGGGCTCCTGGGGGAGGCCCCCGTGTGGGGCCTTTCCAGCCTCCTCTTGTCACCCGCAGACTTCGTGGAGTGGCTCCTGCAGCTCAGTGTCTCCCAGCTGGGCCCGGCCTCGGGCTTCCAGCGCCGAAGGACTTCCCTGCTCCTGCTGGAGGCCCTGCTGGCCACGTGCACGGACAGCTGGAGCCCCGAGAGGAAGAAGGGCCAGCCTCCCCGTGAGTTCCCCCCCTCCGACCTTGTTCTCACCCTCCTCCTGCCACCTCCACCCCCTCCCCGCTGACCCCGGCCCTCTCCATCGCCCCACAGCCAACATGGCGGCTTTGCTGAGCTGGGCCAGGCGCAGCGGCCGCTGGGACTTCACCTCAAGGGCCACCTTGCTGGCCTTGCTCAGTTGCCTTCAGGACAGCACCAGTGAGGTGAGACCGGGAAGGCAGGGGGTGCCGGGGAGGCGGGGAGGAGCGGATGGGGCCCCACCCTCGGCTTTAGGAGTGACCTCCCCCCCACCCCCCAGGTCTGATGAATCTGTGACATGTCTAGGGGAGCTGAGTGTTTGCAGAGCCTTCCTGTCCCGGCAGCCCCGGCCGTGGAGTCCAAGCCCAGGGTTCAGATCCTGGGCCTGTCTCCTCCTCTGGACTCGGGGGCCTCCGGGATCCCGCCCGGCTCTAGTGCTAGGAGCTAGATGACGTCCTAGGACGGGGGCGGGGGTCAGTTAGTCCAGACTGTGAGGTCACTGAGGCAAAAACCTCCCTGCACGGAGATTCCCTCTGCTGCAAAGCTTGGCTATGGGGGTGGTGATGAGCAGGGGAGGAGCTGAGAATGACCTTCACTCTGTGAGCCTGGGGGGGGGAGGAATGAGGACTCCCCTCCCAGAGAAATATCTTCAGAAAGGGGAGGGCCCGAGGGGTCTGGGATGCTTCAGGAGGTCTAAGAGGCGGCTGGGGATGAGAGCCAGGACGACAGGACTCTGGGCAGGTCTGCGGCCCGTCCACATTTGGGTTAGAAGCAGGGAGATGGGTCGGAGGGTGCTGTCCTAACGCGGGGTGCAGGTGCAGAGCCTGAGCCAGGCCCCTCAAGCCTCCGACCTCTGCTCCCCCCCCCCCCCCAGATCCGGGAGCCGGCCACCCACCTTCTGCACCTCTACTTCCCCCCTGCCCTGCCCGTGGATTTGGCCGGAGCCCTGTTGGAGCGGGCGTGTCAGGCCCTGAGCAGTGCCCGCGGGCAGGAGGTGGAAGCAGGGGCCCTCATGATGCAGACTCTGCTGCAGAAGTAAGGCCTTGGGCTGGAGAGTGGGGGCGGGGTGGGCAGAGACAGACTTCCCTCCCTCCCTTCTCCTGCCCTCCTCAGTCCTGAGGGTCTCCCTTTGGGGTCACTCTCCACCACCTGCCCCTGAGGCCCACTGGGGGAAAAGGAGGCGGCGGGGCTCGGGGGTCTTGGCTCCCTGAAGCTGGAGGGGACCAGGACATTTTCTCTGTCCCGAGCTCTGGGGCTCAGGCCGGCAACGTGCCTTCTCTTTGTCAGAGTGGACAGTGATACCCTCCAGAACATAGTCCCCAGGCCCAAAGAGGAGGGCCCGGCCCCGGGCTGCCCCAGCCTCATTCTCAACTCCTTCCTGCTCCGGCTGCTGCAAGAGCGTCTCGCTGCCGCCCGGCACGACCTGCTTCAGGCTGCCTGTGCCCAGCCGCTCCACGGTGGGAGCTCTAACCTGCCCGTCCCCCCGTGCATCCCCCTGCAGCCCCTGGGGCTCGCCTCACTTTGGGCGCCCCCATTTCTCTCCTCGGTGCGCTCTCGCTTCTCTCTCCCCACTTTGGGCGCCCTCACTTCTCACCAGTGTGTGCCCTCTGTTCTCCCTCCTGGCCTTGGGCACCTGCTTCTCCCATCCCTTCCCTTTGTGTGCCTTCACACAAAGGGCCGAGCCCTCCTTCCCTTTTCCCAGGCTTGCTCTAGGTCCCCCTTTGTCCCTCACTACGTGCCCCGGTTCTCTTTTTCACAGCGTCCCCCCTCTTGTTTGGCTGAGTGCTCCCTCCCGGTGTCCCCCCGCTTCTCTCTCTCAGGACTGTGCCCCAGCTTGATCCTTTCCCTCCTTGTCTCCTTGATTTCCTTCCCCAGGGCATCCTCCCTCCCCCCCCCCCCATGCTCTCTCTTCCTTCCCATCATCCCCACTGTGCCTCTGCTTGCCGCCCCCTCCAGCCTCCTTCCTCCCTCCCCTCCCCCTCTCTGCCCCTCCCTGCTGCCTTGGCCCTGCCCACTCCCCGCCCCCTCCGAAGGCAGCCGCTGCTGGGGGGGGAGGTTGGGGGCACTCACCAGGCTAGGCCTGGAGCCGGGCGGGCCCAGGAGGGACGGAGGAGCTGACGAGCCGTGTTCCTCCCCCAGGACCTCTGTGTGCCCTGCGCCGCTGCCTGCTGGAGGCCCCCTGCACAGAGCCGTCCATGCGGCGGGCCCCTCTGCAGGGCTCCTGGCGGGAGCTGCTCCTGGCTGCCGTGGCGACGCTGGCCGAGGTCGCCTCCTTCCTCCTGGCCGTCCTGCAAGGCTCTGCCGAAGAACTGCAGCCAGGTGGGCCCCCGCCCCGGCCCCCGCAGCAGAGACGGCATCTCTGGGACCCCATCGGCCCCTCCCTCGGGGAAGCCCCCCCGGATGCCCCCGGGCCTGCCGCCCACGACCCCCTCCCAGCCCCCCCCACGGCTGCCCTCACCCCGCCCTTGCCTTGGCAGCTGCTGCACCCTCCCTGGCTGCCATGGGCTCGGCCATCAATGCCGCAGTGTGGCAAAGCCGGGCCGGGGGCCTGGGGCCCGAGGCGGGGGAGGAGGGAGAGCCGCCCCTCCTGCTGTCCGAGGAGCAGGGACGCATCCTGACCTGTTGCTGGATCTCTGCAAAGGTAAGAGTGAGTCGCTGAGCTGGGGGCAGGGCTGCCCTTCCCCCCACCTGCTGAAGGAGGGAGACCCTCCCTGAGGCGGGGGGGGGGGGCCCACGGGGAGCATTGGGGGGGAGGGCAGCCCGAGGGGGAGGGTCCGGGGCCGGCGTGGATTGGGCGAAGGAACTGGGGATGTCGAGTGTGGGGAAGAGAAGGCCGGGGGGCTTCTTAGTCATCCCCGAGTACCCGGAACCAGGACCCCCAGAGAAGCTGCAGGGGCGGGGTCAGGCCTGGAGCACGTTGGGAGCCGCTCTGAAGGGGAGTGGGCTGGGGGCGCCATGCTTGGCAGTGTGCCCGTGGGCCTTGGCTGCCCCCTTGTGGGGCCGGGTGGGGGCTGGAGGCTGCTGCGTGTGCCCTTCGCCCCCTGCCCCACCAGGCCCCTGACCCCCTCCGCCCCTGTGGGCCCTGCCTGCTCTGAGCTGCCCCTGGGCAGGCCGGGCTGCGGAGGGGAACTGGCTTGGGCCTTTCCTCCTGACCTGGGCGGGAGGCCCTTCGGGGCAAAGTTCTCGGGTCCCCAGCAGGGCTCTGGGCCCTGGGGTCCGCAGCCTGGCTCACGCCCCGCGCTCACGCCTAGGAGACCGGGCTGCTTCTGGGAGGCCTGGCGGAGAAGACCCTCCTGCTGGCCCCGCCGGTCGCCGGCTCGGGGCCGCCGCTCGTGCCCCTGGAGGGCCTGCGGACCATCGTGGCCACCCTGCAGGGGCTGCTGCTCAGGTGCCGGCACTGGGTGAGTGACCGGCCGGGGCGGGGCCCTCCAGGAAGGAGGGCTGGGGGGGCTCAGGCACCCCGTGGCCTCCCCGTGTCCCCTCCGTGCTTGTACAGCCGGGCCCAAGGCTCAGCGCCCCCCATCCCCTCTCCCCCACCATCCACACTCCCCTCCCCCCTTCCCCACTCCTCTCTCTCCCCCTCCCCCCACCTTCTCACCCCCCCCCCCCTTCCTCCTTCCACCAGGGAGCCCTGGAGGGCTGCGCCTCGGGCCTCACGTCGGCCTGCAGAGCCTTGCTGGGCCAGGCCGCCCCCGAGCTGCAGGAGCTGCCCCAGAAGCTGCTGGCCCAGGTAGCTGCCCCCGGGGGGGGGTAGGGCAGAGGACACCCCGGCTCGGGCTCAGCTTCTCGGGGGGCTTGGGGCAGAGGGAGGGGGCGGGCCCAGCCCCGCCCACACTGGTCTGCTCCCAGGGCCTGGAGTTGCTGAGGGGTCCCCGGAACAGCTCCGTGACGCGCCGGGCGGCGGGATTCCCCCTCTTCATCCAGTGCATCGTGGCGGGCGAGCCGCCGACGGGCGCCCGGCCCCTGCTGACCCGCTGTGTGGGGACGCTGCTGGACCTGGCCCAGAGGCCCCTGCCTCAGGTCTGGGACCAGACTCTGGACCTGCCGCAGGTGAGGAGGGAGCCCGGGAGCCTCCTTCCCCGGCCTGGGAGGGCCCTGCAGAGGTCCGGGGGCTAGAGTCGGATGAGGGTCCCCGGGGAGGACCCTTCCCTCAGCCTGACAGGACCCCACGTAGGAGCTCCGGGCGGCCGCGTTTGTTCCTCTGGCTGGGCCCGGCCTCGACTCCCCGGGGGTCGCTCCTGTTGGCTGTCGGGGCTCCTCAGCCACAGGCAGAGCTGGGCACGCCCCGGCCGCCGCCCCCCACAAGGCCCTTCTGTGAGCGGGACCTCGCTTCTCAGGCCCCTCCCACCCCCCATTCTCAGGCCCCTCCCACCCCCCATTCTCAGGCCCCTCCCACCCCCCATTCTCAGGCCCCTCCCACCCCCCATTCTCAGGCCCCTCCCATCCCCCCATTCTCAGGCCCCTCCCACCCCCCATTCTCAGGCGCCTCCCATCCCCCCATTCTCAGGCCCCTCCCACCCCCCATTCTCAGGCCCCTCCCCCCACCCCGTTTCATCATCAGCGTGTGAAGCCCTTGCTCTGAGCGTGGCGGGGGCTGGTCCGTCCCCATTGGAGGCCGTGGGTCGCGGACCCTTAGCTCCCCTCCCTGCGAGGGGCCCCGGGGTCTGGGACGCGGGCGGTGGGTCAGGAGCCCCAGTGGTGATGGGCCGCCCGCTCTCCGGCAGGTCTCCGCTCTGCACGTGCTCCAAGCCCTGGTGCGGGGGGCCGGCCTGGGGGCCCCGATGCTCGCCTGGGCCGGCCCGCTGCTCGCGCTGTGTCTGGGGGCTCTGGGCTCCCCGTGCTGGGCCATGAGGAACGCCGGCAGCCAGCTCTTCGGTGAGTGGGGGGCTCTGCGGCCACTTCTCCCCCTCGCGGGGGCCGGGGCTCGGGCTGAGCCGGGGCTTATGGGCCGGTTCTGCCTCCCCAGGCGCCCTCGAGGGCCGGCTGCTGGGTCAGAGCCTGAGCCGCGAGGGCAGCGGCGCCCACAAGGGCCTGAGCCCGCAAGCTTTTTTCACCCTGTTCCCCGCGCTGGAGGCCGTTCTCCTGGCCCCGCTGCTCTCGTCCCTGGGACGCCGGGGGGAGAGCCGCCTCCGGCCCGACCTCCACGCCGTCCTGACCCTGCTGGCCAAGCTGCAGCCCGGCACGGAGTGCCTGAGCAGGTGCTGGGCCCGGGGGCTCCTGGGAGCCGGGGCTTGGGGGGGGAGGGGGAGGGAGGCCGGGCCCCGTGGGGGGGAGGGGGAGGGAGGGAGGCCGGGCCCCGCAGGGGGGGGGGGGGCGGGCCTGCGGGGGGGGGGAGGGGGAGGGAGGGAGGCCGGGCCCCGTGGGGGGGAGGGGGAGGGAGGCCGGGCCCCGTGGGGGGGGGGGGAGGGAGGCCGGGCCCCGTGGGGGGGGGAGGGGGAGGGAGGCCGGGCCCCGTGGGGGGGAGGGAGGCCGGGCCCCGCAGGGGGGCTGGGGGGATCACTACTGTGAGTCCTAGCTCCTCCTGGGGGGCAGGTTAACGCCCCCCCAGCCCTTGGGCACACGCTCCAGCTGAGCCACTTCCTTGCCCTTCGGGGCTCTCGGCTTTAGTCCGGACTCCAGATCTGTCCCCAACCAGACTCGGTTTCCCAGAACGTTTCTTACTTGCATTAGTCTCTTTTTTTTTTTTTTTAATTTTTATTTAATAATAACTTTTTATTGCCAGAACCCAGGCCAGGGTAATTTTTTACAACATTATCTCTTGCACTCGCTTCTGTTCCGATTTTTCCCCTCCCTCCCTCCCTTCACCCCCTCCCCCAGATGGCAAGCAGTCCTTTACATGTTGGATATGTTGCAGTATATCCTAGATACAATATATGTTACTTGCATTAGTTTCTGTGGAAACACAAGGTCCCACATCTCCCGGAGAAGCGATAGAGAACAGCGGCCGCCACCGGATGGAGAAAAGGGGGCGTCCGGGGTCCCCTCTCTGGCTCCCGCTTGTCCCCTTGGAGACCCCGGTCCCCGGCCCCTGCCGCATGTTTGGTTTCTGTGCCAGCGTACCGGAGATGGGGAGGGGGCTGCAGGCGCCAGCCGGACCAAGGGCAGCCAGGGAGGGCCTGAGCTCACTCAAGCCTGGCCTTCTCTGGGGGCGCGACCCTCTGGCCCAGGCCCACTCCGGGGGCTCACCGTGCGGGGGGTCTCTCCGTAGCTCTGCGGCGCGGTTCCAGGAGTGTTTGCTCCGTCTCTCAGAGAGCCCGGTCTACGCCACGCGGGCGATGGCTGCCCGGGCCCTGGTGCCCTTTGTGCCTCTGGCGGAACTGGAGGACGTCCTGCTCCGCCTGCTGCAGGGACTGCTGGAGCCCGGCCCCCACAATGCGCTGCACGGGCGGCTGCTGCAGGCCCACGCCCTCGTGGCCCAGGACGGCGCCCGGTGAGCCAATCCCGGGAGCCGCCCCCTCCCCCCGGGGAGGCCCTTCGGGGCCTGGACTTCAGGCTGGGGGGGGTCTGGGACCAGAGGCCTGTGGGCCGGGGGGGGGGGGCACAGGCTGAGCCCGTGCTGTTCTCTGTCGGCAGCCGGGCCCCCCCCGGTCTGGAGGCTGTTGCGCAGAAGGCGGAGGCCATGTTCTGGCTGCTCACGCCCGCCCAGCGCTGCCCGCTGATGCGCGCGGCCTACCTGCGGCTTCTCTCCCTGCTGACCAGTGGCTGCAGCCAGGGCTTCCTGGAGCGGGTCGAGGCCGCTGTGACCCAGGAGCTGGACCCTCCTGGGCCGGACACACAGGTAGGGGCCCCGTACGCGGCCCCAACTCAGATTCACATCCTGGTGCCATGAAGGGGGGAGGGGGGGCGGCATCCAGGGCCCAGGGTGGCTCCACCACCAAGTGCCCACCAGGGGGCAGCAGCGGAGGAGGGCAGGGGAGCCAGGGAAGGCCCTGATTCAGAACAAGGGGAGCGCTGTTAATGCCCCCTTTACAGAGAGGGAGACTGAGGCTGGGAGGGACGGGCCCCCAGAGGCAGCTCCTTGGGCCCCCCGCCCCAGGGACCGCTCCCTGCCCGCGGGGCCCGGCGGCTGTGCCTCTGACAGCTCGGCTTGGTTCTCAGGTGGGCGCCAGCGCGCTGCGCCAGGAGTGCGCCCGCTTCCTCTGCAGGGAGGCGGGGAGGCTGGCCGATCCCGCCCGGACCCGGGCCCTGGGCTCCCTGCTGCGAGGCGCGGACCCGGAGGTGCATCGGGCCGCCCTGGCCTGGGTGCTGGAGGAGGGCGAGCTCCCCGAGCCCGTGGCCGGCGTCCTCTGGGCCCTGCTGCTGGTGAGCCCCTGTCCGGCCTCTCTGCCCCTGTCAGCCTAACACGTTTCTGCCCGGTCTGGGCCGCTCAGCCCCGGGGAGGGGGAGGGGCAGGGAAGGAGCAGCCCCGGCCCGTGCTTGGCCCGAGCCCGTGGCGGGGCTCCCGAGGGGGGCCCGGGGCTGGCGGGGCAGAGCGAGGCGGGCCAGCCTCCGACGGGGCCTTCTCCCTCAGGACACCCTGTGGCCGCTGCTGCGGGACGGGGGCTGCCCGGAAGGCCTGAAGCTGCACCTGGAGGCCTTGGCGCACCTGCACCAGGCGCCCTCTGCCCGTGCCCACCCACTCTCACCTGCCCCGCCCCCAGCCTGCAGGGACCAGCTGCTCTCACTGGTGGAGAAGGCGGGCACCAGCCCCACCCTCCTGGGCCGGGCACTGCGCGCCCTCAGCCTGCTCCTGGCATTGGGGTAAGGTCTCCTCTCCCCTCCCCCATACTCCTCAGCTCTGCTGGGGGTGGGGGTGGGCAGTTAGTGACCTTGGGGTCACCTGCCCCGTATAACCGGGATGACCTTTCTTTCCTGTGCCTCAGTTTACTTATCTGTAAATGTGGGGTGAAGTGACCTCTTGGTCACTTCCAGGCTGTGACCCTGTGTCCTTGCCCCTTCAGCCATCTGCCCTCGGCCCCCCCTATAAATTAGGTGGGTCAGTCAAGGTGTGTGAAGGCTGCCTGGGCCACTGGGAGTCACGTCTCTCTCTGTGCCCCCCTCCCCGGGCATTTGTCTGTAATGGGTTTTGTGAGCCTCAGGGCAGCCACCCCCCATGGTCAGGGCGGCCACCCTCCCTCTTCGGGGTCTCTGGGCAGAGGTGCCGGGGAGGGCCTCCCCACTCAGGGAGAGCCCAGCGTCTCTGCCATCTCCGGGAGCTTGGAGAGAGGGTGAGGGCCCCTGGCACAGGAAAGGCACTTTTATTAAGCACCTCCTGCATGCATTCTGCCAAGCCCCGAGGATGCACAAAGGGTTTGTGGGCGCCCCCTGACCCCGCCCTGGACCCGGCAGCTGGACTCGCTGGCGTTTCTGTGGCATTTCAGTTTACAAAGCGCTGTTCCCATATCTCCGGGCCCCCAGCAGTTTGGGAGGCGAGCACTGTTCCCATGCCCATTTTGCAGAGGCCACGGAGGCCAGCCCTGGCGTCCAGAGGGGCCTGAGGTGGGATCCATTGCTGTCCGGATGAGTGACGGGAGGGCCCCGGGGGCACTTGGGCAGGTCGCTGCCCGTCCTCGGGACCTCCGGGGCTGGCCATGGGGCCCCCTCGGGGGAAGGGGGTGGTGGAAGGGGCCCGGGGACAGGAGGGCTGTGGTCGAGAGAGAATCCACATGGCCCCGGGTCCAAGCGGCCCCCCTAAGGTCCTGCTCTCTCTCTGGGGCCAGAGGTTCCGGACGGGAGTTCCCTCACCCCGGAAATCACGGGCATGGGCAAAGAGTGAGAACACAACGCAGACTATGGCGCTTTGGGGGCAGCAGGTTCTCTCCTTTAAGCTCCCGTAAATGGCGGGGAGCAGGCTCACAACCCTGCTGGAGAGAGGGAGAAATGGAGGGTCCAAGTGGGCCGGGGGCCGCCCGCAGCCATTGGGCTGGACTCTGTTCGTGCTGCTGACGCCCTCCACCCTCACGCCGTCCGTGTCCAGGACGACCTTTCCTTTCCATCGTAACCTCCTTTTGTTCCCCCTTCCTTATCAGCAGGTCAGGACTCGAACACAGACCCCGCAACTCCCCCTCGGCCCTTTCCGCTTTCCTACTCGGGGCTGGTGGGGGTGGCCCGGGCCGGGGTCTCTGGGCTTTGCTCTCGGCGTGACGGCCTCCCCCCTTCTGTCTTTGTGCCCACCCCAGGCCCGAGGACCTTCCTGCCCTGGGCCGCTGGAGCCTGGTTCTCCAGCGCTGGAGTGAGCCCCGTGCCTGTGAGGAGCTGAGACTGGCGGCAGCGCAGTCCCTGTGCCTGGCTGGGGTCCCGGTGGTGGTCGGAGCCTGCGCAGCCTCCGGGCCCTCCCCAGCAGCCCTGGCTCTCCGGTAAGCTGACTCGGTGGGCCCGGCCCCGAGCAGGGCTGGCAGGGAAGCCCGGGGGGGCGTGGGTTGGGGGACCCTGGAGAGGTGTTTCCCAGCAGGTGGATTAGTCTGGGCCCCAGAAGGAAGAACCAGGTGCGCTGGAGGGAAGGTCGCCTAGGGCAGCGGGAGGAACGCTCCAGGTGGAGTCCCGGCCCGGGTTCGAGTCCCGTTTCGGCTTCATCTCTCTGGGTCTCCTTGCCTCTTCTCTGAAATGAGGGGCTGGGACTCCAGGGCCTTGAAGGGCCTTCCCAGGCCGTCCATGAGCTTCCCCTACTCTTCCAGGTGTTTAGAGCTGACTTTAAGGAGCCTTGTGTTCTCATGGAGAAGAGGGCTCCTTGTGGGAAAGGGTGGTCAGGGCGGGGCTTTTGGGGGAGGGGAGCGCAGGGCGGCCAAGGCCATAGACCTGACCTCTCTGAGGGTCACAGGACTGGTGATGTGACTGGTTCTCAAGGGAGAAGTGGCAGGGTCATGGGCTGGCGAGGCTGTTGTGGTGGGGGTACCAGTGGCCTGGCGAGGATATGGGGGGCACCAGTGGCCTGGTGAGGATATTGGGGGGGCACCAGTGGGCCTGGTGACTCAGGATAGCTGGGCGAGGAGTCACGGGAACTAGGTTTGCGTCTTGCTGGCTGTGTGATCGTGAACGCTCCCTGGGCCTCAGTCTTTTAATCTGTAAGATGGAAATCCGTGGTTCTTATTGCTAGAACTGGAAGGAACCCCGGGCCGTCTGGTTCCCCCACCACTTGTCAGATGTGGGAGTCCCCTTTCCTCTGTAATAATGAAGGCCCATTTGAGTTCTAGTGCAGACCAGGGGCTGGGAGAAGTGCTGCTCTCATGGGCTGCCCGAGGGGAGAGGCTGGCGCCTTTGGCAGTGTCTCGGTCACACCTGCCCTCCTCTTCCATAGCTCGGCTGACGCCCCCTGGCCTGAACGTGCCTCGGTTTCCCTGACTGTGCCTCTCCCCTCAGGCTTCTGAACGCTGGCATTTTCCTGCTGCAGGACGAGGACCAGGCAGTGAGACTGGAAGCAGCCATGTTCGCCAGTCTGCTGGCCCAGCAGGCGGGAGCCGGGCCCTGGGAGGCTGGCACAACACTGCAGGCCCACCAGGGGCTGCTCTTGGTGCTACAGGCCATTGAGACACACTTTGGGGCCTGTGAGGACACCTGGCCACTTCTGATGCTCCATCTTCCCCAGTGTGATCTGGAGGGTCTCCTGGAAGAGATGGGCGCTAATCGGTAAGGCTCTCCCCCTATGTATCCCAGTGCTCCTCAGATCAATTTGCTGGGGGCAGGAGGACCCCTCCTCAGAGAAAGTCAGCCATTGTCTACAGCCATACCACCCTGAAGGCGCCCGATCTCTTCTGATCTCGGAAGCTAAGCAGGGTTGGGCCTGGTTAGTACTTGGATGGGAGACCGCCTGGGAATACCAGGTGCTGTAGGCTTTAAAAAAAAAAAAAAAGAAAGTCAGCCATTGGCAGGGGACTAGCCTGGGTAAGCTGCTAGAAGAGGGCTGGCCTAGGTCAGGTGCTAGAAGGGGACTAGCCTGGGTCAGCTTTAGAAGTGGGCTATCCTGGGTCAGCTGCTAAAAGTGGGCTATCCTGGGTCAGCTGCTAAAAGTGGGCTATCCTGGATCAGCTGCTAGGATGGGGCTAGCCTTGGGTCAGCTACTAGGATGGGGCTAACCTGAGTCAGCTGTTGAAGGGGGCTGACCTGGGTCAACTGCTAAAAGTGAGCTGGTCTGGGTCAGCTGCTAGGATGGGGCTAGCCTGGGACAGTTGCTAGAAGTGGGCTGGCCTTAGTCAGCTCTAGAAGTGGGCTATCCTGGGTCAGCTGCTAAAAGTGAGCTGGTCTGGGTCAGCTGTTAGAAGGGGACTAGCCTGAGTCAGCTGCTAGGGTGGGGCTAACCTGAGTTAGCTGCTAGAAGTGGGCTGGCCTTGGTGAGCTCTAGAAGTGGGCTATCCTGTGTCAGCTGCTAGGATGGGGGTAGCCTGGGTTAGCTGCTAAAAGTGAGCTAATCTGGATCAGCTGTTGAAGGGGTCTAGCCTGGGTCAGCTGCTAAAAGTGGGTTGGTCTGGGTCAGCTGCTAGAAGGGGTCTAGCCTGGGTCAGCTGCTAGAAGGGGTCTAGCCTGGGTCAGCTGCTAAAAGTGGGCTAACCTGGATCAGCTGTTGAAGGGGTCTAGCCTGGGTCAGCTGCTAAAAGTGGGCTGGTCTGGGTCAGCTACTAGGATGGGCTAGCCTGGGTTAGCTGCTAAAAGTGGGCTGGTCTGGGTCAGCTACTAGGATGGGCTAGCCTGGGTTAGCTGCTAGAATGGGGCTAGCCTGGGTTAACTACTAGAGTGGGCTAGCCTGGGTCAGCTGCTAGGATGGGGCTAGCCTGGGTTAGCTGCTAGAAGGGGTCTAGCCTGGGTCAGCTGCTAGGATGGGGCTAGCCTGGGTTAACTGCTAGAAGTGGGCTAGCCTGGGTCAGCCGCTAGGATGGGGCTGGTCTGGGCCAGGGTTTGCAGATTCTAGCAAGCCTGGCCTGGGGCCCTGTGCAAGGGCCGGCCAGCTCAGGAAGCCTCACTTACTGACTGAAGGAGAGGCCTGCTAAAACCCCGAGCCGCATGTGGCCGGGAGCCGTTGCTTCTGCCTGGCCCGTGACCGCCCCAGAATGGGACCCTGCGCCCCGGCAGCCACGCCGCGTGAGCGGGACTGGCCACGCTCAGGGCCGGGGCAGGGCAGGGCTAACACGGCCGCCCCTTCCTAGGACCCCCAGCCTCTACGAGGAGGACGGAGCTAACTTCTTCGCGGAGCCGGCCGTGTTCGCCCAGCTCCTGCTCCCCTTCTTGCTCCGGCTGCTGGACAGAGCGGGGGATGCGGCGCCTCTGAGGGCCCGGGCCCGGCAGTGGGCAGAGGCTCGAGCCCCTGGCGTCCTCCGGAGCCTCCAGCGCTGCTGCCTCTGGTGGAGTCAAGGTGGGTGCGAGGGCGTCAGCCCAGGGGGGCCAGAAAAGTTCTCGCCGTGGGGGAGGGCCCAGCCTGGGCCTGGCTGAGTGGGAGTAGCAGGTGTTCGGGACCGTCCTGCACAAGGTCCTGGATTAGGGGCAGGGGACACAGGCAGGGCCGGCCCCGAGGAGCTCGGGTCTTTAGGAATGAATTTAGCATGTGTGTGCACACGTGTGGGGGGAGGGGCATGGGTTGCACATGTATGTATGTGTGTGCGTGCACATGTGGGTGTTATGCATGTGGTACACGTGTGTATGAATGCATTGTGTGTCTGTGGGGGGGAGGGGTACATGTGTGTGCAGTGTGTGCTGTGCTTGCCTGTGTAGACATATATGCTGTTTACCTGTGTAGACGCGTGTGCTGTGTTTGCATATGTGATGTGCCTGTGTGTGGAGGAGGGTGTGAGGGACACTTACGTCTGAGGAGGAGCCTGACAAGGTGGGGGGGCATCAGGGTGTAACAACATATGTGCACACACCCTCCCCCACACACTCGTGCCAGACCCCCGCCTTCCTCTCAGAGCGGAGGCCGGGCCCCGGCCTTCCCGTCACCGCCCCCATCTCCCGTGTGTTTCAGGCGACGCCGGCGCTCTGTTGCTGAAGGCCCTGGGCTGCCCCAAGCTTCACACGGCCCTGGCCGTGCTGCTGGTGGAGGCCGAGCTCGTGGTCCGGGCCCTGGAGGTCCCGCGGGCCGGGGGGGCTGGGGAGGCCGTGGAGTCCGGAGCCAGCTCTCGGGAGCTGAGGCGGGCCTGGGCGCGGGCCCGGGCCCTGCTCTCCCAGCACGGCATGGCTCCTCAGCTGAGGGACCCGGGCTGGCCGAGAGGTCAAGTGCTCCTGTCGATGGCACCGGGGGATTCCCAAGAAGCGGAGGGGCTGTGTCTGGGGGGGGCCCTGAGGGAGCCGGGGGGGTCAAAGGGCATGACGGACAGAGCCCCTGGGGCCCCTTCCCCCACCCGCTTCGACGTCCTTCTCTCTCTGTAGCCACCAGGACACACTGATCATCAGGTGGTCAGGGTTCTGGAGGTCACAGGATGTTAGTGTGAGGGGGACCCCGGGAGCCGGCTGATCCAACCTCTCATTTTAAGAGGGGCAGAGACTCCAAAAGACCGCGCGGTGAGCGACTGAGCGTCATCGTTAGTGGTGACCCATCCATGCTCAGTAAACATTAATTAAGCACCTACTATGTGCTACTACCTCACAACCACTCCGGAGGTCTGTCAGCTAGCTGTGCTGCTCTGATCATTCCCACTCTGCAGATGGGGAAGTAGAGGCTCAGGAGGGTGCAGCCATCTGCCCACAATCACACACTTTGTCTGTATTAGTGAGGTTGTGTCTCCACCTGAAAACCAGCTTTCCCTCCCTTACGTCATGCGCTTCCCTCCTCCAGAGATGGGGGTGACCCGGGGGCTCCCCGGCCCCAACACGGCAGGGGCCTGTGCTGTCCGTCCTTGGAAGGGAGGGGCTGGGCGAGCTGGCCTCCAAGCACCCCTAGGTTCGTCGTCGCCAGCTGAGGCAGAGCCCGCGGAGCCCCCCGTCCCCCTCCCCACCCCCAAGTCTGACTTGAACAAGAAAGAAATGCACGAACATTTACAGAAAAAATATATTTTATAATATGCTAACAGTGTGTAATTATTCCTTAGTCTACACTGGATTTCTTTCCATCCTAAGTAATCTAATTTCATGGTGGGGAGGGGGAGCGATTTAATTTCTCAGGGCCCAGGCAAGTGGTGCTGGATGAGGGATGTCAACAGGCATGTATTAAGTGCCTGCTGTGTGCCAGGCCCCGTGCCAGGGGCTGCAGAAACCAATCCTTCCTTGGTTATCTGCAATGGGAGAGATCATAGGACTGGAAAGGTATTGTCAAATACAAGTCTAAACAAAGTCGTTAAATGAGAGGGAGGGAGGAAGAGAGGGAAGGAGTGGGGGAGGGGAACCAGTGTAGGTTTCCTGCAGAAGAAGTGCTTAAGCTTCGTCCTGATGGATTTTCTGAGGAAAGAGAGAGGAGGGAGGGCATTTCGGGTATGGGGCAATAGCCGTGCAGATGTGTGTAGACTGGAGATGAGGAGGAACGCTTTCTGGCCCAGACACCCGGCTGCTTCTGCCCGGCTGGCTACCTACCCACCTGAGGTTGGTTATCATGATTAGCAGTTGGTGGGATGGCCACGGGAATGACCTCCAGATGGAGGCTGGAGGCTGTGGGTTCTGGGGGAAGCAGGTTTGAGGACTCTCAGGTGCAGGGGCCCGAGTCGTTTTCCTCAGCCGCTGAGGGGAGATGGCGAATAGGGGATAATAATAGGGTATAGCTCCTTTAAGTTTTAAAAATCCTTTTTAAGTTCTTCCAAGGTACAGGGAATGGATGAAGCCAGCCTAAGGCAGCAAGTCATCTGAAGAGAGAGAAGGAAGGCAACCTGGGGACTAAAACTTAAATAACTGCTCAAAACAAAACAAAACAAAGAAAATGAGTAAGCAAAGGAGAAAGAACCCAACCATAGATAACTACTATAGAGAGAGAAGATCTGGGTTCATATTCAGAGGAAAATAATGCAGCTAAAATTTTTTTCAATAAGAAACAACAAATGGGCATAAGCACAAAAAAAGAGTTCTTGCAAGAACTTAAAAAGGATTTAAAAAAATAAGAGAGAGATCAAGGAAAAATTAGGGGAAAAAAGAAGAGCAATCTAAGAAAATCATGAAAAGAAAAATCAAACAACTTAAAGTAGAGAATCAAAAACTTAAAGGAAAAAATGGGCAAAAGGAAGCTAATAGTGTTCTAAGACACCACAAAATAATAAAACAAAATCGAAAAAATGAAAGAATAAAAGAGAATGAATCTTATCGGAAACAAGTGACATGGAAAACAGATAAAGGAGAAATAATATAAGTATAGTTGGAGTGAAAAGTATGATCAAAAAAAAAAAAGACACAATATTACAAGAAATTATCAAGGAAAATTGCCCTGAATTTCTAGAACAAAAATGTAAAGTAAAAATAGAAAAATCCACTGATTACCTTTTGAAGGAGATCCCAGGAGGAAAACGTACAGAAATATTATAGCCAACTTTCAAAGCTTCCTAGTTAAAAAGAAAATATTAGAAACAAGAAGAAAAAAGCAATTTAAATACCTTAGGAGCTATGGCAAAATTTACCCAAGACTTATCAACTACTGTGCTGAAGAACTATGGATCTTGGAATACTATACTGTTTAAAAAAAAAAAAAAAGCTGACATCATGAGCAAAGATAACTGAACCCAGCAAAGTTAAATATAATCCTGATTTTTTTCTTTTAAAAAATGGATATTTAACAAATGAAATGACTTTCAGATATTTTTGACAAAAACAGCAGAATTTAAAGAAAACATAACATTCAGGAGAAATATAAGGTAAACATTAAAGACCCTTTATATGATACTCAAGATCAAACTGTTTACTTATCTGTGAAAATCTTGCCAGTACTTTTATGACTCATCATTATTTGGGTAATTTGAAAGAAAGATTTGAGGTGAGCTGAGTATAATGAGATAATTTTTAAATTCTTAAAAAAAAAAAACTGGAAGGAAAAATAGAAGTAATTATACAAATGAGGCTAAAAGGAAAAACCGATAAAGATGAAACTAGTAGGAGGGAAACCGAGTAATGCTAAAATCTTATTCTCATCAGGAATGGAACAACATGTATATCTAGAATTTATATATCCTAAATTCAGAAAGAAACAAGAGGGCAAGGGATCGGTGGAGAGAATAAGGGAGGGACTCTTGAAGGGGTGGATAGATTAAGGAATAGGAGGGCAAGGTAGCAGAGCAGGTAAAGTAAAGCAAAGGTACAAGAAGGAATAGGAATAGGGTGAGAAGGATAGGAAAAGGAGGAAGGAGGAAAATACACAACAAATAATTATAATTAAAATGCAGAATTGTATAGCACATTAAAATCTGAATTCAACAATATGTTGCTTTCAGGAAACATATGAGAGATAAACACAAAGATAAAATAAAGGACAGAAATAGAATTTAATCTAAAAAAAGCAGGGGTAGTAATCATGATTTCAGACAAAATCAAAGTTAAAATAGATTTAATCAAGAGAGAAAAATTAGGAAAACTATGATGTCAGCAATATTATTCAATATTGTTTTAAAATTAAAATTAAAAAATAATGTTTTAAGATAACTAGACAGTATAAAATACCTAAACATCTACGTGCCAAAAGAGACATGAAAACCATATATAGATTTTTTATAGACACTTTTTATACAAATAAAATAGAATTTAAGTAATTAAAGTAATATTTATTATTCATGGGAAGATAAAGCCAATATAATATAAAATGAAAAGTTTACTTAAGTAATCAATTTAATTTAATCTCAATTAAATTACTGCAAAGGTCTCTCATATCTAACTTTTCTAAAATTCTATTTTCCTCCTTAATTTCTTTCTTGTTTATTTTGCGGTTCGATTTCTCTAGTTCTCATAGAGTGAGGTTGAGATCCCCCACTAGAATAGCTTTGTTGTCTATTTCCCCTTACGACTTTTAACTTCTCTAGAAACTTGGATGCTATACTACTTGGTGCATATTGATATTGTTTCAATATCTATGGTACCCTTTGGCAAAATGTAGTTTCCTTCCTTATCTCTTTTAATTAGATCTATTTTTGTTTTTGCTTGATCAGAGATCAGGATTGTTGCCCCTGTTTTTTTTTTTTTTTGTTTGTTTGTTTGTTTTGTTTTGTTTTACTTCAGCTTTTTCTGCTCCAACCTTTTACCTTTACTCTTTATGTATCATTTTGTTTGTATTTAAAATGTATTTCTTGAAAACAATATATTGTGACATTTTGACTTTTAATCCAGTCTTCTGTCTGCTTCTGTTTTATGGGAGTGTTCATCCCATTCATGTTCACAGTTAAAATGACTAACTTTGTATTTTCCACCATCTTCTTTTCCATTATAATTTTCTCTTTCCTTTCCCCCTTTCCCTCCTCACCAGTATTTTGCTTCTGATCACCACCTCCCTCAAACAGTGCCCCCCTTTTACAGCAATTCCCCCTTTCTTATCCCTTCCCCCTTCTACTTGTGTTGTCCCCTCTCTTAGCCTCTCCCTTTCCTTTCCCCTTTCCCCTCCTACTTCCCTATAAGGTGAGACAAGTTTCTATATCAAACTAAAAATGTCTTATATTCTCTCTTTGAACCAATCCAGTGAGATTCAGGTTCAAACAATGCTCATCCCCCTCCCTTCTTTCCCTCAACTGTAATAAGTCTTTTTTGCCTCTTCATGTGATATAATTCACCTCATTTTACCCCCCTCCCCCTTCCTTTTCTTCCAGTACAATCCCTTTTCTATCCCTCGTTTCTTTTTTATATCATTACAATAAAGTCAAATCATACTTACATCCTCTAACTAGACCTCTAACAAAGATACAGTTCTCAAGAGTTAAACATGTCACCTTTCCATATAAAATAGTGTTTTTTCCCTTCCCTTTTATCCTTTTTATGCTTCTCTTGTGTCCTGTATTTGAAGATCAAATTTACTGTTCAGCTCTGGTCTTTTCATCAAAAATAATTGAAAATCCCCATTTCATTGAATGTTTCTCCTGCAACCTAATGCTTAGTTTTGCTGGGTAGTTGATTCTGGGCTGCAGTACAAGCTCCTTTGCCCTCTGGAATATTATATTCCAGGCCCTTCAATCCTTTAAAGTGGAAGCTGATCCTGGGTAATCCTGATTGTGACTCCAATTGTTTCTTTCTGGCTGCTTGCAGTATTTTTTCCTTGATCTGCTAATTCTGGAATTTAGCTACAATTTAATTAAATTACCAAAAAATTATCTTCCTGAGTTAGAAAAAGATAATAAGAAATTTCAATTAGAAGAACAAAAAATCAAGAATTGCAAAGAAACCAGGGTGGGGGGAAAAGATTATAAAGTGAGAACATTGAAGTATAAAATGGGTAATTTTGATTACTTTAAATTAAAATTTTCTTGTATAAACAAAACTTACATAATCAAAACTAGAAAGAATGGAGAAAATTGGGGAAAACACTTTCCTCGACAGTCTCTCAGATAGAATGTGATGCAATTGGAATACTGTTGTGGTGTAGAAAATGATCTGATTGATTTGGAAAAACAGGAAAAAACTTGGTCTAATGAAAGAAGATGCTCTCCACTTTCAGAGAAAGCTTAATAGGAGGAAATAAGCATAGTACAATCTTACATATGTGTTTTATTCTTACAATAAAACATTGCCCTTACATTTGACATTTCAACTTCTTAAGTACAAGACGGTGGAGGTGTGATTATATAGCAAGTTGTCTGAAAAAGATGTCAAGGTCTTGGTGGACCACCACATGAGTCAGTGCAATAATATGTTGGCTAAAAGGTGCCCTGAGAGGCCTGCTGTCTAGAATGAGGGAGGGCACGGGCCCTCGGCCAGCAACATGGGAAGGACCAAGCTTGGTTCTGAGGGCCCCATTTTAGGAAGGACATTCAGAGGAAGGAGGCCGGGAGTCATCATCATTAGGAGGCATTTCTATAGTATTTTAAGATCTGATCCTCATAACAACTATGGGAGATAAATGCTTGCCCGCATTTTCCAAATAGAGAAACTGAGGCAAATGGAAGTTAAGGGTCTGGGGTTACACGGTAAGTCACAAAAGAACCATTGACTTCATCCTTTTATACCCCCATGCTATTAATGTCATAAGGACTCTGTGACCCCCTGAATCTCCTGATAACCCTTCCCTGCTGCCCTTTTACCTGACCTGGGAAACTCCTAAAATAATCCCCCCCTTCATTCACTTGGAGATCTTGGCCCATTACTGACCTGGAAAGCAGTCCCTCGATTCATCCGGAAGTTGCTTCCCAGCTCTGAGCCACAGAAAGCTAAATAAAATTGCACCTTGTACCCCAACATACCTTCTAGTCAGGAGCTGCTGGGACAGCTCAGTGAAAGGAAACCCATTTCTCCAGCCTCCCTTGGAGGCTGCGACCTGGGGACCCCCAGCGCTGGGGGAGCGTCTCACCCCTCAGGATCGCCCCGACGGGGAAGCGGAACCATGTCAGTCACAGGACTGCCAAGGACACAGAGGCTCCGGGCCCTGCAAGTCCAGTCTCGGGGACGCAGCTGATGCGGATAAGGGCCGGCTCCGGATGCTTTGCCCACAACGAGGGACTCTGATATGGAAACCTGGGGCCGGCTGCTGAAGGGCCGGGCCGGACGGCGGGTGGAAGAGGCTGGAGAGCACTGACTGCTGGGACTCAGAGGTATGGAAGGGACAGCATTAGGGGGCAAGGAAGCTAGGCTGTTTGTAGGCACAGTGAGGATACTGGGGAAGAAAGAGGGGCTGGTGGGGAAAGGTAAGGGGATTGAGAACAGGAGGAGGCTGGTACGGCAAGAGTGAGGGGTAGGGAAGCCGGGAGGCTGCTGGCAATAAGGGGACGGACCTAGGACAACACAGAGGAAGAGGTCCGCTGTTGGGAGGTCAGGAGGGACAGGGGGAGGGGATAGACGGGATGGGAGGTTGGGGGGCAGGGGGAAGGGGACAGGCAGAGTGGAAGGTTGGGGGGCAGGGGGAGGGGAACAGGCAGGGTGGGAGTTTGGGGGGCAGGGGGAGGGGGACAGGGAGACAACAGAACCATGGACCCAAGGGGGGCAGGGAGACTGGGCCGATCCTGGGGCCTCATCCCCAAAGACAGGATTTCTCCAAACCTATAAATTCACTTTTGACAAATGAACGGCCAAAGCAGATTAACCTTGGCGTTAAGCCTCTCTAATGGCTTTTGAATCCCTCTCCCCAAAAGGCCGGAGCCGGCCCCCGGCTGGCGGCGGACATTGTTCTGGGCCCGGCCTCCCCTTCCTGGATTTCGTTCCCTTTCTCCCAGAGCGGCCGAGATGCTATCTGGCCGGAGGCTCAGCGAGCAGCGGCCGTAATCCCTCGATTTCCCTCTCTGCTCCCAGGCCCCGAGATGTGGGGCTGATTGGCGCCCAGGCCCGGCTCCCGGAGAGTCCCTTTGTCACATCTGGGCCCTAAATCCCCTAATTCTGTGATAAAAGAAGCATTACCGAGCCATTTTCTCCAGTGAAAGGGAGCCCGCAATGAAAGAAAGCAATCCCAGAGCGGCTAATAGCCACGTGGGCCAGGAGGGGAGAGGGGGCCGCGGGGGCAGAGACACGGGGGAGGGGCAGAGCCACTGCCGGGGAGGTCGAGGCACGGAGACAGAGACAAGGAGAGATGTGCAGGAGGATGGGGAAAGAGAAGAGGTGGGCAGGGACCGAAGCAGACAGGTGAGAGAGACACAGAGACAGAGACACAGAAAGACAGAGATAGAGAGAGAGAAAGGGAGACAGAGAGACACAGAGAGAAAGACAGAGACAGACAAGCAGAGGCTGACAGATGAAAAGAAGACAAAGACAGAGACAGAAACATAGCGACAGAGACAAAGAGATAGAGATAGAGACAGCAATAGACAGAAACAGAGACACAGAGAAAAACAGAGACAGAAACAGTGATAGAAACAGACAGAGAAACAGACAGACAGAGACAGAGACAGACAGAGACAAAGAGAGGGAGGGAGACAGAGAGACACAGAGAGAGACAGACAAGCAGAGACTGACACGAAAAGAGAGACAGAGACAGAAACAGAGACAGAGACAAAGAGATAGAGGTAGAGACAGCAATAGAGACAGAAACAGAGACAGAAAGAGGGAAACAGAGAGACAGAAACAGTGATAGAAACAGAAAGACAGAGAAACGGACAGACAGAGAGAGATACAGAAAGAAACAGAGACAGAGAGAAACAGACAGAGACAAAGAGGGGGAGGCAGAAAGATAGAGAGACAGAGAAAGGGAAAGACAGACAAAGACAGAGAGACAGAAAGAGGGAAACAGAGACAAAGACAGCAATAGAAACAGAAAGACAGACCAACAGAGACAGACACAGAGAGACAGAGATAGACAGAAAGAGACAGAGACAGAGACAGCAACAGAAAGAGAGACAGAGACAGGGAAAGACAGAAAGAGACATAGAGAAACAGAGTTAGAGAGACAGAGGTAAAAGGAAAATGGGACCAAAGCAAGGGAGGAGGCAAACATGGTAGGAATGAGAGATGGAGAAACCGAGTGATGGAATAGGAGACAAAGGGATGCGGAGGGGAGGCCGAGGCAGGGGCAGGAAGGAGTCCCGGGGCAGGTGAAGAGGGGTGGAGCACCAGACACATGGCTTCAATAAGGAAAGGACCAGGAGGGAGTCTGGGTGCCCCGAGCCTGTCAGGAGGGGTTCGGGGAGGCCATCTTGGCTCCCCCAGGGGAGGACACAGCTGGGTTAATCCCTCTGGTCTCCTGGGGCTTCTGGACTCAGGCCCCTTATTCAGGAAGTGTTGATTCTTCTGGAGAAGGAAGAGCAGGGGCCTTATGGAGGGAAGGGCAGAGCCCGGGGGAGCAGGGGGGACCTAGGGGGCTTCCGAGGTCCTGGGGCTGGGGCGGCTTCTGCTGGGAACGAGCCGGGAGGGGCCCTGTGCCCCCCTCAGAGCTGAGCTCTGTTCTGGGACTGGAAGAGAAGGGGGGGTCTCCGCAGGGCTCTCAGGGAACGGCACAGGGAGCAGGGGATAGCAGAATGTTAGGGAGACGCCCTTTCTCGCAAGATCCTAGTCCAATTCCTTTCTGCTTTTACCTGGACAAATCTCCTCGATTTATCTGATTTATGTGAGCTGAGGGCTTTGTCCCGCACGAGAGTCGGGCCTCCAAGATTTTGCTCGGCTAACGCCGAATTAAATCTAATCGATGAAATTGAGTAGGGATGAATGTCAAGTCTTACACTTGGATTCAAAAAACCAGCCTCACGGGTAAGCTGAGTGGTTAGAGAGCAGCCGGTCTGGAAACTCTCCGGGAGTTTTAGGGAACTGCAAACTCCAACAACACAAATCGGCGGCATGAAGGGAGAGCTCACCAAGTTCAGGACTCTTTGGGTTGCATCAGGCCGAGTTCCAGGGCCAAGAAGCAAGGGAACCACTACACATGGTCACCATCAGACCTCACCGGAGGGACTGTGTTCATTTCTGGGTACGACGATTCACGAATTGCTTTGTCCTTTTGGGTTCTAGGTATAACTGGTAGGATCTGGTCCAGATTTGATTCACGGTGACTTTGGAGGAAGAACTCTGGGCTGATTTTATGCTGCAGGAAAAGCCTGAGAAGTTGGGACTCAAGCTCTTGTGCCAAAAGTCGGGATTTTTGAATTTCTCAAAATTTACTCATGCTCATTTGCTTCTTAGCACAGTGCCTGGCACCTAGTAGGACCTCAATAGATATCGATTGATTCTGCATATTGTGGACTTAATCTGCTCCACTGATCAACCAAATTGTTTTGATGATTACGTTTTTTGTTCAGCTTTGTTTGACTCTCCACGATCCCGTTTGGGGGGGGTTTGTGGCAAAGATACTGGTGTGGTTTATCTTTACTTCTCTTACTCATTTTACAGATGAGGAAACTGAGGCAAACAGTGACTTCCCCAAAGTCACTCAACTTGAAAGTGTCTGAGGTGAGATTTGAACTCAGGAACTGTTGGGCCAGTGTTTTATGTCGCCCTGTTAAATACAGTTCTGTAGTTGGTAAGAACTGGTCCTACCAACTCTCCTCTCTTCCCACACTTTTAATTGGTATTTTTGACCTTTTATTCCTTTGGACAAATTTCATTATCTTTTGATATTTGAATAAATGAATTCATTTAGGTCACATTGTCTTTTTAAAAATTTTTTTTTATTCTTCCTTCCCATGAGCAATTGATATTTTTCCAGTTGTTTAGATCTGACTTTATTTGTGTGAAAAAATGTTTTTTAATCGTGTTCATAAAGTATCTGTGTGTATCTTGGCAGGGAGACTCCGATGTAGTTTATATTGTCTGCAGTTCTTTTCTTTTCTTTTCTTTTTGGCTGATGTTAAGTGACTTGCCCAGGGTCACACAGCTAAGAAGTATTCAATGTCTGAGGCCAGATTTGAATTCCGGTCCTCCTGACTTCAGGGCTGATGCTCTGTTCGCTACACTGCCTAGCTGCCCCTACCTTAAGATTTTCAAAGCTCTTTATATTATGGTATCTCACAACCCTATAGAGCATGCCCATTTTACAGATGAGGATACTGAGGCTAAGAGGGATTAAGTGACCTACTGTTGGAGTCCAGCTCCAATGAAAACCGAGAGTGTGGGTACCCAAGGCCAGGCGGAAGATGTGCTTTGCAGTCTCCATTTATTAATCTCAGGACCAGCTTAATATATCTCTTATGATGACATCGTTTAATATGCACATTTCGTACTTTGACATTTCAGTGTCCACTCCAACCATCAATACTGAGATACTTATCAACACAGAACTGTAACTAATCCACAGAATTTTAAATAGCTGCAATGTTTCTATTTATTCATTCATTTATTCATCTATTTATTTATCCATTTATTTGTTTACTTATTAGTTTATTTGTTTGCTTGCTTGTTTGTTTAGCAGTCCCAAGATGCGGAGTAGTAAATAGCAGAAATGATCACCCTAATGTATTTTCCTCCGTATGTACTTAGTTCATTGTTAGGGGGTAAAAAGTATATTTAAAATGCCTTGTTTCAATTGTCTGCACTCTCCCTCAAGATTATCCTGCTTTTTACCCAGTATGTTTTTACAATTATTAGGGTGATGGTAAGCCAACGTGGGGACGGACCAGTTGGCGCTCTACGTCTGTTGGAGACGGTAAGCCGTCGTGGGCAGGGACCCGCCGGCCTTCTACAGCGTACTGAGAATCGCACAGCTGATATCGGAGGTGAGATTCAAACTCAGTTCTTTGCTTCTGCAATGCCGGAGAAACCGAGGCAAGACAGAGATTCGTTTTTTAATATTTTACTTGAGGAGAATTTGGGCTGGCCGGTCGGGCAGGACTCTTGTTCAAAAGATGGCTGACCCCTCGCCGGCTGAATGGGACTCTTGTCTCAAAGCATCCAGCAGCGAGCAATTAATTCCAGAGACTTTTATAGGGCTCTAGCTATGAGGGAAACAAAGGCAAGGGGGGGGGGGCAGCGCAGAACACTGGGTGAGTGGACGAGCCATAATTCCAGAAAAGGATCATACTTTAGTTCTGAATTGACATTTGAGGTTCCTTCATAACCTGCCCCCTTACCTTTCCAGTCTTCTAACACTTCTTCTCCTCCCTGTGCCCTTTGACCCAGACACCGGCCTCGTTGTGGTCCCACAAATGAGACCCTCCTTCTCTCAGCTCTGACCATTCTCTGACTTTCTCCTAAGCTTAGAACCTTCTTTCTCTTCGGCTCCAATCGCTGACCTCCTAAGCTTCCTTCACGTCCCATTAAAAATCCCACTGCATCAGGAAGCCTTCCCTTTACCCCTCTCGATTCTAGTACCTGCCCTCTGTTGATCATTTCCTCTTTTTCCTGGCTATAGCTCGCCTTGTATATGTATTGTTTTCATGCCGATTCCTCCCTTTAGATGGTAAGTTCCTTGAGAGCAGGCTCTTCTGCTTCTTTTTGTACCCCCGGCTTTTAGGGCCTACTGCGCTTCATAAATCTCGACTGATTGATCGAGGCGAATGAGGGGGAGCGATTTGACTCAGTCCCAGAGTCTCTGAGAGATCCAAAGGGCTGCCTGTGTCACAGACAGATAAGGGAGGACCCTCGTTCTGCCCGGCTTCACAGAGCGTAGGAGAGAGGGGGGGATGAAAAGACCCAGATTTCGGCTCCATGTCAGGATCGACTTCTGGCACCCCAGTTGGAATGGGCTAGCCCAGAAGGGACGTCTCCAAACACAGGGTCAATGGGGTCTTGCCAGGCTGAGGGGGACGGGCTCTTTGTTTTGGGAATAGGTTGGACTAAATGTCTCTGACTGCCTTTTGGCTTCAAGATGCCACATTTTAAGGGATAAGGACCTTAGGCCAAGGACAGTAGCTGGCGAGTGCCAGAGGTGGGCTTTGGCTGAGGGAGCCGGTCTCCGGGGACCACCGGGCACATCAGACAAGGGACCACGATGTCTGCTCCCCAACAACTCCCCCAACAGCTCAGTGACGGTTTTCCAGCTAGGAGAAAACCAGTTCCAGCAAGACAGGATTTGGCAAAGAAAGGTCATCCCAGAGGTTGGAAGGAGGGCCGGGACTCAGAGGGAGAGCTAGCATTCTTTCATCCATTGACCCATTGATAAATGATCAATCATCACCCATTCTCAGAGGCAGCATTATCCAGTGAAAAGACAGCTGGCTCTGGGTTCAAATATGCTGCTTACTACCTTGGGAAATATGGCACAGGGGAAAGCGTACAGTAGACAGAGGCCCCGAGTTTGAATCCTGCCTCTGTGTGTCTTGGACAAGAACAACTTTCTCAAGGGCCAGTTTCTTTATCAGTCAAATGGTGGGGACAAGCTAGATGGCTTCTGGGGCCTTTTCCAGCTTGAGGGCTAGCATCCTGTGAATGGGTCCCTTATTTGCTCTAGGCTTCAGTGAACCAAGGGGGCTGGCTGGGGGATCGCTAAGATCTCCTTTCAGTTCTTAATTGATGACCCTCTTACCGAACTTCCAGGCCGGGGGCCCCAAGGCAGTTCATCTCACTTTTTGGTGGTTCTTTTGGATCTGCCTCTCTCTCTCAATGACTGGATGTCCACCATTTGTGCTACCTTCCTTCCTCCCTCAAAAGCAGACGGGGTGGTGGGGGTGGGTGCGATATGCTCCCCAGCTCATCCTTAGCAGCAGATTACCCTGAAGGTAGGAAAGACAACTGGGAGGGCCCCCAAAGATGGCATCGTTTTGCCCGCTGGATGAGAGTGAGTGGCAGAGGACTCAGACTGGGACTCTCCTCGTGCCTCTCTGCCTGTGTCCCAGCTTCTCTTTCCCAGAATGTTCCCTTTCTGTTTAACTGGAGCCAACTAGGTGGCCCAGGGGACACTTAGCGGGATGGGCCTGGCGTCAGGAAGCTCCCAGTCTGGAACCAGCATCAGGCACTCACTAGCTTCTGACTCTGGGCGTTCTTGGCCTGTTTCCACTTCTGTGAAATGGGAATAATAAAAGCATCTCCCTCCTGGAGTCATTGTGAAAATTAAATGAGTTAATGCTTGTAAAACAGACAAACCTCAAGGAGCTAAATGCATCCTGGCTGTTAGTCTTTTCTCCAGTTGCCCTGTGTCTCGTCCCCAAGGGTCTCTCTGGCTCTGGCTCTGGCCCCCTTCCCTTCCGCTTTCTCTCTAATCCTTCTGTCCTGAACCTCAGTCTCTTTGTCCTCTCACTGTGTCTGTCTCACTGGCTATTTCTCTATCTCTATTTCTATTTCTCATTTTGTCTCTCTGTTTATTTCCATCTCCGTCTCTCTCATCATCTATTTCTCTTTATCGCTGTCTCTTTCACATCTGTTTTGCTCTGTCTGGCTCTGGTTCTCTCATGCTCTATTTGTCTCCCTCTGTCTCTCTCGTATCTATTCTCTCTGACTCTCTTTCTCTTCTATTTCTCTTTATCTCTGTCTCTTTCACCATCTTTTTATCTCTGGCTCTGGCTCTCTCATCATCTATTTTTCCCTCTGTCTCTCTCCTCTCTCTTCTTTCTGGCTCTGTCTCTTGTCTTTCTCTTTATCTCTGTCCCTTTCACCACTTATTTCTCTTCCTTTGTCTCCCTCCTTTCTATTCTCTTTGTTTCTATCTCTGGTCTATTTCTCTTTTTGTCTCTCACCTATCCATTCCTCTCTCTCTCACTCACCATCTATTTATCTTCTGTCTCTGCCTCTGTCTCTCTCACCATCTATTTCTCTGTCTCTTGTATTTTTCCTTAATTATTTCTCCCTGCCTCTGTCTCTCTCACTCATGATCTATTTTTCTCTCTGGCTCTGGCTCTGGCTCTCACGATTCCTGTCTCTCTCTCATCTATTTCTCTTTGTCTCTGTCTCTTTCACTATTTCTCTCTTTGTCTCTCTTCTATCCATTTCTCTGTTCCTCTCACTATTTCTCTGTCTCTGTCTCTCTCTCTCACTATCTATTTTTCTCTCTGCTTCTGGTTCTCTCACAGTCTATTTTCTCTTTGTTTCTCTCTCTCTTATTTCTCTTCGTCTTTCTCACCCTCTATTTTCCCCTCTCTTTCCTATCCTCTCTGGCTCTGTTTCTCTTGTCTATTTCTCTCTGTCTCTGCCTCTGTCCCTCTCACATTCACCATCTATTTCTCTTTGCATCTCTCTGTCTCTTTCATTATTTCTGTCTCTCTCTTATCCATTTCTCTCTGTCTCTCTCACTATTTCTCTGCCTCTGTCACTCTCTTACTCTCTATTTTTCTCTTAATCTCTATCTCTCTCACTATTTCTCTCTCTCACTATCTATTCTCTCTGTCTCTCATTCACCATCTATTTCTCTGTCTCTTGTCTCACTATTTGTCTCTGCCTGTCTCCATTTCTCTCATCTATTTCCTTTCGTCTCTGTCTCTTTCACTGCATATTTCTCTCTCTCTCATTATTTTTCTGTCTCCATATCTCTCATCTATTTCTCTATTTTCACTGTCTATTTATCTCTTTGTCTCTCTCCTATCCATTTCTCTCTGTCTCTCTCACTATCTATTTCTTTGTCTCTCACTATCTATTTTTCTTTCTGGCTCTGGTTCTCTCACTATTTCTCTTTGTCTCTTTCTCCCTCTTATTTCTCTTTGTCTTTCTCACCCTCTACTTTCCCTCTATCTCTTTCCTATCCTCTCTGGCTCTGTCTCTCTTGTCTATTTCTCTCTGTCTCTGTCTCTTTATCTATTTCTCTCTGTCTTTGTCTCTTTCACTATTTCTCTCTGTCTCTTTCACTATCTATTTCTCTCTGTCTCTTTCACTATTTCTCTGTCTCTTTCACTATCTATTTCTGTCTCTTTCACTATCTATTTATCTCTGTCTCTGACTTTCATTATCTGTTTCTCTCTGTCTCTGTCTCTTTCACTATCTATTTCTCTCTGTCTCTTTCACTATCTATTTCTCTCTGTCTCTTTCATTATTTATTTCTCTCTGTCTCTGTCTCTTTCACTATCTATTTTGCTGTCTCTTTCACTATCTCTCTATCTCTTTCAACTATCTCTCTCTTTGTCTCTTTCACCATCTATTTCTCTCTGTCTCTTTCACTATTTCTCTCTGTCTCTTTCACTATCTATTTCTCTTTGTCTCTTTCACTATCTATTTCTCTCTGTCTCTTTCCTCTCTCTGTCTCTGTCACTATTTCTCTCTCCTCCTCTGTCTCTTTCATTATCTATTTCTCTCTGTCTCTTTCACTATTTCTCTCTGTCTCTTTCACTATCTATTTCTCTCTGTCTTTGTCTCTTTCACTATTTCTCTTTGTCTCTGTCTCTGTCTCATCATCTATTTTCCTCTCTGATTCTGTCTCTATTTCTGTCTCTACCACTCTCATCTATTCCTCTTTATCTCTGTCTCTTTCACTGCCTATTTCTCTTTGTCTCTCTCCTATTTCTCTCTGTCTCTGTCTCTGCCTCTCTGTCTCTGCCTCTCTCACACACACACTCACCATCTATTTCTCTCTCTAGTTCCATCTCTTCCATCTTTCTCACTCAATCTCTTGCCCTATTTTCGTCTCTGTGAGTCTCCCCCCCATGTCTGGCCCGGAGTCTTTTTCTCCGTCTGTCCCGAATGCCATCTAATGTGACAATTCCCTCCTGGCAGGGAGCCCTCCCCTGTCCCCAGGGGATAATGGCCAGAGTTTTTTAAGGCGCTAATCCTCTGGGCCCATTTCTGGTCTGGGAACCGTTCCGCCGCCGATGCCTCGGACCCAGGCTGCTCACAATGGCACCAAACACCACCTCCAATCTCCACTCGAGATGGAGAGGCGAGATTTCCTCCTGGACTCATTTCGGGAGGATTAGCTAAATCTTAGATCCACGTTAACCCCACACAAAGCTACGAAGATTAGGGAGAATTTCTTTTATTCACAGGGGTCTTAGAGTTTTCTTTCCAAAGGGATTATACATCTCTCTCCCTCGACATATATATTTATATAAAGAGATAGATAGATATTTAAGACGGCCCCAGGCAGCAAGCTGGGAGCTTAGGAGAGAAATACCTATCGATGTCTGCAGTCTCCATACCACGAGACTCGCTGGGCCAGGACCATAACTGACTCACAGCTGAAGGGCAGCTCTCTGGGTCTGCTGGGCTGGGAGGCGGCCATCGGCCCCAGTCTCCTCGTGCTTTGGGAGCCGGGTGGCGGAGGGCATGGCGCTGGCTGGCAGGGCCGTGCCAGGCCGGGGGAACCTCGGAAGGCCGTGTCCATTCAGCATTGACCATATCCTGTCCAGTCCTCCCCCGCCGGCCTTGCCCCACTTTGGCCCACAGACCCAGATCAAGAGTCCTGAGCCGCCCAGGGGGTCCCGGTCTCCCGGAACCCATCCTGAGGACCCAGAGGAGCTGGAGGAGCCAGGACCGGCAGCCTGTGGCATCTGCTGCTGCTGTGCCCACCACGCCGGCCCCCACCATCTGCAGGAGCCTGCTGTCTGGCTGGGTGAGTGTGCTTCTCACGGAGACTCAGGCCCCAGAGGAGGGTCCGTGCTCATGGCTGCTTCAGAGAGGGGCTTGGGGGCCTGGGATTTGAATCCTGGCCGAGCTCTGGCCAAGTCCTGCGCCCTCTTAGTCTTCTCTTCTGGCAAGTGCGAGATTTGCTAAGCTCACTGCTAAGGGCTCTCAGCCCTGATGTTCTAGGACCCGCTATCATTGTGAGCTTTGGAGGGACCCTGGACAACTGGTCTTCTCCCTGGAGCAGGAGGCAGAGGGCTGGATAAAGGGATTAGCACAGCATCTAACGGCCCAGGAAATGTCAGGCTGGAGGGGGCTTAGAACAGGGGGTATCAGGGCTGGAGGGGCCTTAGAATAGGGGATGTCAGGGCTGGAGGGGCCTTAGAACAGGGGATGTCAGGGTGGAGGGCCCTTAGAACAGGGGATGTCAGGCTGGAGGGGCCTTAGAACAGGGGGTGTCAGGGTGGAGGGCCCTTAGAACAGGGGATGTCAGGCTGGAGGGGCCTTAGAATAGGGGATGTCAGGCTGGAGGGGCCTTAGAATAGGGGATGTCAGGGCTGGAGGGGCCTTAGAACAGGGGATGTCAGCACTGGAGGGATCTTAGAACAGGGGTTTTCAAGGCTGGAGGACCCTTAGAACAGGGCCCTGAACATCTAGCCCAACCTCTCATTTTGCAAGGCCAGAGGCTGAGACAGCCTGCTAATTAACCCCACTGTCCTGCTGTGTGACTTTGCCATTCCAAGGCTGCCTCTGGACAGAATGAAGACGGAGAGCGAGAGCAGGGGCCACGCTGCCCCGGCAGTTCCTCCATCTCCACCCTCCTTCCATTTCTAGCAGCACTGGAAGCTCTCCAGGAGCCAAGCAAGAAAAGGGCCCGGCTCCGGACAGACTCAGTCCCCTCCGGCCCCTCTTCTCAGGGACAGTAGCACTGACACTTAGCTTTCTAGGGCTTTGAAGGTTTGAAAATTACTTTTGTCTCCACAACCCAGACAGGCCGGGCGTCTAAGCACGATCTCCCATTTCATAGATGGGGAAACTGAAGTCCAGACTGGGAAAGGGTCTTGCTCATGGTCACGTGACCAACACCTGCCTTTGGAGTTTCCCCCTCCATCTTCGGGGCTCAGGGAGGGACCGTCCCCACCCGGGATGCTGCCCATGGCCGGCAGGCTTGAGGAGGGTCACGTGGGCGCCTCAGCCACTCCTCCCCGATCCCTTTCATGTCCCGTTTGTCTGAAGGGTTTGTGTTGGCTCCCATTAGACCGGGGCTCCTCGAGGGCGGGGAATGGCTTTGGCCTCTTGTTGTATGCCCAGAGCTGAGCACAATGCCTGGCACACAGTAGGTGCTTCATAAATGCTCGCTGCTGGACTCACCGACTCTCCTTTCCCCCAGTTTTTCACTTTTGTTCTCTTCTGTCCTTCCCCTGCCCTGGGTCCCCAAGGAGGCGATTCCTCTTCCTCTGGGCCGTTGCCTCTGGCACTGCTGCCCCTCCATTCTCCCCTGTCAAGGGATCGGGGTTTCTGTTTCTTTCCCTCTTTCTCTTTTCCTTCTCTGATATCTCCTCTGTCTCATTCTGTGTCTGTCTCTCTCCCTCCTTCTCTTTCCCCTCCTCTCTCATTCTTTTTCTCTTTCTCTTTCAGTTTCTCCATCTCTTTCCCTCCCTTTTTCTTCATTCTTTCTCTTCCTCTCAGCCTCTGTCTTTCTCTGTTTCTTCCTGTCTCTTTTTCTCTCCTTCCTTCCCTCTATTTCTCTGTCTCTGTCTTTTTTTCCTCTCTCATTCCCTCTCTCTTTCCATTTCTCTCATCTCTTTGCCTCCATCCTTCTCTGTCTCTCATTTATCTCTATATCTCTCCATCTCTTTTTCTCTGCCTCTATTTCTCCATCTTTTCCTCCCTTTTTCTTTCTTTTGGTCTCTCTACCTCTTTCTTTCTCATTTTCTCTTTCCATATCTCTCCATGTCTTTCTTATCCTTCCCTCTGTCTCTGTGACTCTGTCTCTCTCTTTCCCTCTCTCCATCTCTCCCTCCTTTCCTCTCTTCCCTTTCTCTCTGTCCCTCTCTCTATGATTCTATCTCTCTTTCCCTCTCTCCATCTCTCCCTCCTTTCCTCGCTTTTCCTCCCTCTCTTCCCTTTCTCTCTGTCCCTCTCTCTGTGATTCTGTCTCTCTCTTTCCCTCTCTCCATCTCTCCCTCCTTTCCTTTTTCTCTTCCCTTTCTCTCTGTCCCTCTCTCTGTGATTCTATCTCTCTTTCCTTCTCTCCATCTCTCCCTCCTTCCTCTGTCCCTCCCTGTGATTCTGTCTCTCTTTCCCTCTCTCCATCTCTCCCTCCTTTCCTCTCTCTCTTCCCTTTCTCTCTGTCCCTCTCTCTGTGATTCTGTCTCTCTTTCCCTCTCTCCATCTCTCCCTCCTTTCCTCTTTCTCTTTCCTTTCTCTCTATCCCTCTCTCTGTGACTCTGTCTCTCTCTTTCCCTCTCTCCATCTCTCCCTCCTTTCCTCTCTCTCTTCCCTTTCTCTCTGTCCCTCTCTCTGTGATTCTGTCTCTCTTTCCCTCTCTCCATCTCTCCCTCCTTTCCTCTCTCTCTTCCCTTTCTCTCTGTCCCTCTCTCTGTGATTCTGTCTCTCTTTCCCTCTCTCCATCTCTCCCTCCTTTCCTCTCTCTCTTCCCTTTCTCTCTGTCCCTTTCTCTGTGATTCTGTCTCTCTCTTTCCCTCTCTCCATCTCTCCCTCCTTTCCTCTCTTTTCCTCCCTCTCTTCCCTTTCTCTTTGTCCCTCTCTCGGTGATTCTGTCTCTCTTTCCCTCTCTCCATCTTTCCCTCCTTTCCTTTCTTTTCCTCCCTCTCTTCCCTTTCTCTTTATCTCTCTGTCTTCCTCTTTCTCTCTGTGTGTCTCTTTCTCTTTCTCAGAAAAGTTCCACAGAGAAGGCCAGAAAATCTGAGTTCAAATCCCAACTCAGCCACGTAGGACCTGCATGACCTTGGGAAGTAAGCCGACTTCTCTGGACCTCAGTTTCCTCATCTGTGGCAGAAGAGGGTTGGATTTGACACCCTCTGAGGTCCTTTTTTCTATGTTCCCACGTGCCTGATCAGCTGGCCCTGGTTCTGGGTTGGACACGGGCCCCAGAAGGCCCCATGTTCTGGCCCCATTGAGCTGTGGGTCACGGGTTCTGGGTAACTTTGTGTCCCTCTCCCAGATTCCAGGTTTCCTTGGCCACTGAGGCTGCTTCCTGCTACAGGCCGTGTGTGCAAGGGGCCCCGGGGCCCCCCAGCTGGGACCCTGCCCCCATTTCAGCCCCTGCAAAGAAGAACCCGGAGGCACCGAACCATCTTCAGCGAGGAGCAGCTGCAGGCCTTGGAGGCCTTGTTCTTGCAGAACCAGTACCCAGATGTGGTGGCGCGAGAGCATCTGGCTAACCGCATCCACCTCAAGGAGGAGCGAGTGGAGGTAGGAGCTTGGTGAGAGAGGCGGAGGGAGAGCAGGGAACCTGCGAGGGCCCAGGAAGGCACCGGACCCTGCGGGCCACCCCCACCTCAGCCTCTGCATGTCCCCCCCCCATTCTGAGCCCCCAGACTCCTCATTCTTGTCCCGCTTTGATTTCTGCCCAGCCTGCCCTCCCTCCTCCGTCCCTCCCCCTTCCCTTCTTCCCCTTGCTCTCTAGGGCCCCTCCCAGGCCTGGCAGTGTCTCCAGCCTGGATGTTCTGTGTTCTCGGATGCCATTTCACGTTCTAAGTTTTGTCCCCGTGCTGACATTCTCCATGGTGGGCTCCCCGGCCCGCGGCTCCAGCCATGGACGTCTCTTTCCAGAAGTCCTCTTGGGAAGTCCCTGGGGAACTTGGCAAGCAGATCCCACTGTCCCCGAGCCCTTTTCCCCATCCCATTAAAGGAAGGTAGGGAAATCGAGGCAGGAGCGGAGGACAGCATGGAGGAGGCACCCACGGCTCTTCCTGTCTCTCTCCCCCTCCCCTTCCACAGGTCTGGTTCAAAAACCGTCGGGCCAAATGGAGGCATCAGAAGCGGGCGTCGGCCTCGGCCCTCATCCTGCAGGGCGCTAAGAAGGCCCCCAAGGAGAGCTGCTGAGGGGACGGCAGGGAAGAAAAGACCGGGGACTCCCTGGGAGGAAGGGGGACAGGGTGGAGAGGCTGGCAGGGGGATAGCAAGAGCTCCTGCCTCCCTGGGGTCTCTGGCCTTTTTAATTCTCCCTGTCCCTTGCCCCTTTGCCTGGAGCGCCAGTGATCTTGGTGCTGACGGGGGGCTTGGGTGGGAGAATTGATAAAGGAAAGCGGTCTGCTCCTTATAATCCCCTCAGTGCTGGCCCTGATCCCACCTTCTTCCCTGAGACCCCGAGGTACCGGGCCTTCCACCCTGATGATCAAGAAAGCCCCCTTTGCCTGGTTCCGGGACCTTGGGCTAGGTGTGAGGCTTCTGAGAGAGGGCCCAGACCAGTGCCCCCGTTCCCTGTAAGTCAGTCAGGAGCGTAGGTAGAGTCTCCGAGTTTGAAAAGGCTTGGATCCTGTTTTGTCCAAAGTCTGAGGTGCCAGGACTTTGCTTGTCAACCCCTACCCCCAAACCCATCTGTCTAGGATTCCTTACGATCCCCTGGGAGTGAAACTTCCCGTCACATCCCAAAGACCACCCCGACCTCTCGTGGCTGCTAGTAAAGATCCTTGCCCATCGTGGGCCCTTTTCTTGGGCTGACGGGAGTGTTAGTCCTGGGGCTCTGGAAATACAGGGGGGGAGGTCCCTATTCCATGTTGTCCTGAGCTCTCCCTTCCTTCCTTCCTTCCTTCCTTCCTTCCTTCCTTCCTTCCTTCCTTCCTTCCTTCCTTCCTTCCTTCCTTCCTTCCTTCCTTCCTTCCTTCCTCTTCCTTCCTTTCTTTCCTTCCTTCCTCTTTCTTTCTTTCTTCCTTCCTTCCTCTTTCTTCCTTCCTTCCTTCCTTTCTTTCTTCCTTCCTTCCTTTCTTCCTTTCTTTCTTCCTTCCTTCCTTCTTCCTTCCTTCCTTCCTTTGTTCTTCCTTCTTTTTTCTTTCTTTCTTTCTTTCTTCTTTCTTTCTTCCTTCTTTTTTCTTCTTTCTTTCTTCCTTCTTTCTTCCTTCCTTCCTTTCTTTCTTCCTTCCTTCCTTCCTTCCTTTCTTCCTTCCTTCCTTCCTTCCTTCTTCCTTCCTTCCTTCCTTCCTTCCTTCCTTCCTTCCTTCCTTCCTTCCTTCCTTCCTTTCTTTCTTTCTTTCTTTCTTTCTTTCTTTCTTTCTTTCTTTTCTTTCTTTCTTTCTTTCTTTCTTTCTTTCTTCCTTCCTTCCTTCCTTCCTTCCTTCCTTCCTTCCTTCCTTCCTTCCTTCCTTCCTTCCTTCCCCAAAATGCCAGAGCCTGAGTCCTGCTGTATGTGGATTATTTGGCAGCCCAGAGCAACAGTTCATAAAGTCTAATCAGGTGTGGACCTCTGACTGTTAAAGCCAGGGTATGGGTAACTTGGAAGAATTGGAGGAGGGCGTCATTGGGGTCCGGCCTGGCTAGGAGAGCTTCCTATCTAAGATGAGATTACTCACATGGACTTAAGGTGTCCACATCACCCTATGGCCCTCCCTTCAGTCTTGCTCCCTCCATCCATGCCTCCCAGGAGGAAGGTTCCCGAGGCCAGTCTACCCCCTTAGCTTCATTGCTTCCCTAAGACCTGGTTGAAAAATCCCAAATCTCCCACTCGCCTTTTAAGTCCCATACAGTTTGTCGCCAAGGCCCCGCAGCCCCCTGGTAAACTCCAATGCCCAGTCCATTCGAGCCCCCGGGACTCTCACCCTCTTCCAGATACGTGTGTGATCTTTGGTTAATCAGAGTTTTATGAGACCTCGTCTGTCACTTACTATCGGTGTGACCCTGAACGCAACCTTTCTCCTCTAGCCCTCGGCCTCAGTTTTTCTTTTCCTTAAAATTGTGGATAAATTGTGTTTGCGTAGCCTTCTCTTCACCAATATATCTCCCTCTCTCCTGGTCCAGAGAGCCACCTCTTATTTAAAAAAAGAAGAAAAAAAATCTGTTCAGCAAAATTCATTTCCACATCGAAAAAGTCCGTCATATGCTACATCTCACAGCTGTAACTGCACACGTCTGCAAACACGGAAGGACCTTCTCCCCGTCCTCCCCTGAAGACAAGCTTAGTTATACTTTTTGCCTGGCACATAGTAGGCGCTTAATAAACGTTTATTGACTGACCTACTGAATTCAGTTTCAGTTGTTTCTTGTTTGTCCCACTTACACGGGAGCGGACATTAGGTAGATTCTGCTTATTCTGTCCCCCATGTGTTTCTGCATTCGTTGCATGAATTGTCTCTTACTGGACAGCAAAATTCCATTAAATGTCAGGATCTTCATAAAAAGTACTTGCAGCAATAGCTGGCACATGCTAGGCCCTCTCATATGCTTCTTCCCTTCCCTTTCCTCCCTTCCCTGCTTTTTATCCCCTTCCCCTCCCTTTACTTTACCCACCTTCCCTTCCCTTCCATTGCCTTCTTTCTATTCCCATGACATCCACCTATTGTTTAGCCATTTCCCAGTGGATGGGTATCCATCATCCCCAGAGTTCTTCATAGAATTTAGAGCTGAGAGAGAGCTTTGAGGTAGATGTAGACCAATAATTTACATGTATATGTGCAGCTGTGAGGTGGCTTTAGATCCTACATGAAAAATTCCTGCAGGACCAAAGGACCTGGCTTCCAATTTCGCCTCAGATGCTTAGAGTCTGGGCAGCCTTGGAAATGTTAGCTAAGTTCTGTGGGCCTCAGTTTCCTCATCTATAAAATGAAGAGATTGGATTTGAGGCCCTCTGAGCTCCCTTCTAACTTCTGGGACAAGAGGCAGCAACTCATGGGCACGAGAAGGTCCCTCTGAGAGGACGTGGTATTTGCTGGTCTTTCAGTGCTACGGTGAAGGTTTAAAGCCTGTTCCCAGCATTCGCCCGGTAAGCCACCCAGAGCACGGCGCTTAACTCCCCCGAGTCTCTCACCTGCGAAGGGGCTGCTGAGGCTTTTACCACTTCTCTCCCAGGGTGGGCACGATAAGGGTCCTTTGGGAAGCTTAAAGCCTTCTGGGAAGAGCAGAGCTCCATCAGGGAAGCCGAGGTCTCCTTCCTGGACTCTCGGTCCTTGCCCCTCAGAGCCTGAGGTCTCACCCAGGATGTGGGGCCAGAGAAGGGATGTGACCTCCCCAAAGCCAAAGGCCAGAGCTTGGGGGTAGCCCCAAGGACCGAAGCTCCTTCCCTTCCCTTCCCCTATGCTCCTCCTCGGTTAAATAGGGAGATGAGATGTGTACCGGATAAAACAAGGTAGAAAACGATTTAATGTGTAAGAAGTCCAACAGAGGGTCAATGGGAGGGAGCAGGGGAGGCTCCCTGGGAGGACGGCGCAGAGCTGGGCCTTGGAGTATCTGTGGCCCTGCCCTACCTGGGGTCCTGCCTGGCTGGGACTGGACAAGGCCTCATCCCAGGCACTTTCTTCCCAGTCAGCCCCCTCTGCTCCTGCCCTTCTCAACTTCTGACCATCATGAATAATTCCTTATTATCCTGTGGAATAGGAGAAAGAGCGATGGAAGTAGGGTCAGAAGTCCTGAGTTCAAATACTGCCTCTGTCGTTGACTTCTTGTGTGACCTGGCGAGTCCTTCCCCCACGCTGGATCTCATTTTCCTCCTTTGTGAAATGAGGGGCCTTCCTATCTCCAGAACCTAGCCCAGGGCTCTGCACAAAATGCCAGATATTCCTTTAAGTGGCTGGCAAGAAATGGAAACAAAGAGGGTGCCTGATCATCGCCCGGGGAACACGCCGTGGGTTACCAAGGTAATGGTCGGCCGATGGGCTCTGACTGGTGAAGAGCAGGGAGAAAGTCGGAAAACTCAGGAAGATATGGAGGAAGCAAAGATTCCCTGCTCAGACCAACAAGCAGCCACTCTCAGTTCCTCCTGATCAGCAGCCCTGGTCCCCACCAAGCCATGGGGGACACTTCCCTCCTTGGGGTGGATGGGAGCAGGGGAGGTGCTTCTGGGGGTGGGGACTCTGTTAGCTGGTGATGCTCGCCCCTTTATCTGGTTTACAGAAGGACTCGCCCGTATATCAGGAAATGATGGTGATAGAAAAAGCAGAATTTATTAAAACAAACAAACAAACAAACCCAAACCAATTGGAAGATTATCAAAAAAAGCTTTCTTCTGCATTTACTGAGATTATCATATGACTTCTGTTGGTTTTGTTGTTGATATGGTCGATTATAGCAATAGTTTTCCTGATATTGAACCAGTCCTGCTCTCCCGGTATAAGGCCCACTTGGCCAGAGAGTATTATTCTGCTCTATCAATCAAACGCCAATCAAATACATGGGACTTGTTCTCAAAGATCCCTTCCGGGTCCATCATCCTCTCTGGGCTGAGTCCAGCAGGGATTTTTACAGTGTCCCAAAAGTCTTGGGCACTGTGAAGCTTCAAACGTCCAAAAGCCTTGGGATCAGTGGAAAACTGACCACTTTCTCTAGATTTGAACAGTCTGTAACCCTCACCTAGGCAGGAAGGGCCCACTTCACATTTGTTCCCCTGCCCCACTTTGGTTGCCCCCGACTGCCTCCATTTGGAGCAGGAGCTCCTCCCTCCTCAGCTTGAGCTTCCATTCACCATCGCATCCAGAACCTCACAGTTTCTTGGGGCGGCCCCCGGGAGCAGACTTCTTCAGACGACCAACTCTGATTTTTCTTGCAACTACTCTCTTTGTGATCTTTTATCTTTCATGTTTCTGCTCCCCTTTTAAAGACCAAGTCAGAGTACGCTTTGAATCCATCAATCAATCATTCTTGATATTAAAGGGGCAAGGGCAGTGGTCAGGACCAGGGTTGTTCACATCTTACCAAAGAGCTAACTTGTCAAGAGACTATTTCCTTATTAAGGAGACTTAGAAGAACCATACTAGTCTCTTCCTGCACACTCCCTTGGCTTTCTTTCTTTGGTGGAATGAATAATAATTTTCCATATTTAATATTCAAATATTCACTTGGAACAGAATAGCAAAGAAAATTATAGGAAAACTGGATAAAGGTGCCTTCCCCACAGCACCTTTTATTTGTTTCACGGCCCATCGATCTGTACTATGCACTCCAACGTATTAAATACTCAGTAAGAGCGCCTGGTGAATGTTAACCCGCCTACATTTCCTACAGAGATCCTTTAGGGTTTGGAGATTAGTTCTGGAGAATTAAGGGCTAAGCCTATAGTTTAGGTAATGAACCGTCTTATTGGTCTTTTGTTCTTTTCCATTTGTTAAACCTGAATTTCCTGAATGAGCCTCCTCCAAATTCTCTGCTGGGTGGAGTGAATTAAAAAATTTCTGAGACTGTAAGCCAGGCTAGGAGAGCAAACCTTTAACTCTCTAGGTGGCTAAAGTATAGTTAGCTAGAAAGGTGGCTCTTGTCTGTAGCTGATCATAGTAGATAGATCTGAGCCAAATTCTATTTTAGACCCTTACTAGCTATGTGACCCAGCTCTTAATCTCAGTTTCCCCATTTGTAAAAATTAGATAACATATAGAAAGCAATACACAAACCTTAGAATTGTGTATAAATACTAGATATCCCTGGTGAATAATAAATTTATGAAGTTTGTCATGGGGCAAATGGGATCTTTTCTGTTTTCCTTCCTTCATCACTTCAACCAATCATAATGCTCAAAGATTTCAGCACATAGATCTGGGAGCAAGAGTATCATATAACACTTTGTTTCTCCATCAATCACTGCTCTACAAGTTTTTTTCTCTAGTGAGAAAAGTGACAAAATTTCACTGCCACTTGTCGAGAGATGGGACATTTCCAGAATAATGTCTAGCACAGCGCAGCTAAATAGGGGAGATGTGCTGCCCTTCATATTTAGGGGGATAAAAGAATATGGACCAAAAGGACACATTATGATCATGCTTGCTTTACTTTGTTTTTTATTTTACTCATATTTATTTAGCAAGACCCAAAAAATCTTGGGTAGATGAGGAAAATGGGGTGTTTTCAACATAGTTTCCTCAGTTTCCCCTCTAGAGCCACCTGGGTCCGATGGCCAGATAGAAATCTTGGGAAAATGAGGAAAACTGGGGTGTTTCAGACATAGATCTTGAAATGATCTTAGAGGGACGCCATATTTTAGGAAGTCTTTGGAGTTAAAGGGATTTTCTGATCCTAAATCAGACAGAGGCTTGGGACAGAGAAATCCTTCATGTTTGCAGGAAGAAGTAAGTTCAAAGACAGAATAAGAGCCCGTGGACTCTTGAAGAGCCTGGTGTGCCGTGGCTCTTGGAACTGAACGTCCCCAAAACATCCACACAGCTCTGAAAACATCTGACGCCAATGGAGGAATGATTACTAAGCTCTTGGGCGTCTTGATGATAATAGACTTCTTGGTTGCTTTCAAGCTCATGTTGGCTAAGTATTGAGAGGACTTGTAGCTCTGATCTGATGAAGAAAACTCCAAGTTTCTTGGTTCTCCCCTGACCCCATGACAGCAACAGGAGTGCAGGGAGTCTCTATATGAAAGGAGAGATGGTGCCCATCTGACTCAAAATCTGACCCAAAAGGCCTCCTATAATGCTAAGACTTCCAGTCTCAGGGGAGGTACATGGGCTGGCTCCTTCCTCATCAAGGATCATGGCAGGTAGAGAAGGACAACTTCCTTAGGTGAACTTGCCCGTGGGTCCTTGAATTCAGCCTTTTTGTTTCCTTTTCTCAGGAAGTAACTGAGCATCAACCCCAAGGTGGATGTTTATGGCTTGTAGGCGACCTTTTGGATCCAAGATGTTCAGGGGTCCATTAAATGAAACTAACTAGGGGAGTTTTTCCATCAGATGACTGCAGACATCTGGAGCCCAAGCCCCCGGCCTGGCTTGCCAGGAGGGAGATAGTGTAGAACTGAGGGGGGAAATAAATGATCTAATCAGCATTTCTAGAAATTGCTTTTATGTTCTGGTGAGATTGAATTATCAGCCTCCTCGATGACTGAAACAGGAGTTTTCAGTTCCTGAATCTTGTTTTAACTCGTTCTGGAAATACTTGTGATGAATCTTTGCTGTTGAGCATTTCTTTAGTGTCTAGTGGAATACAACGTATTGTACATATGTTGGTGTTCTTTTTCTTCTTTAAAATATATATGTGAGTTCTCTCTGGGGGAGAGGGTAGGTTTCTTGGGGAAGGTTTTTCTTGGAGGCAGCCTTAGTATCAGTTCAGATCAATAATTACCCCAAATGCAGCCAGCTGGTAAAAATACAAACATTTATTTTCTCCTTCCAAAATAGCCTGGTTAGTTGAGACCTATCTCTCTGCTTGGTTCCAAGAGCTCCCTCCGAATGTCTCCAAATCCAAAGGTTTTGTCCTTAAGCCTCTGCTTTCTTCAGCCTCCAGAGCCAGCACCAAGTTGAATCTGTCTTGCCTCTGAGAAAGCCATCTCAATCTTCACTGAACTCTCGACTCGACTCGTAGCTTCTTCCTCTGAAAACTCTTCTTCCGCCACTAGCCAGCCAAGTGGAAAAATATTCCGGAATGAATCCCTCTTTACTGGCTTATATGACTCTTCTGAGAGAATGGGATTATGGATTTTCTCCCATAGTGCTCTCTGGCTCTAAGAGCTTCAAGGGAGGTGTGAATTCCGATATCTCATACTAAACCCTGAAATTTCCCAAACATGTGAACTCCAATGAGTAAAGGTGTGAACACAAGCATTGTATCAATTAGTTCTCCTTAGTACCTTGTTTCAGGTTCTGGCCCAAAACATCTTCTTGTAAGAGCAGATCAATAATCTATCAACTCTAATGAGTTAGCAGTTTCTAAAGATTCCAACATACATAGAATACACTTTATTTCCCTTTGTAGAGAAATCTAGGCATAAGCTTCAAATTTAAATTTTAGGATGCTGGGGTGGACATTTAAAGAGACAGAGAGTGGGAGAAAAGGGAAACCAGTCTTTCTTCTCAATTAGGTGGCAGGTTCTCTAGGACCGAACTAGGGTCTGATTTATGTGCTTGGATAAAGAGCAGCATCCTAGAGAGGAGTGGGTGCAGTGCCCTAGCCCTTTGGGACCACTAGCTGTACCTTACGTGAAGAACTGCTGCTGGCCCACAGAGTTAGAAGGAGCCAGAAAGTCCTGAAGGTCCAAGTGTTGATTTATACTTCCATTTCCCCTGAAACTCCTAGGGGACCTCGGCCCCCGATTCCCCGAGAAGGCTTCTGCAGGTCAGTTCACCGTCTGCTACACAGGTTTGGCTAGTTTTCTAATACTTGTGGATACCCCTACGGTAAGCTATTACTGCATAGAGAATGGTTTCTGTTATCACTTATTTAACAACCGACTCTAATGCTACCATGTTGAGATACAAGAAGCTTTTGGACATCAATGAGTAGCCCTCATACTCAGAAATGTTGGGATATTACCATAGGCTGCCGGGGATTTGTGTCTGGGATTTAAGCAAGATACTCAGGTTAGGCTTTGGAGCTGAGGGAAAGTATAGGTCTAAATAAATAAACAAAACAAACAAACAAACAAATAAATAAATGACATAAATAATTAAATGATGCAAAATAAATAAATAATAGCTAGCATTTACATAGTGCTTTAAGATTTACAAAGAGCTAGATTTGATCTCCTTGGATCTTCACAGCAACTCTTCCAGATAAATACTATCATTATCCTCCTGTTTACAGAGTAGGAAACTGAGGCTGGGAGGTTGTGACTTGATCGAGATTTTACAAACTAGTATAAATGTGAGATTTGAGTGCCTCTGGTTGACCACAGGTGCAGTGCGCCCCCGGCTGCTTAATTAATTTAATTACTGTGGGAGTTGGATGAGAAAGAGTGCCCAGGAGAGTCTCTGGGGACAGCCCCTGGTGAGGGGAGAGGAAGATGTGTCGGAGGAGGAGGAAGGGGGAGGAGAGAGAGCAGAGGAGAACCGGCCGGGGTCAGAGGAGGACCTTTTAACAAATGAGCTCACTGAAGCCCAGGTGGGTGAATCACAGCTAGCAAGCATGGTAGGAGACCCAGGGAGAAGGCACCCTGGTGTCTCAGGTGGCGGCATCTGGGGAAGGAGAAGTTAGAGGGGCATTAGTAGCCGAAAGGAGAATGTTGCTTTAGTTTTCAGGTTGCGAATTTATTGTTTTTAATTTTTATTAGATTTTTACTGGTATTTTCCTTAACATCTCTGTCCCAAGCCTCTGATTTAGGATTAGGAAACCCCTTTAACTCCAAAGACTTTCTAAAACATGACGTCCCTCTAAGATCGTTTCAAGATCTATGTCTGAAACACCCGTTTTCCTCATTTTGGCCATGGGACCCAGGGGGCTCTAGAGGGGAAACCGAGGCAGGTGACCTTGCACTGCCCTCCCTGCCTCCAATCCAATTCACTTGCGTATCATGGCATCACCTCCCTGATATCAGGGTCCCCTTCCAGAAGGAAGGACACTTCTCCTTATCACACTCTGGCAACCATTACCGTCTCATTTGGAGGCAGCTGGGTGATTAAAAAGCCATATACTTGGGGTTGGGGAAATCTGTGTTCAAACCAACCTGTCTGCCTCAGTTTCCTTATCTGTAAAATGGGGATAATAGCAGCACCTGCCTCCTTCCTAGGGCTGTTTTAAGAACCCGAGGAGATAGAAGTAAAGCGCTATATTCATGTTCGCTAATGCTATAATAATAATAAGAAGAAACAGTATATAATTTATTAATAATTATTTTCATGCTACAGCCCATCGGAGTAGGGATTTGAACCAGTTCCACAGCCCGGCTGCCTCTCCATCTCCACCGCGCGTAAGGCAGGAGACTTCAATTCCCAGCAAGCCACGGGGCACGTCCGGAACGCATCCCGCCCTCTTACGTTAGGGGCTGTTGGTGGTCTCGGCCACGCGCTTTCCGGAGTCCCCGCTAAGCGCGAGCCCCGCCCTCGCGGCAATGTGACGAGCGCGCACACCGGAAGTGTCGTCACCAGCGCTCGCTCTCCCGCCCTCCCTCAGCTCCACTTAGAGGCCGCACTCGAGCCCGGCGGCCCAGAGAAATGGAGAGCCCTTGCGCAGGAAGCGCCTCGCCGGCCTCTGCGGCCCGGGCGTTGGGCACGCTACGGAGGCAAGGTACGGCCCTGGTCAGCCCCAGGACGCGCAACAAACGGGTGACGAAGGCGAAGGCCAAGAAACGAGTCCTCGACGAGGAAGAGTATATCGAGGTAGGGAGACCCAGCTCGGCCTGCGATTGAGGCGGAGACTCGGATGTTCCCCCTCCCCATTCAGAGACCCGGATGTCCCTCCCTCCCTCGGGCCAGAGCCGGATGTTTTTCTCCTTACTCTTCTCTAAGACCCGGACGTTATCCTTTGTTTTTCCTGAGGCGGGACCCTAATGTTCCTCCCTCCCTTTTTGCTTCCTTTCCTAGGGTTGGAGCCCGGGACGTTTTCCCCACCCCTTCCTGAGGTGAAGGAGACCCGGATGTCCCTCCTCCCAGTCCCTGGGGCGGGGATCCGGATGTGACGCAGATGTTTACCTTTTGGTCCCCGTTCCTCCCCTGTCCCAACAGAGACCCGGATATCCCCTTCCCCCACCTTGCTGGGTTTCCATTCTGGTGACAGCCTCTGCTTTCCCTCCCGTAGCGCCGTTTTACAGGGCGGCAAACTGAGGACCAGAGAGAGAAAGGAGCCGGCCTTCAGTCCCCTGAGGAAATCTCATGGGCTGAATTTGAACCCTTGCCTTTCTGACAGTTAAAAAAGGTTCCTTCCGCATCGACCTCCCGCTAGTTAATTTGTTAGTAGCCCCATCTCGGATGGGGGGGAGGGAAGACGTGCAGGGCGAGGTAGTAGGAGGACCCAGAGCATTTTATTTTATTTATTTATTTTAAATTAAACTAAATTTAATTTTATCATAAATTTTTATTGACAGAACCCGTGCCGGGGTAATTTTTTACAGCATTATCCCTTGCATTCATTTCTGTTCCGATTTTTCCCCTCCCTCCATCCACCCCCCCCCCCCCCCCATGGCAAGCAGTCCTTTACATGTTAAATAGGTTACAGTATATCCTAGATACAATATACATGTGCAGAACCCAACAGTTTTCTTGTTGCACAGGGAGAAATGGATTCAGAAGGTAGAAATAACCCGGGGAAAAAAACAAAAATGCAAGCAGTTTACAGTCATTTCCCAGTGTTCTTTCTGTGGGTGTAGCTGCTCTAGAGCATTTTAATCACCCAGTAAGCACCCAATCAATGCCTGCCCCTTGCGCCCCAGGGAGGACCCTTTTTTCTCCTTTTCCATTAGAAGCACCTGCTTCGCTAGGTCAGACGTTTTGTGGCGGCCCTGGCCTTGCCGGGGCTTAGGGGCAGCTCCCTCGCCCCTTTGTGGGCTTCCTTCCTCAGACCTGGGCTCTGCCCCCCTTCCCCTCCCTCCCGCACCTCCCCCGGCTCGGCTGTTGCGGGGATTCGGGCCTCTGGGCCTCATGGAACGTGACACACGCTGGGGACATCTTCCCTAGCTTTTGAGCCCGTGTTGGGTGCACAGGGACCGTCCCCGGGTGTCTCGGGGGAGCTTTTACGTAGCAAGCCGTGGGACAGGGCTCCTTTTGGAAGGTAAACGGGAGCTGGTGGTGGAACCCTCTGGATAGCGCGAGCTCATCGTAAAGGTTACACATTGTTTTCCTCCCCGAGCCGGTGAAGGAGGCAGAGCAAGCCTTTCTTCCCCGTTTTCAGAAGTTTTTTTAGAATTTCACTGATCTTTGCTTTGTGGTTCCCTCTCCCCCCAGGGCCTCCAGACAGTGATTCAGCGGGACTTCTTTCCTGATGTGGAGAAGCTGCAAGCCCAGAAGGAATACTTGGAGGCCGAGGAGAGCGGGGACCTGGAGCGCATGCGGCAGATAGCCATCAAGTTTGGCTCCTCCCTGGGCAAATTGTCGCGGGACACTCCTCTGCCGTGTAAGACGGGGCCCCCTTCTGGCCTAACCTGACGGCGTGGGGTTTTCCTGCGGCTCATTACAGGGTCGCGTGGGAAGGGGGTGCAGGGGTCGGCTCTACTGGGGGCCTCTCGGGAGCAGGGCTGTCTTTGAATCTGACAAATCAGGGCAAAGTTGGTCAAGAGCCCTTTTTTCCATGTCTTTTCTCTCTTATTTCTCAGATGTGACCCCAGCCACGTTTGAAACTCCTGAAGTTCACCCAGGCACTGCCTCCTTGGCAACTAAGCCCAGGCTTCGTGCTAAAGGTCCTGAGGAAGGTCAGTGGCCGGTGTCTGCCCGGGGCCCGGTGAGGGAGCTCAGCTTTTGGGGGGCTGCTCGTCCCTTCCCCCCCTTCCCCCTGCCCGGGAGATGCAGGAGCCTGAGTGAGGTTGTCCCTCGTTGTGCTGACCCCCTCCGTGTGTTCTCAAGCTCAGGCTCAAACTCCATTGCTTCTGCCAGGTCTTTGATGTGCAGCAAACCAGGGGAACTGGAGCAATGATTCTCTTTGAGGGGCTTTGCCTCCTAGGCCAGCCTGGACTCTCACTGCTGGCTGCTGAGCGGAGAAGTGCCGAGCCCTGAGCGGCAGCTGTAGGGAAAGCCTCTGGGTTGGGGGGTCTCTGCCCACCTGGCTGAGGGCCAAGGCCAGTCTGCCCTCAGAGACAGCAGGTGCCCTTGGGAAGTCCCTGGGGTTCCCCCCACCCCCGTGACCTGGCAGGAGCACAGCTTCTCAGCCTTTGTGCACGGGGTGGGGGGGGTGGGGGAGGGAGATCAGCCGTCCAGAGGGTTTGAGTCCTTGTTCAGGGTCTCGTGGCTGATTTCCCCAGGCTGGCAGAGGGCTCGCTGCCGGTCGCCCCTCAGAGGACTCTGCGTTCTTGTCCTTGTCAGGGTCGGGAGAAACAGAGGAAGAGGAGGACAAAGAGCCCCTCCCTAGTCTCGACGCTTTCCTGACCAGGTACACCAGTGAGGACAATGCCTCGTTCCAGGAGATCATGGAAGTGGCCAAGGAGAAGGAGCGGGCCCGGCACGCCTGGCTCTACGAGGCAGAGGATGAGTTTGAAAAGGTGAGACCTGGGGCCTGGGGTAGGGGGGAGGAGAGGGAGGAGGCAGAGCTTGGGGACGTGGGGGGGGAGGGGAAGGGAAAGGGAGACTCGGGGTTGGTTCACTCTGGGGCTTGGGCCCTGCACTTTCTAGACAGAGGAGCCTGGCATTGCCCGTGGCCCGGCTTCCCTGACTCTTGGGAGGCAGCAGGTTGCTGAGGGAGTTCCCCCAAACTTCCTGAGCCTCTGTAAGAGTGCCTGCCCCTCAGCAGAAGTCACTGAGAGCAGCTGGTAGCCAGGGCACCTTCCTCGAGGCTCGTGGGATTTCAGCTCATGTGGGCCACCCAGCCCGCCGTGATCTGTGGATGGGCTCTGGGGCCCTTCTGAGGGGAGGCTGCTGCAGGGCAGGGGCTATTTGCCTTCTGTGTCGGGTCTTCCAGGAGCAGTGCATGCCTCGAAGAGCCAAGGAGCTTAGGAAGCTTGATTTGAATGGAATCAAATTGTTGCCCCCATTTTCCAGAAGCAGGCTCAAACTTGTGTAGCTCCTCGGTTCGGACTGGGCTGCAGAGTCTAGTTCAGCTGCCGCTGCTGCCCTTGGCCGTCCTTGCCATGCCTCGTTGGCCCTCTCAGACCCTTCCTCTCTCAGGCATTGCCAGCACTGCCCCTCTCAGCAGGAGCTTTAAGCCCCTTCCCTCCCATCGTGGGGGGTGGGAGGGTCCTGAGTGATGTGGCGGCCTTGGCAGTGCCAAAGCCCTGAGATTGGGGAAAGAGGACCTAGCTTCCAGTCCTCACTTGGTGCTCACTACTTGCTCACTACTTGTGTGAACTTGGGCAAATCCTTGTAGTTTCTGGGCACATTTTTCCCTGTAACAAAAGGGAGTTGAAATAGGTGACCCCTGAAGCCCTTTCCAGCTTTGTTCCTGTGACTTGTGGCTCTCCCAGGCTCTCTCTTGGGCACTCGCTGCTCCCTTGAGAGACTGATGCGGGCCCTGGAAGGGGAGATGGGATTGTGGTTCGTGTTTCCTGCATTATGTGGGGCAGGGGAGGCAGGGCCGCTGGCCGAACCCCGGCTTCCGGAGGCTGCCCTCACTTGGCTCTTGCTTTCAGAGGCAGCAGGATAACCTGGCCCTCCCGTCCACCGAGCAACAGGCCCTGCAGAGCAGCCAGGCCGGGGTGGAGACCTGGAAGTACAAGGCTAAGAATTCTCTGATGTACTACCCGGAGGGTGAGACTGGGGCCCGGGACGGGGGGAAGGCATGGGGGGGTGCCGAGTGCCCTGGCTGCGCTCGGAGCATCTTCTTGTCAGTTTACTCGGGGAGGGGGCTTGTGTTGTTTTGCTCTTTGGAAGATGCCGCACGGCATCCTGGAGATCGCTCTGGACTTGGAGCCGAGACCTAAAATCCTGGCTCCAGGCGGCTGTTTGTCCCCGGGTAAGTTGGCGAGCCTTGCTGTGCTTCAGCTGTCTCGGCGGGAGAGGACCCGCTCGTTCCTGCTGCGGCACCAGCCGAGGCCTTCGTCGGAAACCCGGGTTGTTGGAGCCCCGGAGGAAGGAAAAGCTTTTTGGACACCCCAATGGGGGAGGGGGAGCGGCCTCCCTTTGGGTCATTCGAGGAGCTTGTGGAGAAGCAGCAAGTGCCGGGGACCCCCCCGGCTGCGTGTCTGTCGTTGCAGATCCTCCTGGACTGAGGCGCGGAAAAGGGGCGCCTCGCCCAGCCCCACGACCGCCTCCGTTCTGATCCGATCCTTGTGTTTTCTCAGGCGTCCCCGACGGGGAGGACGTGTTTAAGAAGCCCCGGCAAGTGCTGCACAGAAACACGCGCTTCCTCAAGGATCCTTTCAGCCAAGCCCTGAGCAAGTCCCAGCTCCAGCAGGCGGCTGCCCTCAATGCCCAGGTACATGGATGCCGCGCGTGGCCTCAGACCGAAGGGGCGCTTTCCCTGTGGCTCCCGGTGCCCGCGGGGCCCGCCTTGGCGGAGGACACACGAGCCGCGAGCTCTCCTCTGGTCTGGGTGCTCGACCCCAGGGCCTGAAAGTCTCTTGAGGCCAGGGGAGGGCCAAGGGAAGCCCCTGAATGCGCTGAGAGGAGTCAGGACAGAGGGGAGCCGGCGGTGGGGTGCTGTGTCAGAATGGGCAAGGCCGGCTGGGGGGCCCTCGGCGTGGTCAGGGAGCGGGCCGGCCAGGAAGGGGAGCCTGGGCGTGTGCTAGGGCAGGGCAGGATGGGGGAGGAGAGGACGGAGGCGGGGCTTGCAGTGCTGCCTGCCCCGGGACTCCTGATCTCCCTTTTCTCTGGCCTTGTCAGACTGAGACGCCTCAGTGACTCCACAGCAGTGAGCGGGAGGGCTGGGCATTCAGCCTTCCGAGGGGTGGGCGGGCAGCAGCCTGCTCTTCTCCCTTCCGGACTTGGCTCCTGCCACGGACCAGAGGCGGCTGCAGAGCCTGCGGGCCAGAGCCAGGAGCATCTGGGGCATGGGGCAGTGTTTGCTGCTCGGGAGTGCCGACCCTCTGGGGCTTGTGTTTTTCAGTACAAACAGGGTAAAGTGGGACCCGACGGCAAGGAGCTGATCCCCCAGGAGTCTCCCAAGGTCAATGGGTATGGATTTGTTGCCACTCCTTCTCCCGCCCCAGGTAAGATAAGTCCTTGGTTTGCATGTGGTCTGGAAGATGTTGTTGTTGCCCAGGGAGGCTGCCTCTGCTCCCCAGGGACGGGAGGCCTCTGGCCTGAAAACCCAGGCTGGTGGCAAGAACCCTGGGCTGGGAGTCAGGACTCTTGGGTCCTTGTCGTGGCTGCTCGTGAGTCAGGTGGCTTTTCTCTGTTTCCTCACCTCTGAGGCATGGGAATGGTAATCCTGGCACTGCCAGGGGCTCCTTGACGCAACAGGCAAGAGTTTGTGGCTCAAGTCCCAGCTCTGCCTCCCCAGGTGGCTCCTTTCCCCTCTCGGGCGCCGGGCTCCTCGTAAATAAAATAGGGACCATAATAGATAACGCTCCCTCCTGGTCCAAAGACTCCTGGTTAAGTGGCAGTGTCCTGGATACGGGCAGCTCCGAGCAGGTCCCGGGCTGAAATGCTCTCCCTGGGTCCTTGCCTGCTTCCCCTGCTCTCCGACCACGTCCGTCCCAGCTGAGGCACCCCTGCCCTCCTCCTGGGCTCTTGCTGCTGAGCAGCACAGCCTCCTTGTAGGGTCTGCTTGTGGATGGCATCCTCCCCACCCTTCTCCTGCGTGATTCCTCCTCCGTTTCCATTGTGTCCCAGAGAGGTTGTGCCTCCATGGGTCCCTCCCTCGCCCTTTGGGTGGTCTCGCCTTCGGTCCTCAGAGACTTTCATGGTCTGTGACTTAGCTGCCAATGCTGTTGGAAACAAATTGGGCATTAAAAATATGGGCCTTTGCTTGAGGGCGGATCTTCCCAAAGGCAGCTGTCTAGGTGAGGGCCTGATTCACTGCCCATCTGCCCGAGATCTAGGATGCCCGTGGATGCGCTCTCTGGTGTTTCATAATCTTGGCAGTGGGTATTCTTCTCATCCGTGTGTGTGTGTGTGTGTGTGTGTGTGTGTGTGTGTGTGTGTGTAGACAGTTAGACCAAACTCTGAGTGAGTATGGATCTCGTGTAGGAGGTTCTAGAGTTCTGGGGCTTCCTCTAATTAGTATGAGTTTTGTTTAGAAAGGAAAAAAAAAACCCAGAAAACCAAAATGCCAAAAAGCCTCCAGAAGACTTGGCCACTTGTGGGGGATTTTTCTTCCTTGTGCGTGACTTCTGGTTAGGATTTCTTCCACGTCAGTGGCAGCTGTCTCTAACGAGGACATCCCTGCTTGTTTACGATGTGGTGACCGTAAGGTCAGCCCAAGTTCTCTCTTGACTCTTGAATAGTGGTTTGCTTTCTTGCTTCATTTCCTCTCTAGCCCACCCAGACTGAGGGTAGTTCGGAGATAGCGGCTCCCCTGTTTCCAAGGGTACAGAAGGTTCCCGATGGACGCTTCTGCCGATCTCTTACCTCTGTTGTGGTCCTAGTTTCATTTTAAAATGAGCTCAGGGTGACTTTTCTTGGGGTCTTGGATTTTAGAACAACTAGTTTTTCCTGCCTGCTGCCTCTCACTGTTCTACAAACAGTCCTGTACGTGCCCTTGGCCACCATAGCTCTTCACTTGGTGAGGAAGTCAGCGATTAGTTTTGATTAAAGTGATTTTGAGGTACTTTGGGTCTCCTCACTGTGGTGATCAGTGTTCACTGGTTGGATTTCTCTATGGAATTGTTAGAATTGGTCGGTCTTTTCCTCTGTCCACTTCCCTTTTTTGTTGCTTTAATAGGTCGGATTAGAATGATCTTACCTGGATGGTGTGCGGTGTTCTCATTTTTACTTTCCCTCAGCTCAGTAATTGTGATGACCGCGTTAGCTCCCTGGATACTTTAAAATCAGCCAGAGTCAGGATAAGCAAAAGTCCTTGGTTTTTATTCTTTATTAAAGGGAGAGGAGAGCTTGTGGACACACAAATCTCCTCTTTCTTCCACCTCCCCGGACTCGCCTCCCTCGTCCTACTCCACCCTCTTATCCCTCCTCCTCCTCCTCTATAGGCCAACAGATCCAGCCCGCACAGAATGATGGGGCGGGCCATTTTCCAAGCAAATGTTAATAGAGTATTGTCCACTTGGTAATTAGCCTTAAATGCTCGGTTATCCAAGTGTGTGTGCTCAGAGATTCAGTCCTTTACAGGTAATCATTGCTCTGGAAAGGACTCCCATGTCACTTATGAGTTCTTCCTGTCATAGGATTGGTTCCCATTGTTTTTTTTTTTTTTTCAAGTAAACAAATTTATTAAATTCAACAGCAGGTAACCTTCAAATAAAATACATTTAAGGGAAAAAATAGTGTAGACACCAAAGACAAAATGTGTGTAACAAGGTAACAAACATATTAAAAAGGGGCCATTGAAGAGTACAACAATGCAGAAAACACAAAAGATAGCTTTTCAACAGTGAAGTAAAGGATACACTTATCAAAAAACCATTAAAAATACATAAAGGTGGAGGATTACGACATTAGTGATAAACTAATCAACCCAACAGATTAAGGCAAGTTGTTTGCAGGACTAATTTGTCCAAGCCCTGTTGCCTATTGCTTCCAATTTCCCTTTGAAACAAAACTGTGCCCGTTAGGGCAACAGGTTAAGAAGTGAGTGACCATATAGACCCCCAAGGAATTGGTGTGGGGGGGGCAAGGGTGGGTAAAATGGGAATGGCTTTGGGAAGGAATTTCTCAAAACTAGAAAAAAAAATCTTATTTATCAAGAATGAACTGCAGCAATTGCTAAGTAGTTTCCTTTGGTTCCCATTGTTTGTAACCTTCCCTCGTGCTTCTCAGCACCTTGTGAGTTCTGGGGAAGAAACCAGCCTGAAGCGCTTTTGTGAGCCCAGGTCTTTGATCTCTTCTCCCGCCATCCTTGCCCCCCTCGGATCTTTGTAGAGCTGCAGGGGATGTGGTGGCCCCTTGCCCATAAGGTTACTGTGCCCAAAGTCACTGGCAAGTTTCACCTTCCCCCTTTTGCCCAGGTGGACATAGTGTCATGGGTGACTTCCTGGGACACTGGGGTCCGTGCTTGCCAGCAATGGCTTCCCTTCCCTCCTCAGAGCTGATATTGGCCCAGCTGAGGAGTTTCTTATCTTTGCAAACCTTGTCCGTGAGCTCTGTTGTCCTTCTAAGGAAGCCCCTTTGGCCGCGACTTTCTTTGCTTGGTTTATATAGTGAGGCTGGTCAGGTTGGCGGGACAGGTCACTGGACATCTGGGGTTTGGTAGCAGCTACCGCAGCCATTCCTTTGGTCTTTGTTCGTCCTCCTGGCCGTGAGTCCTCCTGTCCTTGGCCTTGGAAAGCAGCCGTCATCTCTGGCCGGGCCTGCCCCGAAAGGCCACGGTTTGATCCCACCTGCTGGGGTGTGGACTTTGCAGCAGTGTCCGGAGATCCTGGGCTTCCCTCCACACGTGAGGGGCACGTCCTGTGGCTGACTGAAACAGTTGTGTTTATGGAGGGATGAAAAAAGCATTTATTAAATGCTTCATGTGTACCTAGTACTGTTCTAAGTCTGCTCTCAAGGGCTTTCCTTCTAATTATAGGGATAATGATAGTCTCTGATACTGATCACAAGTATTGATCGTGTAATTGAAATGGATTATAATAGTTCCTTCTGCCTATGAATTTGGGGGAGTTGTTGGTGTTTTTCCTTTTTTTTTTTTTTTTTTTTTAAATTTTCTGGAACTCCATTGAACTGTATTTCTTCTGCCGGCAGCCCTCAGGCTGTGAGTAAGGAAAACTCGGATAGGTTTGCACCCAGCTCTCTCTTCCTCATCCTGTCCTATCATCTCTTCTCGGTACATTCCCGAGCGCCTGGAGTCAGTCTCTGCTCACATTTCGGAGGGAGCCGGGAAGCTCGGATGAGCCTGCAGGTGCCTTAGGCCCTGACAGGCCGGGCTCCGACTACTGGTGCAGCCTTTTGGGCTCATGGGGTCAGTGCTCGGGCAGGAGCAAGAGACTGTGCCTCAAGGCCGGTCCCCCTTGGGGCCTGGGCTTCCTGGGCAGGTGGAGCCCTGGCTCGGGGTGGGGGGAGGGCAGAGGAGAGGTGAGGGCTAGGGTAGTAGTGCTTCCCAGCCCTTTCCTTAACTTTTGCATAATTTTGCCTCCCCCGGCTACTTTTCACTGACCCGCCTTTGGTCTCTTGTCTAGGTGTGAATGAATCTCCCATGATGACATGGGGGGAGGTTGAGAGTACCCCCTTGCGAATTGATGGGTCAGAAACGCCGTATGTGGACCGAACTCCGGGACCAGCCTTCAAGGTATATTTTGTGTGTGTGTGGGTACGCGTGTGGGCCCATGGGTGTGCTCTTCCCTAGAAGAAAAGTTCTGGCCAGCCTGACCTCCCTGCCCCAGACGCTGGGCAGTAGCAGAAAGGCACTGGAAGCCGGAGAACCTGGTCAGTGCATCTGCTGCTCCGGCACCGAGCCACCTCGGGCAGCACACCTCCCTCGCCCTCTGTGCTTCCAGGCCTCCAGAGCCCATGGCCACCGAACATGTGGGAGGCGTGGAGGCCTGGCCCGGCGTGGAGGCCCGGCCCGGTGCGGCCGTCTATGGAGGCTCCTTGCCCAGTGCCCAAGAGCCTCTGTCTGACCAGCTCTCTGAGACTCTCCCAGCTGCCTTTAGTTTTGGGGTCTTTGGGAGCCAGGCCTGGGCCCTGGATCGATGGGGCTTTGGACAAGGTTGTGGTCACTGTGTTGGACCCTCCTGCCTTTGCTCCCTGGGCTCCTGATGGGTTCAGAGGCACCTTCCCAGAAGGCGCAGTAGCTGTTCCTTAGTGCCAGAGGCCCCTTTTCAGAGGTAGAACATGCTGTGGGCCTGAATCTAGACCTGGAGGTGGTACCAGTCCAGAGCTAAGAGTTCTGATGCGTTGGGTGTCCAGACCTAGTGAGGACGCACAGGCCAATTGTGAGGGATGGGAAAGGGAGAAGTGGGCTCCTGGGAAGGAGCCGGACACAACGAGCCCTCCAGGAAAGTCTTTGTCTGCTGTGTTGTGAGGGGAAGTCACCCCGAGGTCCGGGAGAGTCTGTTGGGGAGGGATGGAGCCTTCCTGGCTGGATGGCTCTGAGTGCCCGGGGGCTGCTCCCCAGGTGTTGGCTGCGGAGCCTGGAAGGCTTAGGGCCATAGTGAGCCGCGGCGTGGCGTGGCCGAGGGGGCCCTGCCCCAGGGATGTCCTGCATTGTTGAAGTGAGTCTGAGATACAAGGTGTCGACAGTCTAAGTGCCAGTCACTGACTCTAGAAGGCCCTTAGTGCAGACGTGGGGCCCGGAGCCCCTTGGGCTGAAGGCCCTGAGAAGCGATCCAAGGCTTCCTTTTTGGTACAAGTTCTGTGAGTTTATTGCTTTCATAAAGATGATGGGAGATCCTTGAGGTGGTAAGTGAGCGATAGGTGACAGCAGAGGGGCTGGATGGTACAGGGGTTAGAGCACTAGACCTTGAGTCAAGTTCAAGTCCAAGATCGGTCCTCTCCCTGCCTCCCCGGGGATCAGGAGGATGCCCTGAGGTGATGCCCTGAGGTAATGCTCGTAAAGTGCCAGGTAGATCCTGGTAGGAAGGAAGTGTCTTGGTGGGATCCAGCACCCCCTGCACTGGTTCTGCAGGTGAATTGGAAGATCCTCAGAGTGTGTGTCAGGCCCTGCTCCCCGCACCCCAAAGACTTGCGGGGGGGGGGCATTTACCATGTTGGTGAGATGTTTGACCGAATGACCCTTAGGCACAGACCGTGATGCCCGGGCTGCTGATTGTGTCCATCTCCTCTGCCTCCAGCCTGGGGTGATCCAGGGCCTGAATGTGCTGTGGCTGTTGGCAAAATGATGCTGGGAGGGGGCCGAGTCCGCAGATGTGCTTCCTGGTGACCTTTCCCAGACCCTGACCTGAGCTACTGTCTCCTCAGATCCTGGAGCCCGGACGCAGAGAGAGGTTAGGGCTCAAGATGGCCACGGAGGCTGCTGCCAAGAACCGAGCCAAGAAACAAGAGGCCCTGAGGAGAGTCACAGAGAACCTGGCCAGGTGAGGCTCCCTCCCTCCCCGCTCGGGGCAGAGTCAGGCCGGGTGAGGGGGACCACCAGCGAGAATGTGAATGGCTAAGCTTAGATCTGGGAGTGAGAGATCCCCTAGCCCAACTGTCCCATTTTACAAATGGGGAAACTGAGGTACAGGTACCTCAAAGGACTTGCCCCAGGTTGCAGGTAACAAGTGGTGGAGGCAGGATTCAAATCCAGGTTTTAGTCCAACTTTCTTTTAAATTTGGGGATACTACATTAATTTCTGAATCTTTCCTTCTTGTCTCATCTATTGGTGAGCTGTTTGTTACCACTGAGAGGGGAAAAGAAAAAACAATAACTTACAGAGGAGGTCAGCCCGTGCTGCAGCCTCGAATGGCATGGGTGCCTCGTGTGCCCTGGGAGCCCCATGGCAGAGCCTGTGTTCCTGGGGCTCTTTGGTTCTGACCAGGAGGAAGCTTTGGGCCCCCAGAGCCTCTGCCCCTGCCCCAGGGCTCCCCAGCCTTCTCTGGTTAGGAAGTTGGGGTCTCTCATTACTGCCCATCACATGGCAGGACATACACCCCCCCCTCGGGTCTTGGGCGCTGCCGCGCTTTACCTCCCCCACGCTTGTGCTGGTGCTGCCTCCTTCATTTCCAGAAGGGGTCGTGTCCCTGCGTTTGCAGAGCTGCCGTGGGGGGAGGAGGGACGTCGGGGAGGGGGCTTATCTCTAAGCCAGGCCCTGCCAGCCATGTCCTAAGTGTCTGCCCTCGTCTCCTTCCCTCTGCTGCAGCCTCACCCCCAAAGGCCTGAGCCCAGCCATGTCCCCGGCCCTGCAGCGCCTCGTGAACAGGACCGCCAGCAAATACACCGACAAGGCCCTGCGGGCCAGCTACACGCCCTCCCCCGTCCACCCTGGCTACAAGACGCCTGCCGGCGGCCCGCAGACTCCCACGGGCACTCCCGCCCCCAGCACTACCACAAGGACTCCTCTCACCCAGGACCCCGCCTCCATCACCGACAACCTGCTGCAGCTCCCCAAGAGACGGAAAGCCTCGGATTTCTTCTGAGAAGCGGGCCCTGGGGGCCCCGGGCCGCCTGCCCTGGCTGTGGGAGCCTTGGGCAGCTCGGTCTCTGCCAGACTTGACTCCTCACCTTGGCAGCAGGACGCTTCGTCAGGTGGGATGGAAAGGCCCCCTGTGGAGGGGCCACATGTGGACCCAGCTACGAGTCGGGCACTTGGTCGTAGTCTTTTATATGCAAGCTAAAATCGCGGCTGTCATTAAAAGGAAAAACTGAACCAGCGCTTCCCTGTCTGGCTGCATGGCCCCTCCCCTCCTCCGGGTCAGCCTCATGATCCGGGCAGGCCCGGAGGGCCTGGATCTGGCTTAGGGTCCTTCCTCCTGACCCTCGGCTCCTCTCTTAGTCTCCCTTCCCTTTTCCATAAATCCTTAGCCCGTGTCCCTGAGAAGGGCCTGTGGGGAGGAGGAAAGGCTGGGATTGGGAACTGTGGAACGGTCGTTTGGGTGGTGATGGCTGAGGTCCCAGAGCCTGGGCCTCTTCTCGGGGATTTAGCAGAAGGCCCCGTGGAAGGGAGATCCCAGCCCAAAGTAGCCTCACCTTCACAACATTGTTCCCGTTCGGTATCGGCGCAGTTACACGTAGGAGCCCCCGCACAGGCTGCGCTGATCCTATCTTGTCCTGTTGAGATCTTTTCTGACGTTGCCTTGGTCACTGAGTGCCTTAGTCGGGCTCACTCTGGGCCCGCAACAGGTTTGATAGCCTCGCGCCCAAGCAGTGGTTCTCATTCTTTTGTCACTCTGGCTTCAGGAGTCAGAGCCGGGACTGCAAACCCTGTTTTCTTCAGTCATTAAGACTGCCCCCCAGATAGAGGGAGGAGACTCATTCTCCTTGGCCCCAGAGGGCAGGATCAGGGGCTGTGGATGGAGGCTTCCTGCAGGGAGTTCTGTCAGTGGGGAGAGGTGCCCGGCGGAGCTGGTGAGCTGAGGGGGTTCTTGGGAGGCCTGGGTTGGACTGCATGGTCCCTTAGCTGCTGCCAGAGCGGCCCCTTCTGGCCCAGAAAGCCTCTGAGCTGTCCTGGTTTGTTTTCACACGCCCGTAGCACAAGTTATGCTTTACAGTGTTTTTCTACAAGTCGGTCCTCTCTCCTCGCAGCATCTCTGTGACTGCGCGTGATTGTTCTCCCCAATGTACAGAGAAGTAGCAGATTGAAAATTGACTGGGCTGGCTCAAGGTCATGTGACTGATAAAGGTCACGGACAGGACTTGAACTGGGTCTCTTTCCACCAGTCTTGACCTATTTTGTCCTGTTTTCCAATATTTTGGGCAAACTTATATAGGCTTTGCATTCTCCATGGCCTTGGAGCTGGAACCAAGGCTTCCCACTCGGTCCATTTGTGCAACGACCAGTTTGGGCGAGGTGCACTTTCAGGATATAAACCAGTCCTCGAAGGGGTCAGCTGCTGTCCAGTTCAGTGTTCTTCCCAAGTGCTCCCTGTCCATTTTCTCCTGGCTGGTTACCATAGCATCGTGACATACCCCTGCCTCCATGGAGACCAAAGGCAGGGGCTTTTTTTCCTAGTTCAGATCAATATAGTCATCTTAGAATCTCTAAGTTGGAAAGGACCTGAGAGGAGACTTAGTCCATTCTTCCCTGAGCTGAAATCCCCTCTAGCATCCCAGACTTGAAACGATTGGTCCCTCAGTCCTTGCTTGAAGACCTCCAGTAAAGATGTAGCCACTGCTTCTGGAGGCAGGCAGCCCCCGTTGCTTTGTGGGTATTGTTAGGCTATTCCTTGCCTCAAGCCTAAATATGTCTCTTTGTGTTCCCCCTCCCCTTCCCCCGTTGCTCATAGTTTACCCTTTGGAGGCAGGCAGAACAAGGCCAGAATCGCCTGCTGATAACCTCCTAAATGCTTGAAGACAGACATTCTGTGGCCTCAGTTTTATATTCCACTGTCTAAAACCTCCAAACCGTAAGTGACCAATGGCCCCTCCCCGACCTGACAGCACACCAGCTGTTGGACAACCAGCTGCTGTTTGGAGACTTCTGGGAAAGGGGGAACCCCCTACCTCATTTAGATGAGCAATTACTGTCATCCTCATTTTGAAGAGGGAAAGCTAAAGCCCAGAGGGAGCAGTGACTGCTTAAGTAAGTGCAGTGTTAACCCAGGCCTCCTGACCATGTAAACAGAGACCAGCCACCTTGCCTTTGTCCACACTTCAGCCGGTGACAACCAGTGTTAGTCCAAACTTCAGCCAGTGACCACCAGCGTTTGTCCACACTTCAGCCAGGGCCATCCTCAGGTGTCTTAGACCAGCAGAGTTAACTGCTGGAAGAAGAGTAAAGGAGGTGTTCCCAGTTTTGCTACAGCAGTAGCTGCCACAGAAGGTCTTTGGGGTTGAGGGCACTGGTTCCCCTGGTGCTGTGGGCTCTTGGGGGAGAGATTGGGGCCGGGGAAAGGGAATTATTAAGAATTCATTTCTTTACTGGGCATATCTAATCGTCAGTCAATGACTATTTATGGGGATGATGAATAAAGCAGTAAAGGGGATAGAAAGACATACACAGATATCATTGAGGAAGAGTACACTTAGAATCTGGGTCTGAATTTGAATTCTGACTGCTATTTATTCTCTGGGTGACCTGGGGAAAATCTCCCCACTTCAGGTTTTTATTTTACCCTTTTGTATGAAGAGTTTGACCAGTATGGTTTCTAAAGTCCTCCTCCTTCCTAAATTTGTGATTTCATTTGCTATTAAGTGAGAGGAATAGAAAGGAAGTAGATAATATATTTAGAGAAGGGTGGGAAGCTGTCCAGTTCTGTGGTCAGGAAAGACTGGAGGAGGGGGCTACTGAGCTAGATTTGGAAGTACAGATGAGATTTGGTTTAGACAAGGGAAAGATATTCCCTGTGGGACACGGTATTAAGTCACCAACAGGGATCCATGAAGGGCTTAGAGACAGGGAGGTCCCTGCTCTGCGTGGTGCACAAGGAAGGTTCTCATCACTGTATAGGATGTAGGAGGCCCTTGCTCTGCATGGTGCACAAGGAAGATTTTCATCATTGTGCAGGATGTAGGAGGTCCCTGCTCTGCATGGTGCATAAGGAAGGTTCTCATCACTCTGTACAAGATGTAGAAGGCCCCTGCTCTGCATAGTGTACAAGGAAGGTGCTCATCACTATATACAGGATGTAGAAGGCCCCTGCTCTGTGTGATGCACAAGAAAGGTTCTCATCACTGTATAGAATGTAGAAGGCCCTTGCTCTTCATGGTGCACAAGGAAGATTCTCAACACTACATACAGGATGTAGAAGGCCCCTGCTCTGTGTGATGCACAAGGAAGGTTCTCATCACTCTGTACAGGATATAGGAGGCCCCTGCTCTGCATGGTGCACAAGAAAGGTTCTCATCGCTGTATAGAATGTAGAAGGCCCCTGCTCAGCATGGTACACAAGGAAGATTCTTATCATTGTACAGGATGTTGGAGGCCCCTGCTCTGCATAGTGCATAAGGAAGGTTCTCATCACTGTACAGAATGTGGGAGGCCCCTGCTTTGCATGGTGCACAAGGAAGGTTCTCCTCACTATATGCAGGACGTAGAAGGCCCCTGCTCTTTGTGATGCACAAGGAAGGTTCTCATCACTCTGTACAGGATGTAGGAGGTCCCTGCTCTGCATGGTATACAAGGAAGGTTCTCATCACTCTGTACAGGATGTAGAAGGCCCCTGCTCTGCATGGTGCACAAGGAAGGTTCTCATCATTCTGTATAGGATGTAGAAGGCCCCTGCTCTGCATGGTGCACAAGGAAGGTTCTCATCACTCTGTACAGGATGTAGAAGGCCCCTGCTCTGCATGGTGCACAAGGAAGGTTCTCATCACTCTGTACAGGATGTAGGAAGCCCCTGCTCTGCATGGTACACTAGGAAGGTTCTCATCACTCTGTACAGGATGTAGGAGGCCCCTGCTCTGCATGGTGCACTAGGAAGGTTCTCATCACTCTGTACAGGATGTAGGAAGCCCCTGCTCTGCATGTTGCACAAGGAAGGTTCTCATCACTCTGTACAGGATGTAGGAGGCCCCTGCTCTGCATGGTGCACTAGGAAGGTTCTCATCACTGTACAGGATGTAGGAGGCCCCTGCTCTGCATGGTGCACAAGGAAGGTTCTCATCACTCTGTATAGGATGTAGAAGGCCCCTGCTCTGCATGGTGAACGAGGAAGGTTCTCATCACTGTGTACATGATGTAGGAGGCCCCTGCTCTGCATGGTGCACAAGGAAGATTCTCATTACTCTGTATAGGATTTAGGAAGCCCCTGCTCTGCATGGTGCACAAGAAAGGTTCTCATCGCTGTACAGAATGTAGAAGGCCCCTGTTCTGCATGGTGCACTAGGAAGGTTCTCATCACTGTGTATAGGATGTAGGAGGCCCCTGCTCTGTGTGGTGCATGAGGAAGGTTATCACTCTGTATAGGATGTAGATGGCCCCTGCTCTGTGTGATGCACGAGGAATGTTCTCATCACTCTCTACAGGATGTAGGAGGCCCCTCCTCTGCATGGTTCTCAAGGAAGGTTCTCACAATTCTGTATAGGATATAGGAGGCCCCTGCTGCATGGTGCACAAGAAAGGTTTTCATTGCTGTACAGAATGTAGAAGGCCCCTGCTCTGCATGGTGCATGAGGAAGGTTCTCATCACTCTGTACAGGATGAGGAGGCCCCTGCTCTGTGTGGTGCACAAGGAAGGTTCTCATCACTGTGTATAGGATGTAGAAGGCCCCTACTCTGTGTGATGCACGAGGAAGATTCTCATCATTGTACAGGATGTAGAAGGCCCCTGTTCTGCATGGTGCACGAGGAATGTTTTCATCACTCTGTACAGGATGTAGGAGGCCCCTGCTCTGCATGGTGCACAAGGAAGGTTCTCATCACTGTGTAAAGGATGTAGGAGGCCCCTGCTCTGCATGGTGCACAAGGAAGGTTCTTATCACTGTGTGCAGGATGTAGGAGGCCCCTCCTCTGCATGGTGCATAAGGAAGGTTCTCATTACTCTGTACAGGATTTAGGGGGCCCCTGCTCTGCATAGTGCACAAGGAAGGTTCTCATCGCTGTACAGAATGTAAAAGGCCCCTGCTCTGCATGGTGCACAAGGAAGATTCTCATCATTGTACAGGATGTAGGAGGCCCCTGCCCTGCATGGTGCATGAGGAAGGTTCTCATCACTCTGTACAGGATGAGGAAGCCCCTGCTCTGTGTGGTGCACAAGGAAGGTTCTCATCACTCTGTATAGGCTGTAGAAGGCCACTGCTCTGCATGGTGCACAAGAAAGGTTTTCATCGCTGTACAGAATGTAGAAGGTCCCTGCTCTGCATGGTGCACAAGGAAGGTTCTCATCACTCTGTATAGGCTGTAGAAGGCCACTGCTCTGCATGGTGCACAAGGTTGGTTCTCATCACTCTGTACAGGATTTAGGAGGCCCCTGCTCTGCTTAGTGCACAAGGAAGGTTCTCATCACTCTGTATAGGATGTAGTAGGCCCCTGCTCTGCATGGTGCACAAGGAAGGTTCTCAAAACTGTACAGGATGTAGGAGGCCCCTGCTCTGCATGGTGCACAAGGAAGGTTCTCATTACTCTGTACAGGATTTAGGAGGCCCCTGCTCTGCATAGTGCACAAGGAAGGTTCTCATCGCTGTATGGAATGTAAAAGGCCCCTGCTCTACATGGTGCACAAGGAAGGTCCTCATCATTGTACAGGATGTAGAAGGCCCCTGCTCTGCATGGTGCACAAGGAAGGTTCTCAAAACTGTACAGGATGTAGGAGGCCCCTGCTCTGCATGGTGCACAAGGAAGGTTCTCATTACTCTGTACAGGATTTAGGAGGCCCCTGCTCTGCATAGTGCACAAGGAAGGTTCTCATCGCTGTATGGAATGTAAAAGGCCCCTGCTCTACATGGTGCACAAGGAAGGTCCTCATCATTGTACAGGATGTAGAAGGCCCCTGTTCTGCATGGTGCATGAGGAAGGTTCTAATCACTCTGTACAGGATGAGGAGGCCCCTGCTCTGTGTGGTGCATGAGGAAGGTTCTCATGTCAGTATGTGCAGGGTCGGGTGGGAAGTGATGGAAGCCTGAAATAGAGGGGCAGATCTGGTGTTTGAGGAGGTGGTAGGGAGGAAATGGGATTGGTGCCTCCCTTCCGCCATTGCAGATTGCCTTCTCTTTACCTCTACAGACCCAAACCCCGTTTCCTTTACCCTCCAGGCCCCTCTCTCCTCCTGATCTTTTGGAGGCGGTACCCCGGATTTCCCTAACTGAAAGTAGCTCCATCCCCTGACTTGCCCCTGCAGCACCACGTCAGGCCATTTTCTTGGGTCCTTTCACAATTGACCTATCACACCTTTTTGTTTTAACCTGTGTCTTATTCTCCTAGTAGGTAATGATAACTCTCATTTATCCAGCCTAGTCAAGCTTCCAAAATGCTATATGTACAGCATCTCATTTAAGTGTCAGCATAGTGTCTCAGACTGTGAGATAAGTATCGTCCCTGTTTTACTGATAGGGAAGACAGAAGGCCCGAAAGTAACTTAATTGTCTTGTAATTTAGTGTTCTAGGCTGGATTTGAACTCGGGTCTGCTGACTCCTGGTCCATAACATACCGGGGCCTTCATTAATAAATAGCTTATTGAATTGAGCCAAATGCTGGAAGGGAGGGGAGTTTTGGGGGGAAGCTGATGAAGTTGGTTTGATGCCGGGAGCATCTCCCAGGCACATTGGCGTGGGAGACTTGAGTTGGGGCGGCATACCGAGATGCCTAGGGCAGGGATTGCGGTGGGAACCACTGGAATCCACCCAGCCTGGGACCTGCCCCGGGGAGCGCCCTGGTTGAAGAGACACCTGCCTTCGCCGACCTCGGCAGGCTCCTCTTGCCCCCCGGACCCTGTCTGAGCAGACCCCCGCCCCGGTCCCACCTTGGGAAGGGCGGTGAGGCCCCTTGGCCCTGCCGCCACGTCCTAGAGAAAAAGACTCCTCACGGGGCATTGTTTGCACTTGTATAGACTTTGTGATTTATTTGGTGATTAGCAAGTAGTATTTCCGCTACTGAGTGGGAAGAAAGCTATAGAACGTAATCAAAATAGTGGTTTAATTGAGAGATTTTACTTTTTGCTTGCACCCCGTGCCTTCTTCTGCTCCCACCTGCCCACTTAGCTACTTGTATGGAAGCTACGTGACAGAGACTACCTTGGGGGAGAGGGGCAAGACGGCCGGCCACCTTTAGCCATGAGCTTTCCCCACCTCAGATCCTGGCGGATGGTCTTTGGTCTTGGACGTCTCAGCCAGCCGTTCTTCAGGCTTGGTCTCCTCGTTCTCGGGGACCACCAGCAGCCTGTGCTGAGTCTTGGCTCCCAGCTTGTGATCGGGTCTGTGTTCCTGCTTGGCGGCCGTCCTCGAGTCCAGCTGCTTATACTCAGACCTGTACTTCCCCTCCCCCTCCCGCTTGAAGGAGGCTGAGGGTGTGACTCTGGGCTTGGGCGGCTGCATCCAGGTGTGGCTGAGGATCTCGTCGATGTGCAGCCGCCGATTGACGTCGGGCTGTAGGATGCGGTAGATGAGGTCCTTGCATTCGCCCGTCAGGTTCTTGGAGCGGGGGAAGTCCACGCGGTGCTCCTTCTGGATGCGCAGCATCTTCTTGATGTCGGAGTCGTCGTACGGCATGGCGCCGCAGACCATGATGTAGAGAATCACGCCCAGGCTCCAGATGTCGTACACCTTGGGCTGGTAGGGGATGCCCTGGAGCACCTCGGGGGCCGCGTAGGCCGCCGACCCGCAGAAGGTCTTGCTGAGGATGATTCTCCCATTGCCATCCCGTATGCAGCGCTTGGAGAACCCGAAGTCCGACAGCTTGATGTTGAAGTCTTTGTCGAGCAGGAGGTTCTCGCACTTGAGGTCGCGGTGGACGACGTCCAGGTCGTGGCAGTACTTGACGGCCGAGGAGAGCTGGCGGAACATCTTGCGAGCCACGTCCTCGTGCAGGGCGCCCCGGCATTTAATGAACTCCAGGAGGTCCCCTTGGACCCCAAGCTCCATGACGATGTAGATCCTTCCATCGGACGTTTCGAAGATCTCGTAGGTCTTGATGATGGAGCGATGGTTGACCGTAGCTAAGATGTCCATCTCCCGGGGCAGGAACCGCTCCACAAAGTCAGTGGGTGTTTTTTTGCGGTCGATGATCTTGACCGCCACATTGAATTTCAGGCGCTCAGAGTAAGCGGATTTCACTTTAGCATAAGAGCCTTTCCCCAAATTGATCCCAACGATGTAACCCTTCTTCCTTAGGACTGTGGCATCGTCCATGGTGCCAGAAGCAACCGATGCCTCTTGACGCTGTTATCTACATCCCCTCCCCACATGGGCCAACAGTGTCCTCATTTACACTGTGGGAGAGGCCTCTGAGCAGGCTGGGCCTGGCCTTGGCTGGAGGTAGAACGCTCGGCATTGTCTCCGGAGTGACTTCAGCGGGTGAAGTCACAAAGCGAAGCTGCCAAGAGGGGGGAACTGTGCCGGGGGGAATGGGGCTTTCGCCCCGAGCCTTTGGGGCATCTGGAACCCTGGAAGGCCAGCGGCAAGGAGCGGCCCCCTCCCCCACCCCAGGAGGCCGGTAACTTCCCCTCTTTTTCCTCGTAGCCAAGGGGGGCCCGGGCAGCTTGGCCGTCAGAATGGATTCTTTCCCAGAGTTCTGCCGGGCAGGAAAGGTGGACTGTGGCTAGGACAGCATGACAGGCGGGATGTCTAACGTCTGTCTTGCTCACACAGGGCGGGCTTTGGCTCCGGGGCTGGGCATGGGGCTTCGTCTCACTCGAGGTGAATTCGTTTGGTTTCTTTTCGATATGAAATCATATTCCTCCAGGGTCTAAACTTGCAAAGCATTAGATCCCTCCTTCATGAAGACGCATACAGCCCCAGCTTTGGCTGGAGAGACCGTTGTCGGCCTTGGCTCTTAGTGTCTCGATCTCTGTGGAAGATTAGAAACGGTTTTCTTCCCTGGCCGGATGTTTGGGGGATCGGTGGGTTTTGGGGCTTGGGATTAGGTGAAGGGGCTTCAGATGCAAGTAGGGAGGAGTGAGGCGGGAGAGCGTTGAAGCCGATGTGGAACGTGCAGCAAGCAGGAGTAGAGCAAGCCTGAGGGCCGAGACCCAAAGTTAACTGGGCAACTCCTGGGTGAAGTCTTCAGATCAATGGTCTCTTGTCCTGATCTTTGGGAGAAAGAGAATGTGAGTGAGTGAGAGGGGTGTGTGTGTGTGTGTGTGTGTGTGTGTGTGTGTGCGCGCGTGCGCACAGAAGTATTGCTATCAAAGGTTTAAGGAGAACTAAAGTGTTTGTTTCTGTTCTCTGGGATAGGAAGAGGTAGGAGGTCTTCCTCTGCTCTGGCTTTCCTCCTACCATGATGTCGTCTGCATTTGTGAGTTCTTGTACACACTTCTCCAAGCAGAGACCCCGAGGAGGTGGGAGTTAAGCTGGTCCTGGAAGCATGGGAGAGTTTAAATAGGAGAGAGAGGTGAATAGTCTCCTTGAGGAAACAGCAGGAGCAAAAGCTTGGGGGAGGGCGTGAATGCACATGGCCATGTTTAAGGGCCTAGTGAGTAGGCTAGTCTGCCTTGGAGCTTAGGGTGTGAAAGAGGAATGAGTTTTTCTGGACAAAGGACTTAATTTTTAAGTTCTTATATTCAACACCTAGTCCATTGTCTGGCAAATAGTAGGTACTTAATAAATGCTCGTTAATGGATTCATTAAGATAAAGCTGGAATGGTTGGTTGGAGAGAGATGGTGGAAAGACCTTTAGGCCAGACTCAGGAAGTCAGTGGGGAATGACTGAAGTGCTTGAACAAGGGCTTGATTATCTGACATGCAATGGAGGGGAGGGCCAGGATCAAGATTCTCATCACAGCTCCCATGTCTAGAAGGTTGCAAATTGAGGGTTTTTCAAATGAGCCTTTGAGGGAGGTGGTGCAAAGATGAATTAGGTGGACTTTAAGGATCTCTGGATCTAACTGGATCTTACTGCAGTGACCCAGAGAGAGAGAGAGAGGTCCCTTGCATGCCTTAGCAGAAGGTTGAATGAACAGCTGGATCCAGGCCTCTGCTGATAGGATTCTCCAGACTTGCCTGGGTCGGTCTTGGACTCACAGGCGTGCTAGATTAGTCGGTCTCCTCTGCCTTTGAATGCTCAAGGTTACCCCCTCTGTAGTAGGGGAAAGGAACTCTGTCCCTCGGAGCCTGCTTTGTAATTTCTGTCAAGATGTGAAAGTCCTGGTTATTTTTGGTCTGCGATTTCATATATTTCATATAAAGTGGGGACTCCTTTCACCAGTACTGATTGGCAGCTCATTTATGCCTTACACTCTCAGAGGCTGGCTTGGGGGGCGCCGAGCTGCCAAAGTGAGCGCTGAAGTCGGCCGGCCAGTAGGGGTCAGAGACAGGATTGACCCTCCAAACGCCGTGCTTTTTTCCTAGGGTAGGCTGATATCTCTCTACCTTGTATGTCCTTGTAATGAGTTATTTGTACTGATTTCCAGTGGAGATGCCAATTGAGAAAGCTTCTGGATATTTGCGAGGAGAGGGACCGGGCGACAGTGAGCAGAGGAGTATGTAGAGGTTACCCTGGTGGAGAGCTAGCATTTGGAGGGTTGGGATGGGAATAATAGGGTTTGTGCGTGGGAATAGGTGTTTGGTTTTTTCTGGAGGTTAAGTGGGCCGCTTCAAGCTCCTGAGAAGGAGCTTGGCTGGACTCTCCTTCAGTTCTCACTCTTTTGAGCTAGAGCTATTATTCCTACAATGTAGGGATTAGAAGGGAACAGGACCAAGATTGGGGTGGGGGTGGAGGGAAGCGAATGACTGTGGCTGCGGAAGAGAAATATCTGTTAGGCCGAGGATGGTCTGCTCTGATGTCCTTGTGTGTCTTTGACTAGCAAGCTATTGAGTCCAGGCCCTGGATAGGAGGGTGTACCTTACTGGAGTTTTGGGAGCAACATCTTCGGGAAAGGAAGAGCTAGACAAATGGGTGGGCTCAAACCTCCAGGAAAATCAGGTAGCCAGAGACGGAGGGGTTTCAGTAAAGCAAGTTACTTAAGTCAGCCCCTGACAAAATAGCTAATGCAGTCATAGGTTATATTGGGAGAAAAAGTATCTGGAAAGCTGCAGGTGACGGTTCCTCTGCCCTTGGCAGGTGGCTGCATCTGGATGTCACATTAACTCATTGGGATGTAGGCTGCGCAGCCAAGAGACTGAGGCTGCAGGGAAGGAATTAGGGTTATTTAATGAGATAAGGAGACATAGAGGAAGAGACGGTAGCTGTCTGTGAAGGAGGATTTGGCCCTGGGGGGCAGAGCTTTAGGAGATGTTCCACCAGAGGCTGGATGACTAGTGGGAGATGTTGGGAGCGTTTCTCTGCAAGGATGGCTTGGCCTTGATAAAACCCCTGAGGACCCTGGGACTTCCAGCTGCCTGATCCATGGAACATATCAGAGTGTGAGGAAAGAGCTTTGCGGGTGTACAGTCCAACCAATACTGAAGAGTTCTTGATAATTTCTTGGACAAGTGGTCACCCAGCCTGTGTGGGGAGATCTTCAGGGAGAGGAAATCCACTCGCTCCCTTGTTGGGCGGCTCCTGTCTTTTGGGTTGGATCTATTGTCTCCCCAATATAGATTCGTTACTCCACTTAGATCTTTGGATCTAAGCACCACAAGGCTAATTTGTTCTCCCATTGATAATCCTTCAAAAGCTTAAAGGTCATCCTGCCCCTCTCTGATTCTTTTTTTTTCCAGGAGAGGTCCATACTATGTGGACTTAGAGATCTTGGGCCTTGTTTGTGGGTCAGGCCTCCCCTGACTTGAGTCAGAGAAACCTCCAAGAAGGGTCCCCTAGAAGTAGGAGGTAGGATTGGCTCCCCTCAAGCTTTTACACCTTTTGGAGCTCTTGAAACACAGAGGGGAAAAGAGGGGATATAGAATAGTATAGAGGAGGCTTAGAAGGGCTGGCGTCTTGCTTTTCCCGGATCTGGGATGAAAGGGTGCGTTTCACATTAAATGCCTACTGGATACGAAGACAGAAACGCCAGTCCTTGCCCTCAAAGAGCTTCCAAGTTGTTGAGGCGGCTCCTGTGTGCCAGGATATAAGCTTAGGCAGAGTATGTGCAAATTAAATTTTAAACCCAAGGTAACTTTGGAGGGGAGGCCGTTAGCAGCTGGGTAAGAATGAGGAAAGGTCTGCCAAGCTTCGAAAGGGAGGAAACTGTCCTCGGAGAGGCCGAGGTGAGGAGGGATTGGTGAAGGGAGAAACTTGAGACGAGATTATTTAGGATTTTTTTAGAATGGTCTAAGTGCGAGTTGTTTAATAGTCAAAGCTAAGGCGGTGACTGTGTGGACAGAAAGGAGGCAGGGGCAAGAGAGGCAGAGTTGGAATTTTCTATGGGATATCGAGGGGAGGATGTCCACCAGGCAGTGAGTAATGCGGGACTAGCTTTTGAGAGTTTCTGCCTAGAGGTAAATCCTTAACTCCGTTGGAATCAATGAGTTCAAGTGACAGTGTAGAGAGAAAAGAGGGTCCGGGAGAGTGGTTAAGGATGATGATCATCCAGCAAAGGAGCCTGAGGGGCAGCTGTCAGTGCGGAGAACTTGGAGGACCCAGGAGGGGCCGGTGGTCCCCAGAACTTTCCGAGAGCTTTAAGAAGGAGAAAGGTTGAGATTGGGCCCTTGAGCGGTCAAGTTGGCAGCTTGATTGCAAAGGGTGGAGAACTGAATGTGTGGAGAGGACGAAGAGGCAGCTTTTCCTGGGAGTTTAGTTATGGAAGGGAAGAAGATGGAGGATCATCACTTGAATCAAGTAGAAAAAAACGTTTTTAAAGAGAAGTAGCGGGGAATAAACCAGGGGACAGGAGGAAAGGTTTAAGGTTAGGAAAGAGAGGGCGTGATAGTGGAGGCAGCCCCTGGAGAAGACGGGACAGTTAGGGTTAGATAACAGAATCCAGGGAAGATGCCTCCTCTTGATCAGAGAGCAGAGAATGGCGAGGAGGAGTTTTGAGGTGAAGGGAGTAGGGGGAGCGCACAACAGATTCTCTGTTTTCTCAGCAAAATATAAAGGAAAGTTCTCAACTGAGGAGATGAGAGAAGGCTTGGAACAGCTTCTGTGGGGACGGGAGGTTGATAGTCACAGGGAGGAAATAAAATAATTGCCCTGCAGTAGTGAAGGCCCACTTGGGATTGGACAACACCAGTATAGCCTCTCTTTCCTGGCTCCAGTTTGGCATCGAGGGTCCTGGGAGAGGCAGGGAACAAATCCCACAGCTGGCAGCGATTTCACTTCCTGTTTGCATCAGGTTCTAAGGTTTATCAAGGGCTTTCTCTGTGACAGTCCTATGGGGTAGATTGTGCTAGTGTGACTCACCATTGTCATTTTGCAGGCGGGGAGGTTGACAGAAGAAAAGGAAAAGTAATCACTCAGGATATAATTAATCAGTGCAGAGTAATCCTTGCAGTCTTTGCTGTAGGTTCCTAGGTCTAGAAGGAATACTAGAGACCATCCAGTCCAACCCTTCCATTTTACAGATGAGCAAACTGAGGCCCAGGGACGTTGTGACCTTTTCAGGTAAGAATGAAGTTGGGAGTCTAGCTCTAGGGCTCCAAGTGTGATATTCTTTCAACAGCAACACTAGGCAACCTCATCTCTGAGCCTGGTGGATGGGGACCATCCTCCTCAGGTCCTCTGGGCTCAGCTCCCTCAGCATCAATTCTGCTTTTCTTCTCAAGGACCTTCACCTGGCCCTGAGTGGGCCAGCCAAGCTCTGACCCCAGGAGCGCCTCATTGGGAATCCCCGTTTCCCCAGGAATGATGTGGGCTCAGTGCCTGGGGACAGAAAGCCAGACAGTGCATCCTAGAAGCCCCGTTCTGCTCCCAGGTGAGTCGGTGAGCCGTCAGGGAGCTCGCTCCCAAGGTGGCTCCGGGGTCCCAGAGGACAGAGGTTCCCTGGGGAGGTGAGTGGCTAAGCCTGAACTTTGAGCTGGGAATGGTGGGCCTCCTCACATGGAGGGTCTGGAGGTCCCGGGGCTAGCTCAGGATGACTTAGCACCTAGGGATCTGACAAGTCTTGTTGTTGTCTCACCCCCTCATCTTGTGTTTGGGAGAACTGAGTCCTAGAGAGGAGAGGGGGCTTGCTTTAGGTTACCTGGGCAGGGAGCAGTAGTTCTGATCCCTTCCTCTGGGTCCTATATCTGTGCCCAGGCCGGCCATGGGTGGGGATTGCAAGGTCCTCCCTCCCTGCTCCCGCCTGTGATTCCCTTTTAGCCCAGTCGAAGACAGGACTCGGCCTTGGCTTCTCAGGGGTGGGTAGCCCTGTCTCTGGGACACAAGTGGGGAGGGAAGCTCAAATTTGATGCTTTGTAACCATATATATTATTCTTGTGCTCCTGTGGCCCCTTCAGAGGAAGGGAGGCACCTGCTGGGAGGGGATGGGGGCCTCTGGGAGGCTGGAACTCTCAGGGCCATGATTTCCAGATCCTGCCCTGGTCTCCCCAATTCTCTCCTGCTTCAGCACTCACCTATTCTCACGCCCCTCCGGCTGCTTCCAGTATATTTTCCATGGTCCTCATCTGCCCGTTTCCATATTGTGTTCTCAGAGACAAGCAAGGCAAACTTGACCGTCCCCATTTTAGAGCTGAGGCACGTGAAGCCCTTAGATGTAAATGATCTTGTTAAGACCATACAGCAAAGGGTCAGGAGTCGGAGCTGGTTGGGACTTTAGGAGAGCACAGAGGCTATGTTCCCTCTTTCCAATGAAGGAACAAAGGTCCAGGGAGCTTGAAGACGCTGCCCAAGGTCACACCGGTCGTTTGTGAGCATTGCTCTAAAGCATTGCTCAGCACCACCTCAGAGCTGCCAGGTCCTGGGGACTTCTCTGGCTTAAATGTCCAGAAGTAGGAGGATTGCAATTTCAGGATTCATGGGGGGGTGAGATCAAGGGCAAGATCCCAGGGAGGATGAGGGTGATCTTGACCTGAATAGGAGCCTGGTCGTCACCAGAGGGATGGATGACTGCTGCCGGCGCGGGGAGAAGGGGGAGAACCGGTGGGGGGGAAGCTCCTTCAATGTGAGTTTCCAAGGATTTTAGGATTTAAAACTGTCAGGTACCTTAGAATTCAGTTCAACCCCACTCATTTTTATTTTCTCAATAGCAATATTAGCAATAGCAAAAATAGTTGATTTTTCCAAATACAAGTAAAGCTAGTTTTAAGCATTCATTTTTATAAAACTTTGTATTCTAAAATTTTCTCCCTTAAATTACTGCCATTCTCCCCAAGACAGCAAGCAATCTGATATAGGTTAAACCTATGCCATCCTTTTAAACCTATTTCCATATTTAACATGTTGTGCAAGAAAAATCAGAGCAAAAGGAAAAAAACCCATAAGAAGAAACAAACAAAAGGTGAAAATATTGTGTGTTTCTCCATATTGATTCCATAGTTCTCTCTCTCTAGATGTGATTGGCAATTTCTATCCCAAGTCTATTGGAATTACCTTGAATCACCGCATTATTGAGAAGAGTCAAGTCCGTCACAATTGAACATCATATAATCTTGCATGATATTCTCCTAGTTCTGCTCACTTCACTCAGCATCACTTCCTTGTAAGTCTTTCCAGGATTTTCTGAAATCCTCCTGCCGATCGTTTCTTATAGAACAATAATATTCCATAACACTCATATGCCATAATTTATTCAGCCATTCCCCATCTGATGGGCATCCACTCACTTTCCAGTTTCTTGCCCCTACAAAAAGAGTTGCCGCAAACAGTTTTGCACAGGTGGGTCTCTTTCCCTCCTTTATAATTGCTTTGGGATAGAGACTCAGTAGTGACCCTGCTGGGTCAAAGCACAGTTTTATAGCCCTTTTGGACATATTTCCAAATTGTTCTCCAGAATGGTTATATCAGTTCACAACTCCACCAACAGTGCAGTAATGTTTTCTTTTTCCCACATCCCCTCCACCATTTATCATTGTCTTTTCCTGTCATCTTAGCTAATCTGAGAGGTATGAGGTGGTACCTCAGAGTTGTCTTAATTTACATTTCTCTAATTAATAGTGATTTAGAGCATTTTTTCCTATGACTAGAAATGGCTTTAATTTCATCTGAAATTGCCTGTTCGTATCTTTTGACCATTTATCAATTATTTGTATGTATTATAAATTTGAATCAGTTCTCTATAGATTTAGAAATGAGACTTTTATCAGAAACACAGGTTGTAAAAATTTTTTCCCAGTTTTCTGCTTCCCTTCTAATGTTGGCTGCATTGGTTTTGTTTGCACAGAAACTTTTAAACTTAATATAATCAGAATTATCCATTTTGCATTTCATAATGTTCTCTCGTTCTTCTTTGGCCATAAATTCCTCCCTTCTCCATAGATCTGATAAACTATCCTTGCTCGTCTGATTTATTTAGAATATCATCCTTTATATCTAAATCATGAATTCATTTCAACCTTATCTTGGTATAGAGTGTTAGATGCTGGTCAGTGACTAGTTTCTGCCATTCCATTTTCCAATTTTCCCAGAAATTTTTGGCAAATAGTGAATTTTTATCCCAGGAGCTGGAGTTTTTTTTATCAAACACTAGGTCATAGTAGTCATTGGCTATCGTGTCTTGTGTCTACTGTATCTATCCCACTGATCCACCACTCTATTTCTTACCCGGTAACAAATGGTAACAAATGACCACCACTTTATAATCTTTTTTTTAAATCTGATACCGGTAGGCCACCTTTCTTTGCATTAAAAAAAAATTAATTCCCTTAATATTCTTGACCCTTGGTTCTTCTAGATGAGGAATTATTGTTTTTTCTACCTCTATAGTAACTTTCTGACAGTTTAATTGGTATGACACTGAATAAGTAGATTAAATTTAAGTAGGATTGTCATTTTACATTAACTTGGGCCTTCCCCCTTAAGAGCAATAAATATTTTTCCAATTGTTTAGATCTAACTTTATTTGCGTGGAAAGTGTTTTGTAATTGTGTTCGTAGAGTTCCTGGCTTTATCTTGCAGGTAGACTTCCAAATATTTTATATTATCTGCAGTTATTTTAAATGGGATTTCTCTTTCTATCTCTTGCTGTTGGACCTTCTTGGTAACATATAGAAATACCGATGATTTAAGTGGGTTTATTTTACATCCTGTAGCTTTGCTAAAGTTGTTCATTGTTTCTGGTCGTTTTTTCATTGATTTTCTAGGATTCTCTAAATGTACCATCAAAACATCTGCAAAGAGAGATAGTTTTGTTTGCTCATTACCTACTCTTAATTCCTTTAATCTCTTATTGCTAAAACTTAAAGTTTCTAGTACAATGTTGCATAATAGTGGTGATTTCACTCTTGATCTTATTGGGAACTCCTCTAGCTTATCCCCATTACCTATAATGCTCGATGATGGTTTTAGAGAGGTGCTACTTATCATTTTAAGGAAAACTTCATTGATTCCTTTGCTCTCTAGTGTTTTTTTTTTAATGAAGAATGGATGTTATATTTTATCACATGCTTTTTCTGCATCTATTGAGATAATCATGGGATTCCCTGCTAGTTTTATAGGTGCAGGGTGGGGAGTAACTTATCCAGCTAATAAGTTCTAGAGCTAAGATTCGAACCCCAATCTGGCTCCCTTTCCCACTCTTTTCTGCTGCCCATCTTGACCTCCCTTGGGCTGTGTTCCCTCCCTTCCTGAAGTCCAGACTGGGGAGGGGCTGGAGCCTGTGCTCCCGGCAGCTGCCGCAGAGAATAATACTCGTGCCAGGTTTGGGTTCTAATATAGTCCATGATTTATTGGTTTATTCTTTAGCCATGTGGTTACTATGTTCGAAGGAAGGGAGGAGGAATTAATGAAAATAGCAGCTTATAATGGACCGTGTTTACTTTCTCCTGCACGCTCCTGACCTCTCCCATCCAAGCTCCGAACCGAACCTCAGGCTCCATTTCTCTCCTTCTGCAGCCCCCTGGGGCCCTGTCAGTCTCCTTAGGTGTGCACAGTCTCTGTAGGCGGTGAGAGCTTCCCTTGCTCGGGTTCCGTGGCCGGCTGGTCCGCGTTGAAGCCCAGGATCTCTGACTGCCGCGTCACCTGCACCGACTCTTCCTTCTCGGCGTTCGCGTCCTGCTTGGACTCCTCCTTCTCCTCCACCTTGGTGGCGGACTTCTTCTCCACGTTCGCCTCCGGGACCTTGAGCGTGTCCTGCGTTCCCCGCGAGCTCTCCCCATCCTTGGTAGTGGAGATCGAGGGCTGAGTCTTGGGCTTGACCTGCTGCACCCAGCAGTGGCTGAGGATCTCGTCGATGTGCAGCCGCCGACTGACGTCGGGCTGCAGCATGCGGTAGATGAGGTCCTTGCACTCGCCCGTCAGGTGCTTGGAGCGGGGGAAGTTGACACGGTGCTCCTTCTGGATGCGCAGCATCTTCTTGATGTTGGAGTCGTCGTACGGCATGGAGCCGCAGACCATGATGTAGAGAATCACGCCCAGGCTCCAGATGTCGTACACCTTGGGCTGGTAGGGGATGCCCTGGAGCACCTCGGGGGCCGCGTAGGCCGCCGACCCGCAGAAGGTCTTGCTGAGCAAGATGCGCCCGCCGTCGTCGCGGAGGCAGCGCTTGGAGAACCCGAAGTCCGACAGCTTGATGTTGAAGTCTTTGTCGAGCAGGAGGTTCTCGCACTTGAGGTCGCGGTGGACGACGTCCAGGTCGTGGCAGTACTTGACGGCCGAGGAGAGCTGGTGGAACTTCTTCCGAGCGTCGTCCTCGTGCAGGGCGCCCCGGGTCTTGATGAACTCCAGGAGGTCCCCCTGGACCCCCAGCTCCATGATGATGTAGACCTTGCCGTCCGACGTCTCGAAGATCTCGTAGGTCTTGACGATGGAGCGGTGGTTCAGCATCGCCAGGATCTCGATCTCCCGGGGCAGGAATTTCTCGAGGAAGTCCGTGGGGGCTTTCCTGCGGTCTATGATCTTGACCGCCACATTGAACTTCAGGCGCTCAGAGTAAGCAGATTTCACTTTTGCATACGAGCCCTCTCCCAAATTTATTCCCATGATGTAGCCTCTTCTCTTAAGGACAGCAGCATCATCCATAGTACTAGAAGAGACGAGTGCCCCTGACGCTGCTCTCTACATGTCCCTTCCCCACCTAGGCCAACAGCGCCCTTATTGACACCGTGGGAGAGTCCTCTGAGCGGGCTGGGCCTGGAGCTGCTTGGAGGTAGAACGCTCGGCATTGTCTCCGGAGTGACTCTGTGAAGTCACAAAGGAGCGGGGACTGCGTGGGCAATGGAGCTCTCTCCCCGAGCCTGAGAGGGACCTGGAGGCCTGGAGGCCGAGGGGAGGAGCTCCCCGCAGATGTCCGGCAGAGAGCTGGCGTGGCCGACCCCCGTGCTGGCCCGGGGCCCGGAGCTAAGGTAGGAGGGCAGAGGAATCTTCCCCGGGGGCTCTCAGTCAGAGCGGCTCATTCTTCCCCCATGTGCCCTGTGAGAGTTTTCTCCCAAAGCCTGGTCTCGTCCCTGCGTCGAGCTTCTTAACTTTGTAGACAATGGGAGTGGGAGGGTCTCCTGCCCATTCTTCCTGAGAAGGATTTAGGGTCAAAACTTGCCCGTCCTCCTTGGGGAGGAGCCCTCTCGCACCCATTCCTCTTTCCCAGAGCCTTTCTAGGTGATGGGTTTGTTATCATTACTAAAACAAGTCAGGTGGGGGGGTTGATGACTTCTCAGAGTCTTTGTGCTTTGGTAGAGGATGCTGGGAGACACAGTCCCTTAGCCCAGAGAAAAAGTGCTTCTCTGGGAGGGGGGAGATGCTGCCAAATCACAGTTTTGTGATGGAAAAACCCCCAACCCAACTACCCAGAGATGACAGCTCCCCCTCAGGGCCATCCCTGGGAGCTGGTGGCCACACCAGACGGCATTCGCTCTTGCGGGCAGATTTCCCGGGAGACCCGAGTGAAGAACAGCCCACTGCTGTCCCCCTCAGATGGCTTTGAGCCCTGCACCCTGAAGCACCCCACTTCAAGGAAGGCATCGGCGGGCCAGAGCAGGGTGGGGAAAATCGTTGGCTAAGGCAGCGGGAGGAGATGATGAGCTGAAAGGTTGCTGATGGCAACCTTCTCGGGTTTGAGCTCTATAAGTCGATAGTTTTGTGTGGCCCACGAATGTCATAAATGTCCAATGGCCTTGGTGGAAAAAAGATTCCTCAGCCTGTGGCTAGAGGGTGCGGGGCTTGGAAATCATGTCAGATCCAGGGAATGGGGAAAGAACAGGGAGTTTTTCATGGGGAAGGGATAGTTGTCTGTAAGTAGTTGGGGGCTTTCCCCTGGAAGAGGAACAAAACTTCTTTGACCTCCCTTCCCCACTAATGGGCAAATTTCCGGGGAGTTGATTTCTGTTGGATCAAAGGGACAGATGGGATCCGAGCTGACAACAGTGGATGAGTCTGCCTTCCGCAGTAATTGGGGGGCCAGAGGCAAGACCAGACTCGGAGAATCTGTACTTCTATGAATTCCAGATGGCACCCCTGGAGCCTCTCGGGTGTTTGTGTGTTGTGAGGGACCCGGGCTGGGGCTGAGGAGGGGGACCCCGTGCTGCCTCACAGCGGGGACACGGAGGCCAGAGCAAGAAAAACTCGAGAAGGGAGTTTTCCCGAGGACTCATTCGGAGCCTTTGGCAGCCAGACTTCCCTTCTGGTGGAGGGGGACGTAGTCAGCATTCTTCCCTTGGAGGAGCCAGTTCAGCAAACTTCAAAAGTCTGTTTGAGGGGCCAATGGCGCAGATACAAGATGAAAAATGACCCCTGCCCTTCCCTTCAAAGAGCCCGGGGAGGGGCAGGAAGACCACATGGGAAAAGAGGAAGATTAGCTAAGGTTTTATGGGAGGCAGTCGCCGAGAGATTGAGTGCCGAGGCAGGACGCTGGTCAGAAGACCTGACTCTGCCGGTTGTTAGCTGGGTGACCTGGAGCAGATCATTTCTCCACGCCCGTTTTCTCATCTGTAAATTGGGAAATTGACCTCTGGTATCCCGTTCAGCTCTAGGAGAGAGCAGGTGGTGAGGGAAAACTTGGAAAGAAGAGGATTTCATGCGTCCGAAATGAGAAGGGAGTTTCCTCCTTAGGGAATAGTGTGTGTAAATGCATAGAGAGGAGAGATGGCGAGAAGAGAGCCTAGAAGAGTCAATCGACCAATTTAGCTGGAAAAGGAAAAGGGATTTATGGGAAACAAAGCTGGAAAGGGGGGGTTGGAGCCAGATTATGGGGTGACCTAAATGTGAATATCTTCGCACTAGGGAGAAGACCTTATGGTTTTTTTGAGCAGAGTAATGATCTGGTCATGCTCCCACAGGACTTTCTGTAGCTGTCTGGTTTCCACTTCAACATCCACTGCCCTCCAGGCTCTTTGCCTGACCAGACACAAGACAAACCTCACCTTCTTTTGCCTCAGCTCGGCTGCAGTGGCCATTTTTCCCAGGAGATTTTGACTGCAAAATGGAGGGGAAGACTACACAGAAAATAGGACATGGAAGGGCTCTGGCTTGACTCTTTAGTAGCCATTCCTCAGGTGGGTGTCAATCAAGAAGCATATATTAAGCACTGACTGTTTGCTTAGCCCAGCACTCGGCTTGGTGCTGAGCAAACAATGAAAGGCCAAAGAATCTGTGCCCTTGAATTCACATTTGAATGGGGGAGAGACTACAAGTAATCACAGTATGTATGTCTACGTATATACACAATATAAGACATGTATACATGTATGTGCAGAATATACAGATGTGTCTATATACGTGTGTACTTCGATACAGAGAAGGGTTAAGTATAACAAGCCTGCGAAGGCGAGGAGGGGCTGGTGGAGGACAGACTTCAGGTGAAGGGGTTTGTGAGTAAGAGGAGGGGGAGTCGCCACCTCTAAGGATCTGGACTTTAGAAAAATCACTTGGGCAGCTGAGTGGAGAATGGGCTGGACTAGGGAGAGACTTGGGGCTGGGACACTAGGTAGAAGAATACTGCAGAGGTGACCAGGTCAGAGCTACAGAGAAAGGATGGGGGACATCAATTAGAGGTCGTGTCAGAAACAAGATTTGGGAAGAGATCGGCACTCTGGGGAGAGTGCAGATAAGCAGTTGAGGATGACCCCAAGGTTCTAGTCTTGGGTAACTGGGACAAGTTAACCAAAGTTACCCAAACTAAGATGATGGTAAGCCCCTTGACAGTCATGGGGAAGTTTGGAAGAAGGGAGGTCTGGAGGTCAAAGGTTTGGACACAAGGAGTTGAGGATGTCTGTGGAATATCTAGTTCAAGATGTCCAAGAGGCAGTTGGTGATGGATGACTAGCAAGCGGTCAGGAGAGAAGCGGGAGTTAGTTATTCAGTTATTTCAATCACGTCTGGCTCTGGGACCCCGTTTGGGGTTTTCTTGGCAATGACGCTGGAGTGGTCTGTCATTTTCTTCTCCAGACCATTTCACAGATGAGCAAACAGGCATTAAGTGACTGGTCCAGGGTCACACAGCTAGGAAGTGTCCAAGGCCATATTTGAACTCAGGAAGACAAGTCTTCCTGACTCCAGGCCTGAGGCTTTATCTGTCGCAGGACCACCTAGCTGCCCCAGGAGTAGGGGTGACGGTTGGGGATCATCTGCATAGATCTGATGAGATCAATAGGTGAGAGAGTCTAGAGTAGAAAGAAAAAGGGACCTAGGACAGAACTTGGGGGGAGATACCCACAGGTGCCACCTGAAAAGAGAACCAGCAAATGGCAGGAGGAGAACCAGAAGAGCCAGTGTCATGGAGAGTGGATCCAGAAAAGGTCCAAGAGATGGAGAAATGAGAGAAGGCCCTGAAGAGATTTTGGAAGCTTTGGACAGAGTGGCTCTCATGAAGGTGGAAGCTGGACTGCCAGGACTTAAGAAGGAGTGAGAGAAGAGGAAAGGTAGTGCCATGAATGGAAGGAGAAGGTCCAGCAGCGATGATGGTGACCCCGGCTGTTGCCTCCTTGTCACGTGGTATTCTTGGCCACGTCTAACTGTAATTCCATAGAAAATCCACCCGGGGCTCTAGAAACCTTTCTTTGCTGTTTGTCTTTTCTTTTTTCATGGATTCTTCTGTGACATTGGATCTGTCCATCCTATACTCTTTATGCCCAGCCGATCTCTTTTTCTGGGGTAATGTCTCTTTAATGATATCACTTTTGACATTGCTTATTTTTTATTTTAATAGCTTTTTTGTTTTTTCAAATACATGCAAATCTAGTTTTCAACATTCACCTTTACAAAACCTTGTGCTCCAACTTTTTCTCCCTCCCATAGACAGCAAGGAATCCAAACGTGTTAAATATGGCCAATTCTTCTAAACATAATTTCCATGTTCGTTGTGCTGAGCAAGAAAAATCAGCTCCAAAGGTAAATGAAAAAAAAAACACGAGAAACAAAAAAAGCAAGTAAATAATAACAAAAAGGTGAGAAAACACTATTCTTCCATCCACAGTCAGTCTCCATAGTTCCCTTTCCGAAGGCAGATGGCTCCCTCCATTCCAAGGCAATTGGAATTCCCTTCAATCACCTTGGAAAAAGCCACATCCATCAGAATTGACCATCACATGATCTTGTTGTTGCTGTGTACAATATTCTCTGGGTTCTTTTTACTTCACTCAGCATTAATTCATAAGTTTTTTCTAAAATGATTTCTAAAATGATTCTGCTCGTCATTTCTTTATAGAACAATATTCCATTACATTCATAAACCAACTATAACTTATTCAGCCATTTTTCTTTTTTTTTTTTTTTCTTTTTTTCTTTTAAATAACTTTTTATTGACAGAACTCATGCCAGGGTAATTTTTTACATCATTATCCCTTGCACTCACTTCTGTTCCGATTTTTCCTCTCCCTCCCTCCACCCCCTCCCCCAGATGATATTTAGCCACTCTTCACCTGAGGGGCATACACTCACTTTCCAGTTTCTTGCCACCACAAAAAGGGTCACTACATTTCCCCCTTTTTTCTCTTTTTCTTATCTCTTTGGGAATCAAACCCATAGTGACACTGCTGGATCAAAAGGGTATGCAAAGTTTGTTAGCCCTTTGGGCCTAGTTCCATATTCCTCTCCAAAATGGTTAGATGGTTCACAACTCCACCAACAATGCATTAGTGTCCCAGCTTTCCCACATTTCCTCCAACATTTATTATCTTTTCCTTTATAGCAACTTGCTTACATATAAGTCCTTGGGGATAGAATTCTATATTATTGACACCCTAAATCTCTTTATGGGTCTTTGAATCACCTGAAGTTTTGTGAGTCTTCAGAAATTGTGGTTGTTCAATGGTTAATAGCCATTCTCCTGTTCTTGGAGAGTTTCTCATGTTAGCATGAGAACTTCCTCCATTGATACAAATTGTAACCTGGTAGACTGTTTCTAGGGACTTCCCTGAGACATCGAAAGCTCAGGCTTATTCAGCTTGTAAGTACCAGAGCACGGGAGACGAGACCAGAGAGTCCTGACACCAGCCTAGCACTTCGGCCCCAATCGAGTAACATCAACAAAAACAACTTTGGCAGAAATAGTGAATTGGAAACCTTCAAGGCATTGAATCCTGGGCCCAGCCCATTGACCAACTCCAGCATCTATCAATGGGCCACCTGACCAACGTGTCCATCATCATCTAGGCCAGGGGTCCTCAAACTACGCCCGCGGCCAGATGCGGCAGCTGAGGACGATTATCCCCCTCCCCCAGGGCTATGAAGTTTATTTAAAGGCCCACAAAACAAAGTTTTTGTTTTTACTATAATCCGGCCCTCCAACAGTCTGAGGGACAGTGAACTGGCCTCGTTTAAAAAGTTTGAGGAGCCCTGATCTAGGCAATGACAAGTCACTGACTTTTCTAAAGCATTTTAAAGTTTATAAAGCACTTTTATTCTCAATAGCATTTTATTTTTCCCAAATACATGTTTGTAAGATATTGTGTTTCAATTTCTTCTCCCTCCCTCCCTCACTTCCCCCTTTCCCAAGACAGCAAGCAATCGATATAGATTAAATATGTACAATCATTATAAAACACTCGCAGTAAACTTTCTAATCTGATCTTCACAACAAGCCTCTGAGGTAGGTAATAATGCAGGTACTTTGTGCATTTTATTGGTAATGGAAACCACATAGGGAAATGACTTGCTCAGTGTCATCTCCAGTAAGCTGCAGAGCTGAAGTTTTTAGTAAAAATCTTCACACTAGAAATCCATTATTGTTTTTCATCCATCACCGTTGTGGAATAAGTTATTAAATTTGTTTTGCCAGAAGGCAGAACTGGTGGAATCGCAGAAGCCAAGAGAACTTCCTAACAGAACTGTTCACGTTCAGTTAGGTAATGGGTTATTTTTTCCTTCATCTTCAAATAGAGGCTGGGGCGCTATTTGTTGGGGAAGTCGCCTTCTGGAAATGCTGCTGAATAAATTTCCCTTCACTCTAGGTCTCTCGCAATCAAGCCAAATCAATAAGCATTTATTAAGCTCTTACTATATATTCTAGGCACCGTGCTAAGCTCTGGGGACTTTGGAAAGAAAGAGAAAAACATGGTTTCTGCTACGAAAAGGTTCGCAGTCTAGTGGAGGAAACAGCATGCAAACGGCCGTGTACAAACAAGCTATATCTGGGGTAATTTGGAGACGCCTCGGAGGGGAGCCACTAAGGGAGGGAGGACTGGACAAGGGCTTCCTGTAAAAGATGGGATCTTAGCTGAGACTTAAAGGAAGCCAGGAGGCAGTAAAAAAGGCATTGAATGGAGCCAGGAGGCCAGTATCCTGAAGGGAGGGAAGCCTGGAAAGGGAAGATGAGGTGTTCAGAAACCAAGCAGGTCTTTGTGTTTGGTCCTCAGGGAGCCGGGGGGCTCTGTGACTGGGACATGACAGCCCACGCTGTGCCCCCCGCCAAGGAGCTCCTGCGTTCCCATCTACCCTCTCCACTCCTGGTGAAAGCCTGGGCCAGGAGGAGGAGGGGACGCGCTGCTTGCTCGTCGCTGCCACTCCCAGACTGTCTCACTGATCCTCAGGCCCTAAGGTAGGTAACTGGTTCAAAGAAAGATTGTCCCCCTGCCCCGTATCTTATCAATACTTAGCCCTGTGTTGGACCCCTTACTTGTCTTCTGGACTCCCCTGTTCCCATGATCCTTTGACTCTCCACCAATGAATTTCTATCATTTACCACAGCCCTGTTTCAGATCTTCCTGTGTCTCCAGCTTTTTGTACCATTCTTCTCCTGTTTACCCCCCTTAGGAGAGACCTCAGGTCCTGCTTTCTCAGATATGTGTCATTAGCTCTTCTCCACTTCAACATCCCTTGATGTCGTTGCCATTTTCTCCATGTCCCTGCTCTCTGAGGCCCCAGGACCAGTCGTCCTCCTTGTGCTTTGGGATCCTTTCTCCCGTCTCCCCTTCACTTTAAGCTTCACACACTCCCTCCTTACTGAGCCTGCCCTGATGCTTACATTCTCGGTTCTCCCTTATTATTCTAACCTCGCCATATTTCCCGTAAAGTCCAAAGCAGGTCTTATTCCTGTTGAAGTTTCAGTGGCTCATTCTTGCCTCTAAGAACAAACCTAAGCTCCCCAGTTAGCGTTTTGGGTGTTTGCCCCCCCTTTCCTGACTTATTTCTTGCCCCCCACTTTGTGTATTCTGTCATCTGGTCAGAAAGAGCTGTTTGCTATTCCCCAGGTGTCCCGTCTCTTTGTGTCTGCACTGGCCGGTCCCTGGGCTTGGTGTCCACTGCCCTTTGCAGCTCAGTGCCAGGCCCGTACAGCAGGGTGGGATTCTGCCGGCCGACAGTGGCCACCTCCCCAATTACTCTCTCTTTAGTATTCCGTTCTCTGGATTGTCCCTCCCTCATAAAATCGAGGCTCCCAGAGAGCCCGGTAATTTTGTTTTTGTCTGAGTTTCTGTTGCCCAGCACACAGTAGGCACATAATAAATGCTGGTTTGAGAGCTGAGAATTGGGGTGGTCTTATGGATGGAGATCTGGCCTCAGAATGGTTAAGTCCTGGGTTCATATCTTGCTTCTGATTCTGGATGGGTCAGTTAGGTCATTCAATCTCTTGTAGGGGTTGTCTAAAAGAAGGAGTTGGACTTGGGTGGTCTCCGAGGTCCCTGCCGGCAAACCATCTGGTGGTGGGCCAGCTCTTGCCATCTCTTAGGCTTGCTGTATCCCCGGCCTATCCAGCCTCCTGGCACAAGTTGTCTGAGCTCCTCCCTTCCTCCCCGTCTACTCCTTGTCCTTGCTCAGTCCTCGTCCTTATCACTTACAGCCTGTTCTTTGGCCAAGACTGCCCTCTCCAAGGCTGCTCACTGCCCTCACCGAGTGCAGTGGAGTCTTCTCCGTTCTCCTTCTTTACCCCTGTAGGCTCTAGCACTGCTGCCACCACGTCCTGGATTCTTGCTCATTCTCTCTGTGCCCATCTCCTTTCCACTCTTTCCAGTGATGCAGGGCCCTCAAATCTTGCTCGCTCCCTCCCTCCCTCCCTCTCTCTTTTTCCCTCTCCCTCTTGCTCCTTGCTCCTTCCCTCTCTTTTTCTCATCCCCTTCCATGGGTTTAACTTATTACCTGGGCAGATCACGCCCTCATCTCCCCCTGGCTCCAATCAGGCCTGTCACTCCCTGCTTTCATCTCCGATTGAATGTCCTGAAGGAATCTCAAGCCTGCAGACATTATCTCCCCCTCGGAAACGGTCTCTCCTCCCAGTGTCCCTGTTTCTGTGGAGGCCCCACTGGACTCCTAGCTACTCTAGGTTTCCAACCTCGGAATCATCTTCCACGCTTTCCTCTCCTTCTCCCTCCCCCATCCAGTCAGCTGCTGACTTCTGTGGATTCTTCGGGCACAACCTGAGGCAGCTCAGGTACCAAGGATTCTCTTGGTCCTGGGCCCTAAGTTTTGGATCTCTGTCTCTGGGATTGTGTGTCTCCTTACCCATGAGCTGAGGGCCCGTGGGGTCACTTAGTGAGAAGGGACCAGTCACATTGGGGATGGAAACATTACTGGCCTTCTTCTGAGCACTTCGATTCCATTGGCTCCTGTCTGTTCCTGGGCTGGACACACTTCCCTTTTAAAGGCGGAGACTTGGAGCTCTCATTTGGGGTTCATTTCTGCTTGTGGCCATGATGCTCCCCTCCCCCAAAGAGGATATGGAGAAAGTCAGAACTGGCCCAGGATGGGGCAGGGACATGGGAATGCTAGGAATCAGGAATATTAATGTTCTCCCATTTTCAAGGGACTTTAAGATATTAAAAAAAAATCAGTTGTAGGAATAGGAATAACCAATTCGAAGGCCAAGATTGGGAGGAACGATGGATACACACTTCCTACTTTTCTTTCATGGACCAAGTAGCATAAGGCTCTTCCCACGAAAGCTCCTCAGATACCTGGAAACCAGTTTTCCTGAGTTTTCTCAGCTCCAGAAGAAGTAGGGGAGACATAGGCCCAAAGGATTTCCACAAAAGTTTGTGCTGTGCTAGGAAAGAGGAGGGTCAAATTTCTTGGGTAGGTCAGGGAAGGCTGCTTGGAGGAGGAGCCTTCAGGCAACTGTTGGGAGGATGGATTTGTGGAGCCAAATTCCTAGGGGGTATCTCCCAGTCTCTCCTCGGAGGATGGGCTGATGTGGGACCGGCTCCTGTTGGGATTGAACAGGGCAGATATGATTTCAGAAGTGCTGGATGGAGTCTGTAACCCCCAATCACCTGCATTGGCAGCCTTGGCTCCTGTTTGCCGCCTTTGGGGGCAGATGCTTTGTACAGTTGCAGAAGGAAGCAGAGCTCATCTATCAAATGAGATCCACAATGTTTCTGAAACAACCTTATGTGTGGATTTATTGCTGGAAGGGGCCTCCGAGATCACCTCCTGGGTGAGGAGGCGGTCACACAGGTGAGTCGTAGTGGAGCTGGAAGGAGGGCTCTGAGAACATCCTCTTGGGTGGGGAGGCAGTCAACAGGTAGGCCGTGGCAGAGCTGAAAGGGATCTCTGAGATCACCACCTGGGTAAGGAGGCAGTCACACAGGTAAATTGTGGCGGAGCTGGAAGGGGCCTTCTAGATCACCTCCTGGGTGGGAAGGCTGTCACAGAGGTAAGTTGTGGTGGAACTGGAAGAGCTCTCTGAGATCACCATCTGGGTAAGGAAGCAGTCACACAGGTGGGTCATGGCGGAGCTGGAAGGAGCATCTGAGAATATCACCACCTGGGTGGGGAAGCTGTCACACAGGTAGGCTACGGTGCAGCTGGAAGGGGCCTCCGAGATCACTGCCTGGGTGAGGAGGCAGTCACACAGGTAGGCCGTAGCAGAACTGGAATCATGAGCCCAGATCTGCTAAGAAAAGGGCTTTGGAGACCCGAAGGCCTGATACAAATTATCAACCTAAAAAGAAAATAATTCACTGTCATTGTCATTGTCTCCTAAAAGATATTCTTGGTCAGTGATCAGAGAGAGACAGCGACCAGGACCCTCAGAAAAATATAGGGGAAAAATGATGAGCATTTATTCTGAGCCTGCTGTATGCCAGGTGCTGTGCTAAGTGCTGGATCTCATTAGTCTTTTCCTTGGGCCCTGCTGTGACCAGCTCTATAAAGAGCAGAAATGAAGGATCCTTTGAGAACTAATGGTTTGGAATGGAGGGCATGGGACCTTTCCCCACGAAACTAAGGGGGAGCATGCTGTGTAGCAGGAAGAACAGCAAACTGAGATATGAGACTCTGCACTGTGACCGATCCAGTGTGGAATTTGGGGCAACTCTCTTCCCCATTTTTGGCCTCTGCTCCCCCATCCATAATACATGTCTAGACAGAGGTGATCTAGCAACATAGGTGTTCTTTCTCATTGTACAAGTGACTGCCCCGATGCTCCCTTGCCTGGCTGTCCTTGTCCCTGCCTTCCTTATGTAATGAGCTCATCCTTTGTGATGTGCCATCCTTTATGGGGCACCACCTTCACCTTGTAAAGAATCCTGTTGCATTCCTCTCACCCACTTCATGCCCAGGGTCTCCCTATTGTCGTCTGGGTGTCTTCAGCAACCACTGCTTCAGGATTCCAGCACGTTGCAACCTTGCCAAAGGAGGCTCAAGAAGGTCTTGTTACAGGGAAAAGCTTGGGGTTACAAAAAGAGCTTTGTTACTTCCCAGAGGTAGAACAAGCTGATCTCCTCCAGTTTGAATTTTCTCGGTCAATGTTTGGCCAAGATGTGCTGAAGGACAAGGACAGAGCTGCCTGCCATATTCTAGGCAGCCAATCTGTTTTTTTCCTGGGTGAGCAGGTGGGTGCATTTCATGTTGGGGCCTCTTTGGAGTTCAGAGCTTGATGGAGTATGTACATTGTTACCTGTGACCAGGAGCATCCCAAGGAAAGGAAACTGCTGCTCAGCTTGGGGGTCATGATGGACATTCTCAGTGATGGTGTAGGATTTGAGGATTTCACATTTAACAGGCAGAGACTTAAAAAGATGAAATGAAATTTACATTACTACTCAGAAACTAGATTTAAACAAGATACGAGAAAAAGAGGAAACTTATAAAAACACACAATTAACAAGCACAGTGATCACCAAGACAATATAAGAGATAACATAGATCATCACCACTATGAGGAAGCACCAACATCTGAATTTCAAAAATTGAGAGAACCTGGGTCATCGCTTTCAGAGTGTTAGGCAAATGGTACCAAACTTAAGTTCTAAAAGTCTCTTTCCATTAAGGGGTTTTCTCATTGCTGAGAACAAGGCACTATAAATATCTTCTGTTGGGACATGACTCGTGAGACAGAGCAACCCCCCTTAGGTAGAGGGATGCTCTGTTGTAAGAGGTCCATGAAAGACAGTATGTGTTACTTTAGGAAGATGTTTACTCCAGGAACTGGCCAGGTTTCCAGGGTGTAAACAGGCCCACCATAAAGGATGTTCATTAAGGCACTAGGAAAACTGTCAATCTTCTGAATGCTTCCTGAGACCTATTGGATAACTGGGAACACATTCCATAGTTCTCAGCAAATGTACACAAAGGCATGCCCAAAACTTAGTGGGAACCTTCATTTAGGGTGTCTTACAGATGGGCGTGCCCACTGCTGTCTACCTTATATGGCAATCCCCTTGGCTCAGGAGTTCTCTCCAGTGATCTTGCCCATCTCCCCAGGCATTGCTCCCCTCATGGCATTTAGGTCTTGCTCTTGACACTGGAAAGCTGCCCCAGGATCTTGATAGCTGCTCACCTGCTACTCTAGGCAGTCTCGGCCTTAGGCTGCCACTCTTCCCTTCCTGATTCCCTGTGAACACTGTGGACTTTGCTGGCTGACACAGGATTCTGGAGGAACACAGTATAGTGGAAAGAGCATTGGATTTGAAAGATGTGGATTTGAATTTTGGCTCTGTGACACTCCCTGGATCCTTTTGGGGAAGTCACTAAACTCTGATCTCATTTTCGTCAAACTAAAGACTTGGCCTAAATAATGGAAGTGGCTCGAGTTGGCCGGAACCTCGGATGCAATGTTCCCTTCAGCTTCCCTGACAGGTGGCCGGCCAGACAATGCTTGGAGACTTTGGTGATGGGGAGTTGATTATGTTACAGGTAGTCTGTCCCCCTTGGGTCCCTTCCCTTCCTGCCTTTCAAGAGCTTCATTGTTCCTGCTTCTGATCTCTAAGTTAAATTACCTTTCTCCATTGGCAAGGGCCAGAGAACATTGCACATCTTAGGAGCTGTGTTCAGGTCTGTTTCTCAAAGCCTTTCAGTGGTCCCATGATGCAGGTGGGAAATGGTCAGCCCTCTATGGACTGAAGAGGATCTTGAGGTTCAGAGAAGCCAAGGAACATGACTAGCTTCACACAGTTTATTGGTTTTCTGGGGCCCAGGCTCACTATGTTGCTCTGGCTCGTAAAATCTAGAGCTTCCTGGGATGCCCCAGGGACCCCTTTCTAAGAGCAGGAAACTGGCTCTCTGCTAAGGAGCAAACTGGACCATGGGAAGCCTTTACTTTTCAAAGGACCCCTCGAATCCTAAAGAGGCAGAGCCCAATTTTGGGTTATAACAGTAACCACTTTTTCACCTACATGGGTTGAAGTTTGGCCTGAGCCTTGCTGCAGAAGGCCAGACTTTTAAGTCGTTAGCCTAGCAACTATCTTGTTTTACAAAGGATTCACGCCAGGATTCCTCAGGTGGACGGGCTCCCACCAGGCACTGGAAGGCATTACTTAAAGTTGGTACTTCTCTAATCAGGAATCTCCCATCTGATTCAAGGTTCTGTGATTTCCTCTGCCCCAACACTGTTCATGGCTGTGCCTTAATTCATATGGAGACTTGATAATCTGCTACCTTCCTTGTGGTGATGAACTTCTCTGTGCTTAGCTAGACTGACCCCCAGAGAATTATTCAGAAGCCATGTTAGATCAGTGGCAGCATCCAGAAAGACCTTGATCAGCTGGAAGGATGAGAAGGGCTGCATGGGAGGAAAGGAAATATAAGGATACATGTAAAATTTTATGTTTGGGTCAAAGTCAACTTCTAAACCCCAGGGGAGGAACACGTAGGCAGCCGTGCATGTGAACCAGCTCCAGAGCTCTGAGTCAACAGTGAGGTAACAAAGGAAATAAAAAGCTTCAACTCCTGCATTTCTGTGCCCTTGAGAGGTAGAGCATCTAGAACTAGGTGATCATCCATTGACCCTACATTCAATTGATTATTGATTAAGTGGGGGCTAATTAAACTTTTTCCACTTGCAACCCCTTTTTACCCAAGAAATTTTTACATGCAGGTATAAAGGCATATAAAATAGGTACACAAATCAGACATTTGCTAATTTGTGCCAGACAATGTGCTAATGTAGGGATGCAGACACAATGGTGATGCAATACCTGCTTCTGGACACTGCACTGACTAGAGTGTGTCCAGGGGATGGCAGTTAGGGTGGATGGGATTTTGGAGGGATGTGGGAGAGAAGATTTAGGACTTGAGCAGTTTAGTGGCATAGTGCCTAGAGAGTAGGATTTGGAGGAAGATAAGTTGGAATCCAGCCATGGACACATGCAGCGTCACTCCTGGGAGTCTTTCTGCTTGTTTCCTCATCCACACAATGGGGATAATGATAGTGGCTATCACCTAGGTGGTCATGATCAAATAAGATGGTTCATCAGTTTGTAAACCTCGGAGCAATATGGAGCTGCTAGCAAAAGGACTGTCTCACAGAAGAGAGACGGAAATGGTTCTGATAGGGCCCAGAAGTCTGCGTGATCGGAATCCTGAGTGGAAGTTGTAGGGACACATTTGGCTGGATGTCTCCCCAAATGCAGAGTGGTTGCAGGAAGTAGTGGGTTTCACTTAATGGAACTGTAGAATGTAAGAATAGTTTGAAAGGGCAGGCTCTGTTTAACTTTTTATGTCCCCAGGGCTAGCGGATTCATTTGTTCATTCAATAAACATTAAGCACCTACTATGTACCAGGCCCTGTGCTAAGCACTGGAGATACAAAAAGAAGCAAAAAATAGTCTCTGCCCTAAAGTTTATGGTCTAATGGGAAAGACAATATACAAAAAGAAGCAAAAAAGTCTCTGCCCTTAAGAAGTTTATGATCTAATAGGAAAGACAATATACATATTTATATACATAAAAAGACAAGGCAAGCTATAAAGAAAAATGGTTGGATGGTTGGTGTCCTTTGTTATTGAAGATCAACATGACCTCATATTGGGGTCTGATTGGTTGATCAGACCAATATGAGCTCAGAAGGTCCCGTCACATGTTGGACACAATAGTCCATGTGAACAGGAGAAATAGGAACTTGAGAAGTACTGAGATGAAGAGTTGGGGAAATCTTCCTGTAGAATGTGGGATTTTTGAGACAAAAGAAAGCTGGGGAGGTCAGTGGTTAGAGTGGAATAGGGAGAGCATAGGGGTAACCAGAGAATACCCAGAGTGATAGTTTTGTTTGTAGATCAGCACATACTAGATGTAAGAAGCACCTAGTAGATGATTAATAAATGCTTGTTGAAAAGCTGCTTGATTGATCCACAGGTTAAGCTCAGCTAACCATTTGTGTTAAGTTGTAGGTGAGACTCTTGATTCTGTAGGATTGATTACTGATGCCCTGAGATTTTGTGACTTTGATAGGACTGCCTCCTGCACAAAACCTTCAAGAACCAGGGCCACTTGATGAAGCAATGAGGCATCTAGGAAGATTCTAGTAGGATTTGCAGACCATCTACCTGTATACTTCCATCAGACCATATATCTGTCCATCCATCCATCTATTCCTGCATCTGTCTATCCTTCTGCCTGTCCATCCATTAGACCATCTGTCTGTCCATCCATCCATTGTGGGGAATCTTTAGGGTTAATATGTTGTGGAGCAGACCTGCTCCAGCTGTAGCTGTGATGCGGTCATAACTTGGCTCCAATCCAGGGTTTTGCCCTGTCCCAGGAACTAGAAACATGATCTTAATCTTATTCTCGGTACATTAGACATCTGAAGAATGGCTTTGACATTAAACATTAACCATGAGAAATGAGAAAAACAAGTCATGAAAAATAACTAAAGGAAGCAAGATTGTTATAAAATATATAAGCTTTGTTCTTACTAATAAATGGAGTTCTGCATGAGCTATCCCGTGGCCCAGTTTCTTCTTGTCTTTGCTGTAAGTCCATCCAATCTGTCCACACATCCATCTATCCATTCATTCTTATGTCCCTCTACCATCTGTCCATTCATCTGTCCGTACATCCATCAGACCATCTACTTGTCCATCCCCATCCATCCATTAGACCATTTACCTGTCTTGTCAGTCCATCCATCCACCCATCCTTATGTCTGTCTATCCATCCATCCATCTGTCCATTCATCCTTATGTCTGTCCATTCAATCTATTTCTGTCCATTTATATATGTCCATTCTTATGTCTGTCTGTCCATCCATCCATCTTTCCATTCATCCTTGTTTGTTCATCCATCAGACCATCCATCCATCCGTCTGTCCATTCAGTCTATTTCTGGCCATTTATGTATGTCCGTTCTTATGTCTGTCTGTCCATCCATCCATCTTTCCATTCATCCTTGTTTGTTTATCCATCAGTCCATCCATCCATCCATTCATCCGTCCGTCATGTCCGTCTATCCAAAATCCATTTGTTTGTCCATCCATCCTCATGTATGTCCACTTATGTTTGTCTGTCCATCCATGAATCCGTCTGTCTATCCTTGTTTGTTCATCCATCAGACCATCCATCCATCCGTCTGTCCATTCAGTCTATTTCTGGCCCTTTATGTATGTCCGTTCTTATGTCTGTCCATCCATGCATCCGTTTGTTCATCCATCCATCCACCTGTCCGTCAGTCCATCCATCCGTCCCCGCATATGTTCGCTGTTTCTCCAGCCGGACAGGACGCTGACCTTTGTGGGACATCTGGGCTCCGATCCAGCCTGAAGGCTTAGTAGCTGGGCTGTCTCGGGCCGGGAGATCCCTTGGCCGCACTGGGCTTCCCTTGGTTCCCCAGGGAAATGAGGAGGGTGTCCCCGGAGGCCTCTGGGGCGTATGATACTGCCCCCATTTTACAGGTGAGGAAAAGGAGGCACAGTGTGGGGACGTGATGTAGGGGAGGCACGGCCTCTCCAGCGGGAGGGGAGGGGCTGGGCCGGGCCGCGGGAGGCACCTCGCCCATCTGTACAGGCGTCTGACAACTTCAATCTCGCCTTTCCGGCCCCGCCCCATCTTGGGCCCCGCCCCCGACCGGGCCCGCCTCCCCAGGCTCCGCTCCCCCGCCCCATACATCTTGGGTTCAGGCAGGGTCGTACCACTCTGAATGGGGGTGGGGGGAAGCCTGCCTCCTCTGCTCTTGCTTCTCTTTCTCCGCAGCCTCGTTCGGATGGCCGCTGCGACTCTTGCCCGGCAATCTGTCTCTGGGACATTTTGGCGGCCGCTGCCCTGCCTCGCGGGCGGGTCACAGTGCCCGTAGTCCCGCCGAGCGCCTCTTGACCTCCCCAGCCCGGCCAAAATGCCTTTCCCCTGTATGCAGATGAGCACCTGAGGCTCCGCCCCCGGCCTCCGACGCGCGTGCGGATTGGTCCGCGAGGGAGGCGGGGCCGGGAGGCGGCTTGTTGTGAGCGGAGCGGGATGGCCGCCATCTTGTGCGGCGCCCGAGCTCGAGCCTGAACTCGAGCCTGATCACTAGGTGTGGGGCCTCCTAGGGAGGAAGCGCGGGCCCAGGTCCCTGGAGGCGCGAGAGCCGGAGAAGCCCGTACCCACTCCCCCACACCGTACCCCACCCCCAGCCCGCGGCACAGCCCGTGCAGAGCGGAGCGCTCCGGGGTCCGGCGTGGGCCCGCGCCGCCCGCGGAGGATGAACGGAGGATAAATGGTGCCCCAGGCGGACAGCGGCGCCTTCGTGCTCCTCTTCCTGCTGGTGCTCACCGGCACCGAGCCGCTGCGCCCAGGTGAGGACTGAGGATGAGACCGAGGGCCCGAAGGGCCCCAGCCGGGGCCAGGGGCCTGGGGCCGAGGGGCAGGGCCTGAGTGTGAAGGAAGGGAACCGACCCTGAGAGGGCGGGGCCCTAGCGTGAAGGAAGGGAGCCTGAACCAAGTGGGGGCGGGGCCTGAGCCATGATGGGCGGGGCCTAAACCTGAAAGCCGGGAACCTGAACCTTGGGGGGGCGCGAGCCTGAGTGTGAAGGAAGGAAACCTGGGCGGGGTCTGAGCTTTGATGGGCGGGGTCTAAACTTGAAGGACTGGAGCGCCGAGCCATGGGGGCAGGACCTGAGCATGAAGGCGGGAACCTGAGCCATATGGGGGCGGGGCCTGGGTCTAGGGCAACCCAAAGTAACCCCAGTGACCCCTTCCCACTTTGGGGGAATTTGTCTTAGCCCTTTGCCGAGTCGGTAATCGTTGATTAAGTGTCTGCTGGGTGCCAGGCACTGTGGCAAGCAGTGGGGATCCAAAGACGGGCAAAGCCCCGCCCCTGCCCCCAGAGCTCCAGCTGGTCCCTTTCTGTTGGCTTCCTCCCTCACCCCCAGTCTGGTACACAGGGGGCGCTTAATGAGTGCGGGATGACCTGACTCCCCGGCCATGGATCCTTTCCCTGTCCTGAACTCGGTCGCGGGGCTGTGACGGTGACAGTTTCGGGATTGCTTTGGCTCCCGGTCACCGCCCTCGCTCATCTCTCAGGGACCCGGCCCCCACTTGGTTCCCTGGTCCCCCACCTGCCGGTCACTTGGCCGTGTCTCCGGCCGCCTCCTTTTTGGTTGTGGGAGGTGCTCCCCCTTCCCAGAGACACAGCCGAAGCCCCCTGGGTGGAAGTTCCTGGGGGCCCAGCTGTCAGTGAGAGCCGCCCAGCAAGAGAGGGCTGCCTCACTCCCTGGGAGCCTTCCCTCGTTCCTTCCGGGGCAGGGTGGGAGGAGGGGACCCCTGTTGTGTTTGTGGGACGCTTGGACCCTTCCCTCCAGGGGAGCTGAGTTCCTTGTGTCTGGCCCCCCTTTCCACAAGTATCTGCGAGCACCTACTATGTGCGGCCTTCTCTGCCTGCGCCGGGGTCCCCAAGGCCTGCCCTCGTCCCTGAGGGTCTGTGATTCTGTCACCGGGGGGCACTTAGCCCTCTCTGACTCCTGGAGGCCCGCGATGCTCTCGAGCCGGTGCAGGGGAGAGCCCCTCCAGAGGGAGGCTCCAGATTTGGACGCAGCGGATGTGAGGGTCTTCGGCAGGTCCTGCCTGAAGAGCAACCTTGTGGAGGGCTGAGAAGCCAGGCTGGGCCACTTCTGCGCCACGGGAGAGAGGCCTGTACCCAGCTGAGCGGCCCACGGGGCCGGAGAAGATGGGGGGCTGTGGGACAAGGCGAGGACCAAGTCAGGGAGGACGGGGCCTGGGGGCCTGGAGATTGGGGATGAAGGACCAAAGGCGGAGGTCTGGTGATGAGAGGCCCAAGGCTGGGGACAGGGGAATGGAGTTCAGGGCCCAGAACTGGGGGCAGGAGACTGGGGGTCAGGGCCCAGGGACTGAAGGGCTGGGGACCACGGGCCAGGAGCTGGGGAACTGGGAATCAGGGACTGAGAGGTCAGAGGTCAGGGCCCAGAGCAGAAGGGCCGGGGAGAAAGCAGCATTTGGGCAGGCTCCTCCAAGGAAGCTGGGCTTAGAGAAGGGAAAAAGTCCTGAAGCTGAATTAGGAGGCGTCCTCTGGGCAGGAGGACCCGGGGAGTAGGAGGGGGCTCCGAGAGGGGCAGGCTGCTCCCCGCCCCTCCAGCGGGTATTCTTGGGTGTCTGTGTGTGGGCTTGCTGGTCACTTCATGAGATTGACCCCTGCTTGGCAAACAGCGTGGCAACGAATTCCTGCCAGAAGGGAGAATCTTCCCCCCTTTTGGAGAGAGTTTAATTCATCAGCGCACATTGATTAAGCCTCGCTGTATGCCCCTTAACCTTTTGCCTTACGCCCCTTAACTCTTTGCCTTTTTTCTCTGGCGCTTTTGCCTTGGATTAGAGGCTTCTGGGCACTTGCCCTTTCACTTGCAGTTGACCGGAAGCCCCTTGGGGTCAGGGACTGGCTTGTGCCCCTCCCGTGGCTGACTCTGGTGCCCGGGTGGGCGCCTTGAGGAAATGCCGGTTCGGGTTCTGGGAGGGCTCTCCCAGCTGTGTAGACGACTTTGGCCAAGAAGGCGCCCCCGGCCTTCCAGGGTGAGCAGCTGGAATGCTGACTGCGTGCCGGCAGCCGTGCTGGGGCTTCTGGGGCGCGTCACAACGCGACCTCGGAGGTTAGTCATGGCCCAGATTTCACCCCGTCTCCTTGGGGCAAGTGGTTCACCCTGGGGTGGGGCTGGCGGCTTCTGCACTAGTCAGGTTGGAGAACCTTCTGCGGGCGCCGTCGCCTGAATAAATCAGTCATTCGGGGTAGTGATGACCCAAGTTTTAGAACGGAAGGAAAAGGTCGTGTCCAAATTGTGGCAGTTCCCGTGGAGGTGACGAATCACGTTCTCTGTTATCACATGTGTTACTAAGAGGTGGCGCTGTCCCAGCGAGGGCGAGGGAATTCCCAGTTTTCTGGGACGACGGGTGGGTGATCCCCATAGGTGTGAAGATGGTGACATTTCCGTAACTTCAGTTAAGGCTTTGCCAGGCGGGAGAGGAGAGCGGGAGCCCGGAAGAGCCCTGCCCACTCTCCCCGCCAGGCCCTTGCCGTTGCCCGAGTGGGCGCCAGCTGTGGGCTTCACGGGAGCCCCTCTCGCTGCTCCCAGCTCTCCTCCCCCCACCTCCTTATCTTCCCCGCTGTGCCCAGCGCTGCCCCCCGGACCGCCCCGGGACGTTCTGAAAACTTACTTTAAAGTGCTAACAGGCCGTCTGGTCTGCTGAGGCTCTTTTAGAAACAGAACACCGTGTGGCTGTCATTGCCAGCGACTGAAGGCAGCCAAGAACCGTGCTGAGCAGAGCGAGTGCCCCACCCCGCCTGAGGGAGCCCCATCGGGCACCTGGGGGCCCCCACTTTGCCAAGAGACGGGAGATGTGTCTCCCCACTGGCCCTTCGGGTCATCACTGTCTCTGCAGCGTCCCGAATGTCGCCGTCTGTCCGCCTTGTTTTCCTTCACGGTTTTGGGCCCTGCATTTCCTCTCCCTCCCCAAGCTTCTTCTAACGGTACAGAAATCCTATTCCTGGCCCAGGGGGTCCGATCATTCGCTAGTCAATGGGCCGGATCATCCCCGACCCAGTGATGTCACCGCTTTGGCCACAAAGAGCAGCGCGCGCCCGACCGAGCCCCTTCTGTCCCTCTTGGGGCCTGCTTCCCACGGGTTGGAGACAGTCCGTTGGCGCGCCCCTCAGTCGTTCGCCCCGTGCACCGTTTGCCTCTTTGCCGAGCTGAGGGGGAGGCGAAGCCTGGTATCGCTAGGTGCTCTGGGTGCCTTCCCGGCGGCGTCCACATGGGCCCCCGGTGTCCGTGGGGTCCCGTCAAACTTAACTGCTACCTGTGCTGTTGCACGCCCACCGTGGATGTCAGCTCCCTGAGGGTTAGCATAGATTCCTTTTCAACTTGCTGATTATCCATTAATTTATTGAGAGATTTTGCTTTCTCGGCACTTTGATTTTCGGCTCTGTCCCTTTCCCTCCTTCCCTCTCCCGTCTCTGGCTAGCTCGTTATTCGGGGGAGCCTTGAAGAAATATTGAGGCAGCAGGACTGTGTCCCCCGAGTCTGAGGGCAGAGGCAGCGTTTCCCCCTCACCTTGCCTGTACCCGTGCCCGGGGCCGGCCCGGTACCTTGGCCATGGTCAGGATATTAAAAACGTCTGAACTGAGGGGTCGCGTGAACCCTGGCCCGCTGGGTTTCTTGGGAAGACTCAGGCAATAGAGCATGAAGTAGGTCTCCAGGGGTGGATGCGGAGAGTGAGGGGACTTTCTGTTCTCAGACCAGAGGGATGAGCCACAGTGGAGCTGATAAAAGGCTTCCTGCAGCAGGAAGCTCGGGCACCCTATGGGTGGGGAGGTGGGGCTTTGGGCTGATTTGAGTGGAAGAGGGTCTGTAGGTTCCATCTCCGGGCTGCAGGGGGATATTTGGGGTCCACACCAGTGGCCTTCCCCTCCCCTAAAAGGAGGGGTGGAGGGCTAAGACGGCTTTTTACTGCTAGAAAATTCTGCTTTCTTTGAGTTGGCGGCCCTTCTCTACCTCCCTCTGACCCTTGAAATCTCCAAGAGCCCGTGTTGGTGTTTGGATGGGCTGGTGGGCACCGGTTTTGTAGGGAGTCCAGGGAAGGGTGGCCAGAACTGGGGTTCTCACCCGGGCACTCAGGCCCTTTGGGGCCTTCTTGGAAAGGGCTGAGTGTGGGGTGACATGAGGGGGGTGGAAGAAGGGAAGAGAGAGGCTACCTGCAACCTGGGGCAGTACTGTCCCAGCCCGGGAGGGAGAGGTCCTGACTTAGACCCCAAGCGTTTCTGAGCTTGGAGAGGGGTGGAAAGGAAGGGCCTGGGAAGAGAGGGGACTGAGGGGCCGAGGGCTGGGGCCCAGAAGGAAGGTCGAGGAGGAAGAGGATGGAGCAGTGGGGGAGGGAAAGGAGAGAGAGAGATGGGAGGGTGGGGAAGGGGGCAGGTGAAAGCACAGCTTAGATCCAGCCTTTGTTGTGGCATGTTCTAGAGCGAGGGGAACCACCCTCTGGATCTTCACTCCCGGCGCCCCAAGGGGTCAAAAGGCAGCAAGAAGCCACAGGGAGAAGTGAGGTCCACATTGTGCTTTGCAGCCATTATCATAGTTTGCCCTCCCGAGGGGCCGTCCGCTCCTTGAGGACAGAGACTCCATTTCTGCCTTTGGACCTTGAGTTCCAGCAGTGTTTGAAGCAGAGGCGTCTCTGAGAAGAGCTCCTGTCATCTAGTTTTATCAAGGGTCTCCGTGGAATTGACTGGCAGTGGGGCTCGGTGGGGGTGTGCTGGCCCCAGGGGCAGGAGGCCTGGGGTGGATCCCGGGCACCTCCGGGCCTTTCCGGCTGTGGCCTGCCGCTGTCCAGCAGCTGCCTGGGGAAGTGGGACAGAGGGAGAGCCTGGCTGCCAGTGCTGGCTCCTGTTCACTGTCTCTGTGCCTTGAACAAGTTCCTTTCCTGCTCGTGCCTCAGTTTCCTTATCTGTAAAGTGAGGGGATTGGACTAGAAGGCTTCTCCGGGCTCTTCTGGGCAGATGTCTGGGAGCTTATGGACCTTGTAGTGTCCGTGGGTGTTCTTTTGTCGCCAGTTTGGCCACAGAGTCTCTGAAGTTTTTACCGGTGTTAGTTAGAATGCTCGTTCCAGATCTTGTAGCTTCGGCTAAAAGTCCCATTCTGTCATCCCTGGTCTGACCCGGCGTTCCTTTTTTTGGATGGCTCATTAACTACAAGAACAAAGAGAGAGGCGAAAAGACAGTTCTTGTTTCAAGGAGCGTCTAGCCTAACGGAGACAGATAACATAAAAGCAGGCTGTGAAAAGGCGGGAGTGAGGAAGGTCCCTTACCTCCCCCCACCCCACATGAAGCAGTTAGTGCGCCCCAGTGGGAGGTGAGATGTCCCTCCCGGCCCCCTCGTTAAATGGAGGCTCCCCCCTCCAGGAGGCGGGCAGAGGGCACTGGTGAGGTGGGAGCAACTAGGGCGATTGGGAAGGTCCAGTCAGGAGTTTACTGGGGACATGGGGAAACACAGAAATCCGCAGCGACTGTAGCCCGGTGGGAGGTGAGGGGGTGTCCAAGGAGACGCCCGGCCCGGCCCCTCAGACCATATGAAGCAATTTTAAATAGCTGACGGCCTTCGTGACCAGTCTTTGATCTTACTGAGCTTCACTCAGGCAAGGGAGACAAACTGTGCTGTGAGTATCACAGTGTTAGACTGATGTCCCGCCTTGGCGACTCTTTGCTGCCCGTGGCCCTTCCCAAAGAGTGATTCCCATTTCTTTTCGATTTACAAAGCGCGTGAGCAGGTCCTTATCTCAGAGATGAAAAAGTGGAGGATTTGTCCGGGCCCCTTGGAGGCGCCGTGGTGGGAAACTCAGGCCCTGCTGCTTTGAGGCCTGTGAGCTTTGCCTTATGTCATACTCAGATGGATCAGTGATCTCATTGATCTGGGAGTTCCCTGTTACTTTAGTTCTAGCCCGTCCAGACTTGTCCGTCCTATGTCACTCTTGTTCCATCCTCCCAAAAGTTTGTCACGGGGAGTCCGGCCACCGTGCTGCAGGCCCGCCTTACCCTGCTCTGGGTTACCGATGGAAGGAAGCCCCGGCTGTTCACCGTCTGTGGCTCCCGCCCGGTGACCCGTCTATCTGAGCCAATCATACCGTTCTCTTATGCCTTCCATCCTTTGGCGTTGCTCTCATCCACTCTGTCCTGACCTTGCCTTTGCCCCCTCTATGATCATTTTGGCTTGGTCAGAGGGAGTGGGTATCCAGGTCTTGCTGGGGGCAGTCAGATGATCAACTAATTCTCTCCATAGTATTTTATTTTTCCAGATACATGTAAAGATACTTATCAACATTCATTTTTTAATAATATCTTTTTCTTTGCTTTCCTTTTTTTAGTTTCCTTCCCTCTATTCCTTCCTTTTTCTTCTCTAGTGTATTCCTTAACTCTCTTACTTCCCTTTTTTATTTTAAGACCACGAAAACATAACAAATATCACTTCTAGGATGTCTATCTTAACCTGACTTTCTCTAAGACACTTGCTATCGTCACAGGACTTTATGGATACTTGTATCCTTCCTCTTCCCTTTGAGAATGCAAACCCCCTCATCATTATAAATTCTTTCCCACTTGTTCATATGAACATTTTTATGTCTTTCTTTACTCTTGTGTTTGTAGTTTAAAGTTTCTACTCACCTCGGTTTTGGTTTTCTTTCTTCAGGAACGTCTGGAAGTCCTTTATTTCATCGGAGATTCTTTATTCTCTTGTAGGGATACAGTTAATTTTCCCGGGTCAATTTCTCTTGGTTGTAAGATTAGCTTTTGGAATGATCCCTGCTCCTTTAAGGTGGTGGATGCTCTTTTATTTTCTTACTCATTTTCTTTCCTTTTTGATCTGATTTTTCTTATGCAGCAAGATAATTGTATAAATATGTTTAAATATATTGGATTTAACATATATTTTGACATGTATAACATATATTGGATTGCTTGCCATCTAAGGGAGGGGGTGGGGGGAAGAAGGGGAAAATTTGGAGCACAAGGCTATGCAAGAGTCAGTGTTGAAAAATTATCCTCCTAATGTTTTGAAAATAAAAAGCTTTCAAAAAAAGAAAAAAAAAAGGTGGTGGATGCTAAATCTCCTGGGACCGTTTATGATTCTTTGCTACTTGAAATCTTTCTTTCTGGTTGAATAGTTTTTTATTTCCAAATACACGCAAAGATAGTTTGCATCGTTCACCCTCGCGAAACATTGTGTTCCGAATTTTTTTTCCCTCTCTGCCCCCCCATCCCCTCCCCTAGACGGCAAGTAATCCAAAATATGTTAAACTCTGTAGCTCTTCTACACATATTTCCCTAATTAGCATGTTGCACAAGAAAAATCAGATCAAAAACGAGAAAAAAGAAGTAAACAACAACAAAGATGCAAATGCTATCAACGGTCGTTCTTGTAGGACTTTGGGTTCCAAATTTTTCTCCCTTCCTCCATCACCTCCCCCGTCCCTAACACAGCAGGCTACCTGATCGACCGCGTGCAGTCCTTTTAAGCTTAAGATCGTTGAATTCTCAGCCCTTCCCTGGGATTGAGAAGCCAGAGTGCCCCCTCAGAGAACTCAGTGACTTTCTTCTATTGGTCTGGATAGAATTCTGAGCTTGTTTTCATTTTCCATGCTAATAAAAACACTCGTGTGTGATATATTCCATCTGGCCTGTAAATGTGTGCTGCTGATCTCCACTTTATGGGAGATTTTTGTTTCAAGCACTGGAGAGCGAGCCTGAACCTTTCTCTCCCCTTTGCCCCTCACCAGTAGGATGGAAATGTCTTCACTTCTTGGTCAGAAAGAGCTCAGGCAAAACCACTTGTGCCCCAGTTGGCAGTCTGTCCATTCCTGTAACTTCTGTGCCTCAAGAGCATCTTCAGTAGGCTGTGTGGGCCCCAGGAGAGGGGCACCCCCGGCCATGGAGAACGGAACCAGTGGTACCAAAAACGCCAACTTCTGGGACTGCACCCGGGTATCTGTCTTCCATTCTGTTCTGCTCTTTGGAGGCAACGTTCCCTTGTTTACAGAGGCTCCAACTTTTTATATAAATACAGTGGTGAATAAAGACACAAAACCAAGGGAAGTCTTCCTCCTAATGCTTTCTGCCCAGCTCCTTCCCCCTTCTACCCTGTAGGTTCTTTTAGGGGGTGAGAGGGCCAGGCTGGCTCTGCCCTCCATGGCAGGGGCTGAGGGGGCCAGGCTGGCTCTGTCCTCCATAGCAGAGGTTGAAGGGGCCAAACCGGCTCTGTCCTCCAGGGGTGAGAGCTTCCTCTGTGCCCACCTGACATGCTAAGCAGGCAGATACCAGCATTATGTTCCAGGTCCTCCTTCCTTGTGCTCCTGAGGCAAGAGCTTTTCTTGAAAGGTCAGAGAGCTCTGGGACCCTTGGAGCCAGCTGGGGAATATCAGGGGTTTTGTAGACACAAAAGGCCCCAGGAAGAGACCCGAGTCATTGGGCCTGTTTGAAGCAATAACTGAGCATTTAGGACTCACCAAGTGCTTTCCCACAGCAGTCTGTGATAGGGGTTGTCTCTATACTATTTATCCCCATTTTATAGATGAGAAAATAGGTCCAGAGAAGACATGACTTGACCCCCTGGGAGAGAGAGCTGTGTTTCAGATCCTTACTTCAGTCCCAGGTGCTGAGGGAAGAGCCATTGGCAACCCTGGGGCTGAGAAGGCTTCCCAAGAAACCGTTAAGCCCCATACTGATAAGATCTTAGTGTAGAGGCACTAGGCCTTGCTCTCCTTGGAGCTTGGTGACAAGAAAGGAGCCGTGGCCTCTCCCCCGGAGCATCCAGCCTGCCGTCCTGAGCTTAGTTCCAGACCCAACTCATTGGCCATTGGCACCCTCTGTTCCAGCTCTTGAGGGCATCCATTCTAATGCACACGGACATCTGGGTGCTTGCCGTTCATCCCTTAGGCTTGCCTGTGTGATGGACAGGCCAGACTCCTGGGAATCATTCTGGATCCATTCTCAAAGGTTCGGTACGCTTGGGGGGCACTCGGCACAGTGCCATCTGCCTGGAGACTTTGCCCCTGCCCAGAAAATCCCTCCTGGACGTGGAAGTGCCCTCTTGAGTATGGCAGTCCCTTTTGGTGAGCCACCATCTCCCTGCTTTATCATCAGAAGGCCACTGAATGAACTTCTTTTTGTTATGTCTCCCAGAGCACTTTGGGACCTACAAAGTGGTGCTTTGTTCCAGCCAATCAAAAGCTCTTTATCAGGCTCTGCTATCTCTCCTTTAATTATGTGGTGGCAAAGATGTATTCTGTTGTTGAGGACCATTCGGAGGCCTTATTGTTCCTGCTGATGCTTGATCCTGCTGAGGATGGGCCCAATCTGTGTATACTCTCTCATGTCACTTCCAGGTCTAAATTCTCTGGTTCTGTGAGCCTAATTTGAGCTTTTCTGGTGCTTGGAAAGCCCAGCCCTCCTTTGTGAGCAGGATCTCACAGTGTTGGACGCACAATCTTATCTTGTTGATGGTTGACCAAGATTCTGCTCTCACGAGGAAATCTTGAGACTCCGTGTTTCAGAATCATGGGGTCGCCAAAGTTGGTACTTGGAATTTTGGGGGTTTTGTAAATTCTCCAGGGTACGATGTTGAGGAACATATTAGAAGTGCTGTGTTTGTCTATTTATTAGGTAACTCTGGATGATTAAGTTTGTCCCTCCCCCCGCTTTTTAAAAAAATACTAGCTTTTTATTTTTCTAAATACGTGCAAAGATAGTTTTCAACATTCACCCTTGCAAAACCTTGTGTTCCAAATTTTTCTCCCTCCCCTCTTCCCTAGACAGTAAGTAAAATTAAGCATGTACAATTCTTCTAACTATATTTCCACGATTATCACGCTGCCTTAAAAAAAAAGCTCAAAAGGGGAAAAAAAATGAGAAAGAAATAAAAAAAAGCAAGCAAACAACAATAACAAAGTTTGTGGAAAATACCATGTTGTGATCCACATTTAGTCCCCACAGCCTCTCTCTGGGTGCAGACGCTCTCTCCATCCCAAGTCTATTGCAATTGCCCTGAATCACCTCATTGTTGAAAAGAGCCACGGTCCAACAGAATTGATCATCATATAATATTGATGTTGCCATGTATGTCCTGATCCTGCTCATTTCCCTCAGCATCACTTCCTGTCAGTCTCCTCAGGCCTCTCTGAAATCCTCCTGCTGGTCATTTCTCATAGAACAATACTATTCCATCACATTCGTATATCCCCCCTTATTCAGCCCTTCTCCAACTGAGGGGCATCCAGCCCATTTCCAGTTCTTTACCACTATAAAAAGGGCTGCTACAATATTTTTGCGCATGCGGGTCCTTTTCCCTTTTTTGTGGGATACAGGCCCAGTAGAGGCACTGCTGGATCAAAGGATCTGCACAGTTTGATGGCCTTTTGGAGCCCGATCCCTTTAAAAAGAACAGTGAAGTAGGTAGAGAGCATATTTACAGGCCCACATTTCTGTGGAGAGGTTGGAGCACGAATTCTAATACTGCTGTTCTGAACCAGAAAAGACAGGGATGCTCAATTTCTATGTTGACTTTTTGTGGAAAAGCTCCAATCTGTGTATTTTAATTTAATGGATATTTCTTAGCATCGACGTGGGGCAAAGATCTGTGTTTCTGTGTGGTGGAGGATCCTGTAAAGCTATTCAGACCCTCCCCCTGGCAGCGTGGAGCTTATGGTCAGCTGCGGGAGAGCGGTCAAGGATGCACACGGACACACACGCTACACTACGCTACACTGGATACACAGTAGCCAAAGAATAGGAGGGAACATGGCCTGAGAGCAGTATCGAGGATTATTTGTGTTCAGAGGAAAGAAGGTCCCCTGTTGGTGGGGGGGGATCAGGGAAGCTTCCTGCAGGCCCTGCTCCGTACCCTTTGTGCAGCATCATCCGACACTGCTGGATCTTCTGGACCTGGTTGTCTCTCCTCAGCCCCAAGCCTATTAGGCACTGCCTGGTGGTCTCTTGAATGAAGGCCTCACTCCTTTTGTAGGAGACTTTTGGGTCTGTGGAAGAGAAAGAAGGGAATGAATTTGCCTAAGCAGAGGCCGGGGCCTTCTGTTGGCGATCCATGGGAGGAATAAAAGTAGTCCTGACTGGCCAGAGTGAAAGGTCCTGGGAGAAGTGAAGAGGGAGACTGGAAATGGGGGCAGGGCCTGCTTGGGGTCAGCGAAGGGCCTAAAACGCCCCAACGAGCATTTCTCTTGTGTGTAGAAAAAAGATCCTCTGAACTGCCCATCTCCACTTTGGACTTTTGAAAGGAAGAGTGCAGTCAATCCTTCTCATTGGTTTCAAGGCTGTCCTGCTTGTCTCTGCTCACCCTTTAAGCTCCGTGACCTCTGACCCCTGCGTCCCTGACTGGCCACTCCCTCTGCTTTATCCCATTCTGACCTCTCTCTCCCCAGTGCCTCCCAAGTCCCCAGCCCCCTTACCTACTGGCTTTTGGACCCTGCCAAACGTGTCCCAAGCGGGCTCCCATTCTGACACAAGTTCCACCAGCCCTCCCCCTCATCGCCTCCCTCCCGCTCTCCAAAGGCTTCATCCATCCCTCCCTTCACTTTCCTGTGGTCACTCCCTCCTCCCCTCTGGGCTCTCCGGTTCCCTTCCTCCCTCTCTGAGTGCTCCTCCTCTCCAGCCGGGCCCTCCTCCAGCTCACGCCCTCTCCCCAGCTCACGCCCTCTCCCCATGGGTGTCCCCCAGGGCTCTGTCCTGTGCCACTTCACTGGCTGATTGCATCGGCTCCTGTGGATTCAGGGATCATCTCTGATCAGTCCCGAGTCTTTGCTGACATCCAGTCTCGCACCTCCTTATCAGATATTCTAAACGGAAAATCCACAACACGTCTCAAACACGACTTCCTGTGGTGCTCCCTGAACCCTCTCTCCTGCATCCCCAGTTACTGCCAAGGGCACCTCCTCCTCCCAGTTCATGGAGAACTCTCACATGGCGAATGTTCACAAGGTGGACAGAAAAAGCGATAAAGGACAATCTGAAGGCCTCTCTGAAGAACTTTAGAAGTGATTGTATGACACGGGAGACCCCAGCACAGCAGCGCCCAGCGTGGCGTGCCCTCCTCGGGGGAAGGAGCCAAGCAGAACCAAGATCAGAAGAACCGCCTCGCTTAAATCTAGTTCCCACTCAAATCAGGACATCATCTTCTCTTGGACAGAGAAAGACCACCAGCGAAAATATTCCCGGCACTTAGCACTTAGTGTCTGGTACCTAATAGGTGCTTAATAAATGTTTTTTGACTGACTGACTGCTGCCTTTTTTCAGTCTCCTCCTACCTCCTTCCTTCTGACTAAAGAGTTTTTGAAAAGTTTTAAGCAGAGCAGTGTCAGCTTTGTACAGGGGGCGTTGGATGAATGACAGGAGAGGAGCCCACAAGGGGGCTGCATTATTCCAAGGGGTGGGTGGCAAAGAGAGGAGAAGGCAAAGAGATTTGATACCTAGAAAGTGGAAGCGGTCGGTCGTTTTTCTTGTCTGATTCATTTCAATTCCACTTAATTCAGTAAACATTTATGAAGCACCTACTTTGTGCCGGGCATTGCGCTAAGCCGTGAAATACAAATCAGAAAAAGATATCCCCTACCCCCGAGGAGCTTATAATCTAATGATACAAATCTAATAGTACAAAAGGAAGTTGGGAAGGGGATAGAGACTTGGAGATGCTCCACATGAGGGCGTCTTGTTCCCAGCAGTTGAAACTAAATGGAGTTGAGGTGGAGATTTGGGTAAGCTTGAAGGTCCAGTGTCTGCCCTCTCTAAAGGAAGGCTTTGGAAGGAGTTTATTATTCCATCCTCCAGCCTCTAGTTAGAGGGGAGAGGAGGTGAGGGCGGTCGCCAGGTGTCCGAATATCCCAGGTAGAGTTAGCTGCACGGTGATGAGATTAGAAGTGAAGCTTAATTTGTCCTTGATCAGTTATTTCAGTTCAGACTCTCCCTGACCCAGTTAGGGTTTTTTTTTTTTTTTTGGCAGAGATGCTATTTCCTTCTCTAACTCATTTTATAGCTCAAGAATTGAAGCAAACGAGTAAATAAAGCAGAGTAGTTAGAGCTGTCCGGTGGTCCGCTTCGGGATGCATGATGGCTTTTAGCTTTTAAGTAAAGACTAGATTAGTTGTTGGGAATTGGATTTTTGATTAGTTACAGGGGTACTCTCTGAGAGCTGTTTCAAATTGGAAATTCTGGGATTTGAAAGCAGCGGTAACACAACTAGTCAGTGAATGAGGCTGAATTTGAACTCGGGTCTTTCTGATCTGAATCGGGGGATCAGAATCAGACCCTCTGAGCCACTTTTACCTGTCCTAGCAGCTTATTTTAGGAAAGGCATATTGAGCTGCCTTGAGTATTTATGCTACTGCTGTAGTATCTTGTTCAGTTCTGGATGGAACTTTTAGGAGTGTCTGGAGGAAAATAATCAGAATGGTGAGGGACTAGTCAACTAGTGTGGGTTAGGAACCTTTATCCTGAAGAAGAGAAGTGGGGATGTTTTGTTCTCCTTTAAGACCTTCATGTGCAAGAAGGCTGTTTCAGCAAATCACTGAATTTGAGGGTTGGAGAGAACCTTCTCCATCTAGTTTAGTCAGAGTCTGGAAGGAATCCCCACTGTCCCATTTAGGGCAAGTGGGACAGCCCTCACTGGAAGGAGAATGTACCGCCTCTCGAGGCCCTCAAAATTTTTTGGAGAGGTGTGAATGCAGGCTTTTTGTAAGGAAAAACTGAGCGATTCGTTCAAGTTCTCCAGTGGTCTGTTTCCGGACTTGTAATGGATTCTAGAGCCATCCCATAGTCTGCTTCAGCATATGCATCGGGTTCTAGAACTGTCCCATAGTCTGCTTCCGGACTTGGAGTGAGTTCTAGAGCTGTCCCATAGTCTGCTTCATCAAATGCATTGGGTTCTAGAACTGTCCCACAGTTTGCTTCAGGATATGCAGTAAGTTCTAGGGCTGTCCCATAGTCTGCTTCAGGATATGCAATGGGTTCTAGGGTTGTCCCATAGTCTGCTTTGAGATGTGCACTGGGTTCCAGAACTGTCCAGTGGTCCATTTCAGGATGTGCAGTGGAAGTTGTTGGGAATTGAATTTTTGATTAGATACAGCTCTCTGAGAGTTATTTTCAATCTGAAATGATATCATTTGAAAGCAATGCTATTAGACTCTTTTGGCCATTTAAAAAATTAAAATCAATTTTTCTTTTAATTAATAAAAAATCTCTTTCTCCTGCCTCCTTCCTCAACTGATGGTGAATGGACTGGGTCTAGAGTCAGGAAGACTTGAATCCAAATGTGGCTTTGTACAGTCACTGACCGTGAGATCCTGGTCAAATCACTTATCCTCTATTTGCCTTTGTTTCTTCCATTGTAGTGGGATAATAATAGCATCTACCTCAAAGGGGTTTTGGGAGAATCAAATGAATCGTGAAAGGGCCTGGCAGACGATAGGTGCTATATAGTGTGGGGAGGGGAAGGAAAAACAGATTCTTGTAACAGATATTCCCTTCCCCTCCCCACACTATATAGCACTATTGTTGACAGTGTCCAAAAAATGGACACTGTCCATTCTCTGTGATTGTCTCAGATTTGTCCTGTATTTATCTTGTTTGGACATGATCATTTTCACGTTATTTTCCTTATTAGAGTGTGAGTTCCTTGAGAATATGGGATGTTTTATTGTTTTTATTTCTGTTTGTTTTTTTGATAAGGCATTGGGGTTAAGTGACTTGCCCAAGGTCACCACAGTTAAGTAACTTTAAGTGAGGTCAGATTTGAATCAGGTCCTCCTGACTGCAGGATCAGTGCTGCTCTATCCACTGTGCTGCCTACTGCTCCACTTTTTTTTTTTTTCCCCCTTCTTGTTTTTGCTTTCCCTTTGCATACTCGGCATTTAGCACAGTACCTGCACAAAGTAGGCACTTAATGAATGCATGCTAACTTTACGCAACTTTGTCAGAAGGATGGGTAGCATGCTTCAGCATTGAGCCTCTGGAATTCTGGTTGATCATTTGCACCGATCAGTGTTCCTAAGTCTTTGAATGTCTTTTATCTTTACAGGATGGTTGTTATACAAATTGTTTTCCTGGTTATGTTCATTTCACGGCATCATTTCATTCAAAGTCTTCCCAGGTTTCTCAGAAACCAGCCCCTTTATCATTTTTTATAATCCTATTTGGTAGCGTCCCCGTATCATAACTTTAACTGCTTTCTAGTGATAGGCTGCTTCTTTGCCATAGGAAAAGTACAGCTGTAGATATTTTTGGTACTTTTTCTTTGCTCTCTTTGGGGCACGGGCTGAGTAGTGGTATTGTGGGATATAAAATAAGCACTGTTTACTAGCTTTGGGAGCAGAGTGCCACCTTGTTTTCAAGAATGGCTAGACGGGTTCGCAACTGGCCCAGGAGTGCTTCAAGGGGCCTGCTTTTCTGAAGTTCCTCCAACTTTTGTCATTTTGCTTTTTGTTTTCATTGATCTGAGGGTTGTATGATGAAACCTCAGCGTTTCTCGGATATAAGTATTGGTGATTTAGAGCATTTGTTCACATGGCTATTGATGACTTGCATGTCTTCTTTAGAAAACCACCCGTTCACATTCTTTGACCATTTTTCCAGCTGGGGAATTATAACACTCCTGGAGGAGGACGAGCCATTTCTGAGCATTAGCAATCGAGACCTTTGTCCAGCTGCTTATCTGGGCTGCCGAAGAACGCTGTCAGCTGGGCAGGAGGTGGATGCAGGTCTCTGCCTGGGGCTCTTGTCTCCCTCTGCCCTGCCCGCTGCTCCCAGTGCCCTGCCCACTCTCCCAGTGCCCTGTCCACTGCTCTCCCTCACGTCCTGCCTGCTGCTCCCAGTGCCCTGTCTACTCTCCTAGTGCCCTGCCCGCTGCTCCCCCTTACACCCTGCCCACTGCTCCCCCTCATGTCCTGCCCGCTACTCCCAGTGCCCTGTCCACTGCTCCCCCTCATGTCCTGCCTGCTGCTCCCCCTCCTTTCCTGCCCCAGCTCCGCCTTTCTCCCAGGGCTAACAGGAAGGATGCTGACTGTGCTCTCTGAGAGTCCTAGCTCTGGTGGCAATTCCCTCTCTGGCTCCTTATGCTTTTGTGGCTCAGTGGTCATTCCCATCCACCTTTCGTGTCTTCGTGAGCGCCTTTCATAACATGGCAGCAAATCTTTTAGGATCGAAGCCCTAGCTCATGACCTCGGAGAGGGCTCCCATACACCTCAGAGTTAATTGAGAAATGTTCTTAAAGTCATGTCCGCTTTTGAATGGCAGGGATCTGATTGTTGCTTCTGGGATGGCCTGATTCAGGGCGTGGAGCCTGGGCCTGGATTGGGAGGGAGGCAGCATGGGCGGGAAGAAGGGAAGCACCAGTCTGGGCATCAGAGCCTTTTTGGGAGCCGTGCTGGTCACCTTGCACAAACTGCGACCCTCCTGCAGGCCTCAGTGTTCCTATCTGTAAAGTGGCCTGGCATAGCTCCTAGGGCCAGCTCTGACAGGAACCCCGAGGGGCCCTGAGGCCCCTTCCCCACGTGGGGCTACTCGATCCCGGGATGTCTGGCAGGACCTTTCCTGAGTGCCGGGCAGCAGGTTGGCATCATTCCTTATGGGGCTGGGCAAAAGTGGGCATCGGTGGGGTGAGCCGAGATGACCCAGTTACAGCCCACGCTCGTAGGCCGTGTTTTGGTTTATCGATAGCTAACCATTAGCTTTGGCTTTTGCTCAAAGAGATCTCCAACTGCTTTGTAAGTTTCTTTTAACTTTTAAATTACAGGTCCACCACTAGCCCTGGCGAGACTTCTGTCAGGTGAGTAGGCCTCCGGCACCCGTTTCCCGCCCCATGATGATGCTGTGCAGCTTCTGCCTGGCCCCGGGAGGATCTGACTGTGGTCTCCCGGGGGTGGCGAGGCCAGTACCGAGCTGTTAGCTCCGAGGGGAGGCCCCAGGGCCCTTCCAGCCGGGCTTCTGGACCGCTCTGGCACCTCACTCCACCTGACGGGGCTTTCCTTTCCTTCTCTGCTCAGAGAGCAGACTGCCCTGAAGATCCGTGGGCTCGAGGTCATGTCCTGCCATGGCCCCTTGGGAGACTTTGAGCATCACCTGAACCTCTCGGGCCTTAGTTTCTCCCTCTGTAAAGCTGGGAGCTGGGCTGGATGAATTCTGAGCCTCCTTCCAGACCCGGGTCTCTGATCCTAAGAAGTCTCAGGCAAACGTAGCTTGGGCCAGCAGACTGAGTGCCGGGTGCGGAGCTGGGGATTCCCCTCTGGTGCTGGACGCATGTGTGATCCTGGGCAAGTTACACGACTCCTGTGGCACCACATGACTTCTAAGGGCCCTTCCAGCCCCAGAGAGACGGCCCGGCACACAGGAGGTGCTTAACAAACGTTTGCTGAATGACTGACTGACTGGTTGCCTAACAAGCTGTTGGGGTCCTTCCAACTTGAAAATTCTCTGACATTCTGAGAGGGCAAAGTTTAGGCAAAAGCGGACCGTCCTGCCGAAGGTACACGTGGCCAGGGATTTGAGCAGTAATCCGCTTGGGCCCGGGGTGACTGTGTGCTCCCCTTCCTTCCATTGGCTCCTCTTCCTCTCAGTCTCCTCTTGTTCTCACAGCCCTCAGACCTTCTGTCTGGTGCTTCTTCAGGTCACTTTCCCAGCTCATTTCCTAGCTTCCTTTTAAGTCACTGGAGAATTTTGCAGAGGAGTCGGGACTCCAGAAGTGGAGTTCTGGGCCAGAGAAAAGCTGCTGATTAGCATGTGAAGGAAGCTCTTCCCAGCTGCCCTCTCAGTGGGATACCTGCTCTTCAGAGAGAATTATTTCAATCCATAGTGGTTTTTTAATGTTTTGTTTTCTTTAGTCTAGTCTTTGAACCTCTCCCAGACTATTATCCTTTATAGCAAAGAATCTTTAAAAAACAAAAAACTACCAACAGTAGGCCTCTGAGTGGCAGTGGCGACCTGGAATTGGGAAAACCCGAGTTCTAATATGGGCTCTGACCCTTCTTGGCTGTTTGACCCTGGGTGAGTCATTAACTTGTCAGCTTTTTCTTTTGTTCTCACTCGTAAAGTGGAGCTCATAATAATATCTACCTCTCAGGGTTATTGTGAGAATCCCTTGAGATATTTGTAAAGTGCTTAACCCAGTGCCTGACACATACTAAGCACTATATAAATGTTGCCCATTAATATTGTTGTTATTTTTAATCAACTTTTTGAAAAAAAATTGATCCTGCCCATCCTTGTCCCATTCCTGAGCCCTGCCCACTTCCTATCTTCTGCTAAGGAGCCGGGAGAGGGGTTTTCTGTGGAGCCAAAGTGCAATTTGGGGAATGGGCCTTCCCATGCTCCTCAGGGTTCCCATTCTGTATGGTCCTGGCCCTGCTCACATCCTCTTTTGTCCTTTCATGCCAGTCTTTGTGGGCATCTCTCTCTCTTGTCATACCTTAGCACAGGAAATAGTCCCACAGTTTGCTGATTCCTTACCCATTTCTTTTTTGCTAATGACGAATGTTATCAGATCTTAAACCTAGCGCGGGACAAATCCTCATTTTACAAATGGGAAAACTGAGTCTGAGGTGAAGTGGAATTATTTGGGATTGAGCCCACTGATGATGGACACAGCCTTGCTTCCTTCCCAGGAAGGGGCAGTCCATGAGGGAGGTCCTGTCCTCCTGCAGAAGAACAGCCTCCTCTGCAATCGAGCAGTCTGTGCAGCTCGTGAAGCCCCACACCAGTGACCCCACCACCAGCAAGCGCCACCAATGAGGCCTTGACCCCATTGCTGACCGGTGGGGAGGCCCCGCCCCTGAGGCTGACCAGCAACAGGGGCCTACCACCAGAAAGACTGTTACCATGGCAACCCAGTAGCAAGTTCCCACCCCTGGAACAGGTAGCAAGCAGTTAACTCCCCCAGCCAGGTGAGACTAACAGGGAGGGGAGACCTCCAATACAAGGAAGCGTACCCTCCAGAGAAACCAGACAGTTAAAGCTTGAAGCTCAGAGAAAGCACCAGTAAGACTCTGAGCCCCAAAACATTGTAGCCCCAGAGCCTAATTCTCACATAAAAATACCAAGTCACAAAAAAGACAGAAAAAAAATGAGTAATGAACAAAAGATCCCAACAACTTGACATTGAAAGTTACTATAGTGATAGGAGGATAAAGGCCTAAACTTAGTAGAGGACAAATGGATACATGTGAAGCCTCAAAGAAAAATGTAATTTGTTCTCAGGCCCAAAAAAGAATTCCTGGAAGAATGTAAAATTAAAAAAAAAACAAAGAACAAATTAGGAAAGTAGAAGGAAAATTGTGAAAAGAAATGAGAGTAATGTAAGAGAATCTTGAAAAAGTGGTCAATAGCATGGGAAAAGATATAATGAGGAAAACAACTCCCTAAAAAATAGAATTAGCCAAATGAAAAAGGAAATACAAATGCTCACCAAAATAAATAGTTCCTTTAAAATTAGAATTGAGTGAATGAAAGCTTAATGACTCAATGAGACATCAAGATGGGATAAAGCAAAAACAATAAAGTTAAAAAAAAAAAAAAAAAGAAAAGAAAATGAAATTTCTCACTGAAAAACAACCGATCTAGAATTTAAAGCTAGGAGAGATAATACAAGAATTATTGGACTACCTGGAAGCTATGATTAAAAACAAAAACCAAAAAAAAAACAAAACCGGACAGCACCTTTCAAGAAATTATCAAAGAAAACTGCCCTGATATGTTAGAACCAGAGGACAAAATAGAAATTGAAAGAATCTACTGATCACTGCTGAAAGAGATCCTCAAATGAAAACCCTTGGGAACATTAGAGCCAAATTCCAGAGCTTACAGTTGAAGGAGAAAGTACTGTAAGCAGCCAAAAAGGAATAATTCAAACACTGAAGAACTAGAATCAGGATTACACAGGATTTGACACTTCTGTATTAAAGAACCAGAGGGTTTGGAATATGATATACCAGAAGAATTAGGTTTATAAACAAGAGTCACCTGTCCAACAAGAGGACTTTTAATCATTCCTAATTACAAGACCAGAGTTGAATAAAAAATTTGACCTCCAAATGCAAGACTCAAGGGAAACATAAAAAGGAAAAAAGAAAGAAATGGCAAACTTGTGAAATTTAATAAAGTTAAGCTGTTTAATATTTCTCTATAAAAAGATAATATTTGCAACTCTTTAAAAATTTTATTATGATAAAAACTGTGTGTGTGTGTGTGTGTGTGTGTGTGTATACAGAGTTTTTTTATTTACAAAGCTTATGCATGGGTAATTTTTCCAACATTGACCCTTGCAAAACCTTTTGTTCCAAATTTTCCCCTCCTTCCCCCTCATCTTGTGCAACAAAAATCTCTGATAAAGGCCTCATTTTTCAAATATATAGAGAATGGAGTTAAATTTATAAAAGTACAAGTCTTTCACCTATTGATAAATGGTCAAAGGATATGAACAGGCAGTTTTTAGACAAAGAAATCAAAGCTACCTATAGTATTGTGAAAAAAATGCTCTAAGTCGCTTAAAGAAATACAAATTAAAACAACTGAGGTACCACTTCATGTGGTGTTTTTTTCTTTGAAATATATATGGTGAAAGAACACTGAGAAACGAATGTGAACTATCTGCATCTTTGTTTTTCTTCCCGGGTTATTTTTACCTTCTGAATCCAGTTCTCCCTGTGCAACAAGAGAACTGTTCGGTTCTGCAAACATATATTGTATCTAGGATATACTGCAACATATCTAACATATATAGGACTGCTTGCCATCTAGGGGAGGGGGTGGAGGGAGGGAGGGGAAAAATCGGAACAGAAACGAGTGCAAGGGATAATGTTGTAAAAAAATTACCCTGGCATGGATTCTGTCAATATAAAGTTATTATTAAATAAAATTAAAAATATATATATATATATGGTGGTTCTCTCTGGGAGCGAGTTTCTCAGGGGAGGTTTTCTGGAGGCAGCCTTAATTTCAGTTGAAAGTAATACCCCAAACGCGGCCAGGTGATAAAAGTTCAGATCTTTTATTGTGTCCTTCAATATAGCCCAGTTAGCTTTCTTAGAGGCCTCTCTCTCTCCCTCCTTGGTTCTAAGAGCTCTTGCATCTTGTCCTTTGCCTCTGCTTTCTTCTGCCTCCAGCCAGCACAAAGATGGAATGGATCTCTTGTCTCCTTCACTTGGGGCTCGGCTAGCTTTCTGGAGAGCCTTTCAGACTTGGTCTCAGTGGGGAAAGTGCAGGAGCCCAGCCACCACAGCGGTGTGAAGATGAAGCTGAATCTGGTTGCGCCTCCGAGAGAGGGCTTCTCCTCAATTGAATTGATGCTCCCTTCTCAATCTTCAGTAGAACTCTCTTGACTGGGCTTATATATGATCTTAAATGGGATTATGGGTTTTCTCCCAGAGTGCTCTCTGGCCCTAAGAACTTCAAGGGAGGTGTGAATTCACAAAGTTACAAAGTTTACTTTGTGACTCTCTCATACTTGTGAACTCCAATGAGTACTTAAATACTTCTTGCTTATATGAGCTCTCTAAAGGTGTGAACACAAGCATTGTATCAATTAGTTCTACTTAGTATCTTGTTTCAGGTTCTGGCCCAAAACATCTCCTTGTAAGATCAGATCAAGGATACTGAACCATGTTAAATTAGATAATTATTGTCTCTATCAACTTAAATGACTTAACAGTTTGTAAAGATTCCAACAACTTCACACCTATCAGATTGACTAATATGACAAAAAAGGAAACTCTTTGGGGGATGTGGGAAAACCGGGGCACTATTGCACTGCTGATAAAGTTTTTAGCTGATCCAACCAATCTGGAGAGCAATTTAGAACTGTACCTAAAGAGCTATAAAGCTGTGCATACCCTTTGATCTAACAACGTCACTGTTAGGTTTGTATTCCAAAAACATCTCAAAAATGGAGAAGGACTTTTGTACAAAAATACACATTTAATCTTGTAATGTTCTGAATAGCTTTCTGGAGGTCTTGGGACCAGCCTTCATTTCAGCAGAGTAATCACCATGAGAATAGCCAGGGAAAAAGTCCAAACGTCTTTATTCTCCTTCACAGTCTATCTCCTTGCCTGGGACCCCGGGCTAGCTTTCAGGAGGAATGGGTCTTGGTTTCAGTGCAGGAGCCAGGGAGCCTCTATCTTGAAGTCTGTCTGAGTCCGAGAGCTTGAGCTCCAGCCCTCTGTTTTCTCTCCCTCTGGCTGAGTTTGTTCCCAGTTTATGTACTCTATTGCAATTACATCATTACCGTATACTGAGTATAAACCAATCAATCTATCACTAGGTAACCATTATTTGTTGTAAGATTAAATCAATCATACTGAACTAGAGAACTATTAATCACCATGCTAAACTAGATCACCATTGTCTTATTAATTCCACTGAGTTAACACCTTGTTGTAAGAATCCTTGTTTCAAGTACATTTCTCCAGAATTCTGGCCCATTACATCAGCTCTTTTCATGGCTTCTAAGAAGTGGAAATCAAAGGGATGTCCATCATTTGGGAAATGGCTAAAACCGTTGTGGTATATGGTTGTATGGGATATAAGCTGTGGTATAAAATTATAATGGAATATTATTGTGCTATAAGAAATGACAAGTAGGATGATTTCAGAAAAACCTGAAAGACTTACATGAACTGATGCAAAGTAAAACGAACAGAACCAGGAGAACAAGGTACACAGTAATAGCAATATTATTTGATGAAGAACTGAACGGCTTGGGTATTCTCAGCAATACGATGATCCAAACAATGATGAAGCCTGCCATCTGCCTTCAGAGGAAACATTGATACTGTTTGAATACATTAAATTAAAAAAAAAATTGAACCTTCTTAAATAAAATGACTAATATGGAAATCTTTTAAATAATTGCCCATGAAATGTTTGTAGCAGCTCATTTTGTGGTGGCAAAGAATTGGAAAGTGAATAGATACTCATCAATTGGGGAATGGCTGAATAAGTTATGGTATATGAACGTAATGGAATATTATTGTTCTATTAAAAAAATGACCAACAGGCTGATTTTAGAAAGGCCTGGAAAGATTTACATGAACTGATGCTGAGTGAAGGAGACAGAACCGGGAAAACATTATACACGGCAACAGCAAGATTGTGCGATGATCACTGTGACGTCTTTCTTTTTAGCCATTCAGTGATCCAAGGCAATCCCAATAAACTTTGGATGGAAAATATTATTCCCATCTAGAGAGAGAGAGTTAATGGAGACAAAGTAAATCAGTAAATACTATGTTAATTTTTTTTTCTGCTTGTGGTTTTTCCCTTTAGTTTTGGTTTTTCTCTCCCAGCATCATTCATAAGGAAATATGTAAAAGAAATGAATGAACATGTATAATGTTCAAAATGTTGTTTTTCTATGTAACTGGAGAGAATAAAATTTTTAAAAAAATAATTGCCCATGTATAACCAATATCTGATTGCTTACCATTTCAGGGAGGAGGGATGGGAAGGAGGGTTTGCTTACTATCTTAGGGAGGGAATATAGAATTTGGAACTTAAAAGTTTAAATTAAAATGTCAATCATAAAAAGAGAAGGCTTTTAGCAAAATTTAGCAAAAGTGATGATATGAGGGAAGAGGATCGGGCACTTTAAAACACTTTAGTACTAAAGTTCATCTCTTTTCTTTTGCATTGCCTTTGCTTCCTAGTGATGTTCTTCTTCCTTTTCCCTTCCAGTAAGCCATCCCTAATAAGGAAGGATGAATAAGAGGGAGAAAACAAAACAAAACAACACATGAAGGCCTTTGTCCTTTATAGAAAGGTTTTGCTATCATGCTTCATGATTCCCTGGCCCTGCAGGGCAGCTGGGGAGGAGAGAGGAGAAGAACCCTCTCATGTCTCTTCTTGGAATCTGATTCCTTCTAATTGGACATCATCCAGTTCCGACTAATTTCCACTTATATAGTTATAGTTGGTATAAACACTGTTTCCCTGTTTTTTGTTCTGGTGTAAAAATTATAGAGAAATGGGCAGACACTCAAAAGTGCTGCAGAAAGAAGTAATAAACAGGGTCCTCCTTGATCATTTCTGACTTTCAAAGGACTCTGAGAGGGTTTGAATTAAAAGAAGAAACTGTCATTTTTCTTAGTGAGGATGATAAATCGAAGCAAATCCCAAAATTTGAGTATTTATTTGATAAATATTTTTTTAAAAACTGACTACTCTAAGTTAATATGAGACCCCTCAATTTATACTTCAATCTAGAAGTCGTCAGCAAGCCTTTAATTTTTAAAAATAATAACTTTTTATGTTCAAAATATTTGCAAAAATAGTTTTCAACATTCACTCTTGCAAAACCTTGTGTTCCATTTTTTCTCCCTCCCTTCTTCCCACTCTCTCTCCTAGATAGCAAGTAATATATGTTAAACATGTGCGATTCTTCTGTACATATTTCCACATTTATCATGCTGCACAAGAAAAATCAGATCAAAAGGAAAAAATGAGAAAGAAAATAAAAACCAAGCAAACAAATAACAAAAAAGGTGAAAATGCTATGTTGTGATCCACATTCAGTCCCCACAGTCCTCTCTCTGGAAGCAGATGGCTCTCCATCACAACTCTACCGGAATTGCCTTAAATCTCCTCCTTGTTGAAAAGAATCACATCCATCAGAGTTGACCGCCACATAATCTTGTTGTTGCCGTGTACAATGATCTCCCGGTTCTGCTCACTTTCACTCAGCATCAGTTCCTTAAGTCTCTCCAGGCCTCTCTGAAATCATCATATCAAAGGCCAGGTGTGTGCCAGGGGCTGTGCAAAGTGCTGGTGATGTAAAGGAAGCAGGAAATGAGTTGACCTCCTAAATCAAAATGCCTGCAGCTGCCCATCTCCTAAGCCCACCGAGAAGATAAAGAAGAGAAGCTTGTCTCAGAAATCTGAGGATGGAGTCTATTCCTCCAGAGCAGTGGAACCTGGGAAATGAGTCTGTGTGATGTAATTGGAGCGTGGACAGACAAATGGGCTCTCTTTTCCCTTCTGGTCCTGAGGCAAAGCCCAGGCCTGGATGAGGAAAAGGGAGGCAAAGGAAAGTCATGTTTGATGGAGTCTCAAACTTCCCTAATAGCAGCTTTGTGATTATAATGGGAATGGGTCTCGCTTTCCATTGGCAAAATGAGAGTTTTAGACCACGTCCTTTCTGTGGGTGCTTCTGAGACATCCTGTCTGACTCTTGGATGGTCATGTTGGCTTAATCTCAATGGAAAAAAGCACAGAGCTATTCATTTTATCTTTGCTTTAGTGGAGATAGGGGATAAAGAACACATCCTTTTGAGGTTCTTGAGGGCATTTTAATTTTCGGTTATTTGAAAGTCAGAATATACCTCAGCTGTAGTCTGTGATTCCTGCCTGTGCCTGACACACGTGGACACGTGGAGTGGGAGCGAATCATTAAATGCGGCAAAAATTCAGGTTCTTGAAAGTGAAAGGGAAGCGGGGAAGATTCAACACATAATTGCTATTGATGGAGTGATTGAGGTTGATGACTCATATCCGGAAGGAGCCTTGCAGAGTGCAGCTTCTACTTTCAAGCCCGTGGATATATGTCTCACTCGTTTACACCTGGTACACCAGGTACCTGTAGGCTGGCTGCCACAGTGGTTAGCGCATTGAACCCGCAGTCAGGAAGATCTCAGATATTCACTAGCTCTGTGACTGGGCAGCTCACTTTAACCTCTTTTTGTCTCAGTTTCCTCAACTATAAAATGGGGTAAGAGCAGCAGCCACTCACGGGATGGTTATGAAGCTCACTTATGAGTGTAGAAGGATAGCACGGTGACTGTACACAGTGGGTGGTATGCACAGTCCAGGGCTGTTTTTCTGCAATTTAACTTTTCCCTCAGTGTCATCTTGTTCCCGTCTTCCTCTGACACATCCTAAGTCTTTCCCTCTCCCTCCTTCGTGAAGATGGAAAACGTTTTATTATGACAACATCCGAGTCTGTCTGCTATCGCGCTGGCTCACTGTCCTACGGTCTGAGGCATCCCTGGCCTAGGTGGCGTCCCTCGCGGGATGGCCGAGGAGCCAGAACTTCGGAGGAGGCAGGCTCCAACTCAGGAGCTGCTCTTGATACTCTCTTCCCTGAGCCTCAGTTTGCTAATCTGTAAAATGAGGCACATGATACCTTTCTCAGACTCGTGGGGATCAAATGAGGTGACATATGGCAAACATCTGGTCAGCCTTAACACTGTAATTACGTGGCTTTTCTGGACCTGGATTTCCTCGTAGCCTGTGAACTCCATGAGATGTGACTTAGTTGACATGAAGGTAGCTTTAGGTCAGCCCCTGCCTCTGGCTGCCTTACCTTCCTATCAGCCCTGGGGTGGAGTTGAGCCGATGGGAGAGAAAGAGGCAATATCAGGCTCTTTCCCTGTTGACTTTTATATTTGTGTACAAAGTTTCTAGTTATCACCAACCTCCTAACACCGTATGCTCAAGTTTGACCGTTCTTTGGAAGGCAAAGCATTTTCCCTCTAAAACAATAAAGAAGGGCTAATTTAGTAGATCAGCCTATTGAATTATGTTTAATTTATGGCTCAGATACTGTGCTTGGACACTAGTAAAAAATGATAGTGTTGCACTGCTAGGACTTAAAACTGAAAAACCAATTCAGAAATGGGCTTTCTCAAATGCTGATCCTTGAGTGGTTTGTTCCAAGAGGAGAATCGTTCAAGAAGTCATTTGTTGGGCACATTCTCTCTCTACAAGGTTCTGAGCTCGGGGCAAGCACTCGGGGCAGCTTGTCTTCTTCCAGGGGAGATGATCCTAGGTAATTCTATACAGAAGAAGTGGAAAATGGCCAGGAGAGAGCCTGAGAGACTTATTGAGCCTCTGAAGACTTGGCCCGACTTCCAGGGGCTTTAGAAGCAGTTTCTTACTTGTGTGTTTTCTTCACATCAGAGCTTCCACGATGTCATGCTTGTATGTGTCGGAATCAGGGTGGATTTGGGGTTTGTACTGGGGGTAAAGAAAAGAAACTAATAGAACCCAAGCTGGAGAGAGGGGGGAGAAGGAGGGAGGGAGGGAAGGAAGGAAAAGGAGAGAGAGAGAGAGAATTTTGTCTCAGGAGTTTCGTTATGTGAACAGTGATTGAAAGAATGGGGGTCCTGGGAACATGGTGTGATCATAGGCCTCCCAAGGGAGCATGGAGTTGGGCCATTTCTCATTCTTGGCGCTGGGGTAACCAGGGCCTCTGGGTGCCGTTTGGAATCTGAAGATGGCAGCTGGCCTCTTGTACAGTTGGGAATCTTCATGAACTGTGGGTGGATTGAGGCTACATATGGGATCCATGGGAGTGAGCCAGCCAGAGCTAAATTTCGTTTCAAAGCTATGAGTGCTTTTGGAAGTTCGGGGGTTTGGGGGCATGTTTTCAGAACTCTATATTAAAGTAGAATTTTATTTTAAATTGTTCTTTAAAAAGCCATTTGAAACATCCCATTTATGAAGGACTTTCAATGAAGGGGAACCCTTTGTTGTCCTATGTGTCCCCTGTCCATTTGGATATGGAGACACAGTCAGTCGTTGGTTAAAGGGCATTTTTAAGTATTTACTATGTGGCAGGCACTAGGAATACCAGAACTGGTGAAAACATGGTCTCTGTTCTTAAGCACCTTCGATTTGAATAAGGGAAACCACATAGAAATAACTCTACATGTGAAGTTTATACAGCGGAAAGGGAAGGAAACCACAAGGGAAGGGGCGATCAGAAAAGACCCCCTACAGAAGAGGGGCGCTAAGAGGTGGAAGTGGAGGAGTAGAGCATTCCTGGTATGGAGAACAGCAAGGGCAGAGTGACCTGCATGAGGACCAGGAAGGTAGCCATGGGGTTGGGTCATAGAATAGTTGGAAGGCGGAGGAGTATAAGAAGAAGGCTGGAAAGTGAGGAAGATGCTATATTTGGTCGTCTCTTCCCTTTTCTCATCCTCTTTCGCAGTCCATCTAACGCCCCTATTTGTTGTGTTCTGTTCCCTTCCCAGCCCGGCTCATTCTGAGCTTGAGTCCTCCCAACGTTCTTTGTGCTGAACTGGGCCATGAGGGTTTTGGATTCCTCCGCTGTTTCCTGCCCTTACTTGTCTCCTGCACACGCTGGCTGTGGACTTGTCTCTGTTTCTTCGGCTTTCCCTCTGCCCTGGCTGGCTTCCCCTCTGGGATGCCAGCCCCTGGGATCCTGCCCATCCTTAGTTTTTTGCAGTGTGCTCGCCCCGTATGACTGGTGCATGGCAGATGGTGTCTACCTTTGTTCTCTTATACCCTCTGTCAGGGCAAAGAGTGGGGGGCTAGGAAAGAGGTGAATTATCCCCTTGGGCAAGAAGAATGGAGCTTCTTCCTGTGGGTGAGGATACCATGGAGAAGTCAATTTCCCCTTGGTGCCATTTCTCCCTTTTTTATACTAAAGTCCAAATCTCCAGCCCCACTGGTGTCTCAGTGCATCGTCTTTGACAGCCAAGCTTTCTTTTCATGTCAGAATGTTATTGTTTAATCTTAAACATGTGATCCCTTTGTAGGCCATATTTCCTTTGATCTCTATAGCGGGGCTTCTTAATCTTTTTCCATTCACGACTCCTTTCATATACCCCAGGTATGAAAGTATGCAAATTAGATTTACAAATCAAACCTTTCCTGATGAGAAATCATAATTTCATGACCTCCACAGTCAGTTAGAAGACTCCAACGGAGATTGTGACCCATCAATTCTATATCATCCAATGATAGATTTTTTTGTTCAAATCATAGAATCAAAGATGGAAAGTCAAGAATGGTTTTTGACTTGCCTGAGTTCATATACTTACAGGACTTGTGTATAACTCATTACCCACTGTGCGCTGCCTCCATTAAGATATACTGGCCAATAACTTCAATTCAGAAATAAGCTTTTTATAGATTTCAATATTCACCCTCGTAAAACCTTGTGTCCAAATTTTTCCCTCCCTTTTCCCCCAGACAACAAGTAATCCAATATATGTTACACACGTGCAATTCTTCTATATGTATTTCCACACTGAAGTGTCCTTTTTTTAACTAAACATTGTTTCCTATGTCTTTAAACTGCAATTATTCTTCATTTATCCTATTTAATTCAACCTGCATATTCATTCAGCAAACACTTATTAGAGGATCACCTCCCCCTGCCCAGAGCCCTGTGGTTGACACTAAGTAAATGATAGCAAAGTTTAAATAAGTCCTTATTCCCCTGGAGCTTATGGTCCAACCTCCTGGAAATGCATTAGGAGCCAAGTACTGTTAAGTGTTATAGGAGATAGGGAGCTTTAATTTTCAGTACTTTAAGTGACTGCTTGTTTTCTTTATGCGGGCCCTTTGATCACTGGCTTACTGTTCCTCATGCCATAGACCAGTTTTTGAGTTGCCATTGTGAAAAAAAAATCAGCCTTCTTTTGGATGAGTCTCTTAAATAGGGCTGGGTTTTGGATAAAGTCATCCTGTCTTTCATCTGCCTTTCCCACTTGGAGATTATGTCCTACTGGCTAAATCTTGGACACCCAAAGCTCATCTCCAAGTCACAAGATGGGATTGAAGGAAGACTTAGGTCCAAGACTCTGTTTGAATTCTGAATGATGCTTTTTTTCAACCCATCAACTTTGTACTTGTACTAAAGTCTTTCACTTAAAAAAAAAAAAGTATATTAATTGATATATGTTTTTGGGAGTTCTAGGAACCAGAACATGATTCATTAGCCTTGTAGTCTTGGAGAAGTGGAAGGACAATAGAATGGAGGAAAGGACCAAGAGGGTTCTTTCTATTGTTCTTTTAATGAAAAAGAATTATTTGATTCTCTATTGAAAAGGACAAGCAAGTTCTCCATTCCTTTCCTCCCCTTCACAAGCTTTCAGTTCTTTCCCCAAAGCGCTTTCTCCATCTTCTGTCTCTGTGTACTCACCCAGGCCATCCTTATCCTCCTTCCTTCCTCAAGGATCACATCCTCACTCATATCTGTTGATTTGTGGGCCTGATGAATCCCCACTAACAAGTAGGCCTTTTGAGGGTAAATACTTATGTCTTTGCTTTCCCAGCAACTACACCTTTATGATTGTTTTTGAATTGAATGGACTGCACTGAACTTAGCCAGACTTAAATCTGTTCCATCTTATTCCATTTTAGAGTAGTCACAGTCACCCAGGCAGCTGACCTTGTAGGCGGCACATCAGGTTGTCTCCATCTTCTGAATTATTTTGTGAACTTGTGTCTTGTAGAATTGCGGTGTAATCCGGGCCAGTTTACTTGTCGCAGTGGTGCCATCCAGTGCATCCCCCTCTCCTGGCAATGTGACGGCAGGGGGACCTGCGAAGATGGGAGTGACGAGGTTGGCTGTCCAGGTGAGTGAGCAAACACCAGACGAGCCTTATCTTTAGTGCTCTAGACATGTGGCCGGTGTCCTGCTGTATGCGCGCTGTCATTCTGTCCCTTGTATTTCAGGGTTAATGTTCTCAGACACTAACTGAGCAGCAACAGATTGGAGACACTCCATTAAAATTTTAATATCGGAAAATGTTACATACTTTTAACCGAATAACATTGACGATTTATTTATTGAGTTCTTTTCTGAGTCAGAATATGCTGCCTGGGGTTTAGGGAGTTTGCTTTTTTTAAAAATTGCTATTTTGCTTTCAATCAATAAAGATCTGCCTTTTTTTATTTTCAATGAAACTTTATTTTCATACTCTGAAAAATATGTGGAATATACTTGCTATTATATAAACCAGGGGTCTTCAAACTATGGCCCGCGGGCCAGATGTGGCAGCTGAGGACGTTTATTCCCCTCACCCAGGGCTATGAAGTTTCTTTATTTAAAGGCCCACAAAACAAAGTTTTTGTTTTTACTATAGTCTGGCCCTCCAACAGTCTGAAGGACAGTGAACTGGGCCCCCTATTTAAAAAGTTTGAGGACTCCTGGTATAAACTATTAACTCCTGCCCCAACTCAATCCCTTTTGCTCCTACTTGAGAAAGATAAATAAACTTTCTTCCAGACAAATAGTCAATAAAAATAAATTTCCACATTGGCCATGTCCAAAAAAATATGATTTATTCTGTACTTTTGAGTCTATTCATCAGCAAGTGGGTAGCTTTTTTTTGGTCATTAATCCTCTGAAATCATTGTTCATTATTACTGTTTACACTCATCAGAGTCCCTAATTCCATCAAGATTGTTTGCCTTTACCATATTGATGTCATTGAATAAATTATTCTCACGATTCTATTCACTCCCCTCTGTATCAATTCATATGAATCTTTTCAGGTTTTTCTGAAACCATCTTCTTTCCTCATTTGGCACAGAAGCGTTCCATCACATTTATATATCACAATTTGCTCATCCATTCCCCAGTTTATGGACATCCTTGCAGATTCCCATTCTTTGCCAGTTCAAAAATTGCTGCTATAAATATTTTTGTGCATCCTTTGAATTTGTTTTGCCCAGGAATGGTCCCTTTCTTAATCTTATTGTTGTTCGCTTGTTTTGTCATGATCCCATTGAGATTATCTTAGCAAAGACTATGGAGTTGTTTGGCATTTCCTTCTCCAGCCCATTTTACACAGGAGGACCTGAAACAAGCAAAATAAGGTGACTGGACTTACCAGGGTCATACAGCTAGTAAGCATTGGAAGTAGGATTTGAACTCACAAAGATGAGTTTTCCCCAACTCTGAGCCGTGTTCTGCGTACGATGGCACCATCTAGTGGCCATCTCTTACTCTGCTCTCCCTTTAATTTTCCCTCCTCCTTTCTCTTCCTTGACTCCTATTTCCCTGTGGAAGGAAATGTATGTCTAGCCACTCTATGTGTGCATTTCCCCCCTTTTGATCAGTTCAGATGGGAGTCAACTACATTGCTCCCTGCTATGTGGGATAATTTTTTTCTTATACTCCTCCACTCCTTCCCCCTCCCCACTATGTATTCTTTTTTCCTCTCCATTCTTTTCTTAAGATCATCAAGGTAGTGAAGCACAGTGCTGTCTCTGTTCTGGCTTATATCATAGAACTGATATCTATCTTTCCATGATGTATTCTCCAGCTCCACTAAAGGCCCTCCCAGGTCTCAGCTCATCACGGTACTGATCTTGGGCTCCCAAAGACTCCTAGGAAGCTGAACATAGATGAGCTCTGCAAACAGGCCCACTTATGGCCCCAGCCATGTAGGCCATGAGACAGGAGCCCATCAAGCTCAGGACTGGTCACTGATACGATATGATAAATTGTTTTGGCCACGACAACTTAGTCTTAGTTTAGTAAACCCACCAGAGAGAGGTGGGGAGCCAAACCAGACATTGTCAGCAGGTTCCCACTGGGCTGAAGGGTCTTATACCTTATCCAGAGTTCCCCCACTGTCTGCGGCCCTCTACATCTCCCACTTTCTTTTGTTTTAATTGAAACAGGTATACATGAATCCATCAGCATGGGAGGTATTACATAAGCAAGTAGTAATGTACCAAACAATATGAATCAACATGGTATTAGAAAAGATTTCCATAAGTCCTAGGAGGGTATATGAATAACAGTTAGATCTAACCAGGCATTTAGCAGCATTGCTTAAACACCTTCTAGATGCTGAGTATGAACGAGGACTTTTTTCCTTCTCTGTAAAATGAGATGTGGGAATAGATGATTTCAGAGACTCTCCGAAGTTCTCAGATCTGACTTTACCTTTTCTCCCCTGGATGAAAAGTCTGCTCTGATGCCGCTTGAGATCCTGGAGCAGGAGGTCCCTAAACAATGACCAAATTCCATCTTGTTCTGACGTCTATGTTATTTATTTAAAATAATTTTTTCTTTTTAAATTTTGAATTCCAATTCTCTCCTTCCTTCTTATCCCTTCCCCCACCCACTGAAAAGCAAGTGATAATGATATTAATTATATGTGTAAAATCATGCAAAAACATTTTCATATTAGCCATATTGGAAAAAAGAAAAGAAAAATAAAACGAGAGAATTCTACATTAATTTGCATTCAGAGTTCATCATTTCTTTCTCTGGAGGTGCCTAGCATTTCTCTTCCTGGCTCCTTCAGAATTGTTTTGGATCTTTATATTTCTGAGAATAGCCAAATCTTTCACAGTTGATCATCATTACTATATTACTGTTACCATGTAACTATTTCCCATTTTTTCTCACTTTGCTTTGCATCAGATATAGATCTTGTGATATTTTTTCTGAAGCCACCCCCTTTGTCATCTCATATAATACAATGGACACATTTATAGACTACAACTTTATTCAGCTGTTCCCCTGTTGATGGGCATTCCCTCAGTTTCCAATTCTTGTCCTTCACAAAAGGAGTTGTTATAAATATTTTTGTACAAATTTTGTACAAATAGGAGCTTTGTCTTTTTATTGGATCTCTTTGGGATATAGACCTAGTAGTGGTATTCCTGGATCAAAGTTTTATAGCTCTTGGGGCATATAGTTTCAAATTGCTCTCCAGGATGGTTGAATTAGTTCACTTCTTTATTAACGATATATTAATGTCCCTATTTTTCTCATCTTCTCCAGCATTTTTCATTTCTGATCGAGCTATTTTAATTTGCCTTTTTCTAATTAATAGTGATTTAGAGCCTTTTTTCTTATGACTAGAGATAGCTTTGCTTTCTCCTTCTGAAAACTATCTGGCTGTATCTTTTGACCTTTTATCAATTAGGGGCTCATTCTAAATTCAGTATATATTTGAGAAATAAGACCTTTATCAGGGATGCTTACTGTAAAAAATTTTGATGTTACTTTATCGTCTGCCATTATCGTGTTTAACGTTCTTGGATCTCGAAGAGCTCCATGATATCAGGGATATGATACCATGCCTTGCAAATGGATTGGATTTAACATGGGAGGGCTGTGCAGGCCACCATTGCTCTCTTCTCTGGACCCATGAAGTAAAAGAGGCCATTCTTTGCTTCATTTCTTAGCTAGCCGTCATCACTGAATGGGTGTCATCTGGGGTACTTTTCAACCAAGTACTAAATATCAGTATGATGCTGCTGCTGCGAATATTTCTGGTTTCTAAACCTGGGCTGGATGGCTAATTCATGCAGCTGCCTGCTAGCTCTTCTTACTGGGCTTGGGTTCAGTTTTAACTGCGCTTCTCCTGGAGGCCTTGAGGAAGGGCCTTAAAAAAGCTACCTTCTCTGTGAAACCCTGCGAGGCCCCCTCCCCAAATTGGGACACGAGGTCTCCCTATTTGTGCTCCTCATTGCACACTCGGGACCTCCCTCTTCCATTGTCACTTCTGTTAATAATGCGTGTACATGCCTTAGTTTTTCCCTGCCCACAAGGGATGAAAATGCTGTCATTTTTCACTGCTGTATTATCACCATGAACAGAGCCCTGCCCATTATAAGTGCCCAAATGTTTGCCGAATTAAATTAAATTGAATTGGTAATGTGATCCTATTTTGTGCGTCAATGACCTGTGCCTCAGATGAAGTGCTTTTAGAATTCCTGAAGTACAGTTTACATGTTAGTAGCATCTGAACCCAGCAGGATGTGTTTCTCTAGAGAACTAAATTGCCAGACCACCCTCTGTTTAATGTCTTCACCAATATTGTCCAAGGGAGAGCAGGAAAAAGCTTTTTTTCAAAGATTCTGGGAAAGCTCTTTAGAGCACCGAAGCAAGTCGGAAGAGGTGGAAGCCTGACTCTTAATTTTCAGTTTCCAAGTGACTTTTTGGTTCGTTTTTAGAACTAGTAACTTTTGGGTTTTGATGTAAAAGAAAACCGAAAGCCTAGCCAGGCTTTTTGTACAATTTTCAATTTATTTTTAAAGAATTTGGTAGTATTTTATTTTCTCAAATACATGTATAGATAGTTTTGAACATTCATTTTTGTAAAATTTTGTGTTTTAAATTTTTTCCCTTTCTTCCTTACCTCCTTCCTCTCCAAGATAGCAAGCAATCTGATAGAGGTTAAATATGTGCAATTCTTTCTTTTTTTAATTATAGTTTTTTATTTACAAGATATATGCATGGGTAATTTTTCAGTATTGACAGTTGCAAAACCTTTTGTTCCAACTTTTCTCCTCCTTTTCCCCCACCCCCTTCCCCAGATGGCAGGTTGACTAATACATGTTAAATATGTTAAAATATATATTAAATATAATATATGTATACATGTCCAAACAGTTATTTTGTGTACAAAAAGAATTGGACTTTCAAATAGTGTACTATTAGCCTGTGAAGGAAATCAAAAATGCAGGTGGACAAAAATAGAGGGATTGGGAATTCTATGTAATGGTTCATAGTCATCTCCCAGAGTTCTTTCGCTGGGTGTAGCTGGTTCAGTTCATTCCTGCTCTATTGGAACTGATTTAGTTCACCTCATTGCTGAAGAGGGCCACGTCCATCAGAATTGATCATCATATAGTATTGTTGTTGAAGTATATAATGATCTCCTGGCCCTGCTTGTTTTCACTCAGCATCATTGCGTGTAAGTCTCGCCAGTTCTCTCTGAAATCATCCTGCTGGTCGTTTTTACAGAAAAATAATATTTCATAATATTCATATACCACAATTTATTCAGCCATTCTCCAATGGATGGGCATCTACTCAGTTTCCAGTTTCTGGTCACTACAAAGAGAGCTGTCACAAACATTCTTGTGCAATTCTTTCAAACATATTTCCATATTTGTTATGTTGTACAAGAAAAATCAGCTCAAAAGGGGAAAAAACATGAGGAAAAAAACAAGAAAAGGTGAAAATACTGGTTTTTTAAAATAATATTTTATTTTTCCAAATACATGCAAAGATAGTTTTCAACATTCACCTTTGCAAAATCTTTTATTTCAAATTTTTTTCCTTCCCCTCTTCCTAAGACAGAAAACAATCCACTATAGATTAAATATGTGAGACTCTTCTAAACGTATCTCAATATTGCACAATAAAAATCAGATCAAAAGCGGAAAAAACACAAGAAAGAAAAACACGAAGCGAACAAATAACAACAACAAAAGGTGAAAAATCCTATGCATGCACCACTGTGTATTATTTTCTACCCCTCCTAAACCCCCACCTCACAGTACCCCCAGCCCTCCGCTGGCAGCCCACGTCTGTGCTTATGGACAGATGCAGATCAGCGAAGAGGTCACTGACCTCTCCTTAGCTTAGCCACCTTCTTCACTGAAGCAGAGAATAGCTAGGTATGCTTTTTCTGTCCCTTTTTCTCTATAATTCAATAGGTCACTAAGTATTAAGTGTCAGACATTGGGCTAAGCTCTGAGAATACCAATATAAGCAAAAAGATGGTTCTCACCTTCAAGGAACTTACATTCTAATGGGGGAAAGAGGAGGAAGAAGGTGCAGGGGGAAATGGTGGAGAAATCTTAGAGAGCCTGAAATGGAGCCTAGAGAGAAATGAAGATGTGGCTGGGCTGGGCCTTTTTCTTCAAATGGAGGAGCAGCACTAATCAGAGAACGGGGAACATAAGAGTAGTTCTAGGGATTGTTTGTTTTGTGAACTTGGAAAGTGAGAGGATGCAGGAGTCTGGGCCTGTTGTATTTTATTCTAGGCCATCCCTGACTGAAACCCTCTGAAGAAATAACTCTAGAGCAATAGCAGCCCCTATCCTGAGGACCCTAGTGTACCAAGCTAGTCACCTGGAGGCCCGATTTTGCCTAATCTTTCTTCTTTCTTACTTTTATTTCACATTTGACCTCTTGCTTCTTTTCCCTTTCCCTTCTCTTGCTTTTTCTTTTCTCAGCTTCTAGTTTGTGACTCCTACACAAATATATTCACAGGATTATTATAATGAAAGGGCTCTGTAAACTTTTTAAAAATTATTTTCCCCTAATTATATGTTAAAACACATTTTAACGTCCCTCTTTAAAAATGTTTTGTTTCAAATTCTTCCTCTTCTACCCCCTTCATTGAGAAGGGGCAATTTGATGTAAGTTATCAAAATACATTTTTATAGTAGTCATGTTATGAAAGAAAACAAACCTTCCCCTCCCCCCCAAAAAAAATCACAAAAAATAAAGTTTAATCAACTCTGTGGATGTGGATAATATTTTTTACCATTAGGTTTTTTGGAATTGTCTCGATCATTGTTTTATTAAAAGTACCTGAGTTGTTCACAGTTGTTCATTGTTCATATTGCTGTTATTGTGCCCAGTGTTCTCCTGGTTCTGTTCACTTCACTTTGAATCAGTTCATATGAGTCTTCCCAGGTTTTTCTGAAGCCATTCTGGTTGTCAATTCTTATAGCACAATTGTGTTCCATTACACTCATATACCACAATTTTTTCAGCCATTCCCCAGTTGGTGATCATCCCCTCCCTCAGTCCCAATTCTTTAACACCCCTGTAAACTTTAACAAGCTTTTGTTATCCTGTTCCTCGCATGCTCGTATGCATGTTTGTTTTAATAAATTCCGTTTTCCCTTAAGTTCTCTCTCCATTATTTTATTAAAGGATTTCTCCATTTTTCCCAAGTACTGACAAATAATTCTTTTTTCTCAGCAATATTTTCTTCTCTAAGAACTTTCCCACTTGGCCCACGGACTGTCACAGAAAGTGTAGACATCTGGAGGGTGATGGACTGGAAAAAGATTAAGAAATTCTGGGCAAGAGGATGAAGTAGGGAGCGTCCAGGTTGTCATGAATCGCAGGAGTTAGCCCCCCAAGCTCTGAATTCAGAGCCCAAGCCCCATCTGACACGTGAATCCTGCCTAGAACTTCTGCATATGGATGGTTCCAAACTCTTCTTGGAAGCCTCCATTTTGGACCTCTTCTGACTGACTGTATTTTTAATTGTGTCCCATACTGTTCACCGAGAAAGAGTTAATGAGATAGCCAGCCCAGGCTGTGCTAGAAAAACAATTTAAAAACCTCCGCCCTGGTGGCTCTGTCATTGCTCTGGGGAGGGAATGCTTAACTCGATGTATTCTTTTCTCCTAGTGTGATCCACCAGAGACTGTGGTTGTAAATACCATCTTTGTAATTAAGTTCCTTGAGAGCTGAATTTTGTTTGTCTGGTTTCTAACGGAGGAGACAGAAGGATCTTGTTGCCTTTCCTGAAATCACGTTTTACAAAGTGTTGGCAGTGTGCATTACAACAGAAACGCGGCACCTTCCTGTACATCTCTTATTTTCTTAGACTATCCTGTGGGAGTGAGAAGGGCTCCTGCCTCCCCTGTCTCTCCTTCCCCAGTGCACACTTTGCCTAGAGTTGGGAACCAGAGTTTCCACCACTCATCACCAAGAATAATGGAGGATTGCTTGACTATCATTGTCTGGAATTCAGAATTGGAAGGAGCCTCTAAGACCTCCGACTCTTGTACTTTCTTTCTCCCTTCACCCAGCAAAAAAGCACCTGAATCCCAGAGAGTCTCGCCCACAAGTCAGCTCTGGCTTTGAGTCACAGTAACCCGTTTTACAGAAAAAGAGAGGTGAGGTCAGTTGACTTGCCCAGGATCCCACAACTAAAGTTAGTCAGGGTTTATATTCATACCCTCAGCTCTCAGCTTTAAGGCCAATGTCCTTTCCTCTGTATCACACTGTCCAGACAGACTAGCCCGCGTGTTGTCATTATTTTATTCCTAATGTAACTCCCTGATCGTGGATTGGGCCATCCCATTCCTAATTTATCCCATAGCTTCCTATAGCATGCTTTTCCCCCTCCTTCCTACATCTCAAATCTTGTTCTTGTACCTGAGTTGTTTTAATTTGCATTTCTCTAATCAATAGTGATTTAATACATTTTTTCATATAACCATAAGTGTCTTTAATTTCATCATCTGAAAATTGTCTGTTTATATTCTTTAGCCATTTATCAATGAGGGAATGACTAGTACATATTTCTTTATGAGTTACATCGGTAGAGAAAACTCGAAACAAAAGGGAAAAACCACAAGAGAGGGGAAAAAAAAACAAAAAAGAAGTGAACATAATATGTGTTGGTTTACGTTCAATTTCCATAGTTCTTTTTCTGCATGTACATAGCATTTTCTATCCAAAGTTTATTGGGGTGAATTAGTTCATTTCTCTAATTAAAATGGCGTCTGTCATCCATTAATTTTTTTTAAATTATAGCTTTTTATTGACAGAACATATGCATGGGTAATTTTTTTTTACAACATTGTTCCTTGCGCTCACTTCTGTTCTGACTTTTCCCCTCCCTCTTAATACATATTAAGCATGTTGCTTAATACAATATATGATACAATATATGTGTGCAGATCCATATAGTTCTCTTGTTGCACAAGAAAAAATGGATTCGGAAGGTAAAAATAACTTGGGAAGAAAAACAAAGATGCAAGTAGTCCACAATCATTTCCCAGTGTTATCTCTTTGGGTGTAGCTGCTTCTGTCCATCATTGATCAATTGGAACTGAATTGAATCTTCTCTTTGCAAAGAAATCCACTTCCATCAGAATATATCCTTATACAGTATTGTTGTTTAAGTGTTTAATGATCTCCTGGTTCTGCTCATTTCCCTCAGCGTCAGTTCATGTCAGTCTCTCCAGGCCTTTCTGAAATCCTCCTGCTGGTCATTTCTTACAGAACAATAATATTCCATAACATTCATATACCACAATTTGCCCAACCATTCTCCAGCTGATGGGCATCCATTCATTTTCCAGTTTCTGGCCACTACAAAAAGGGCCGCCACGAACATTTTCATCCATTAATTCTTAGACTCTTAACCTCTGACTTGTCATTGTAAAATATTTTAGCTGCCCTTCACAAAGCGTACCGCATTTTGTGGATACCAGCCATTTTATTTTGCTTCTAGACGTGCCTGGGGACCAACGTTCTTATCATGGAAAGGAGGCCATGGATTCACGGCCCAGTCGTGGAAGAGGAGACAAAACCCGCTTCCACACGGTGAATGTGGCCCAGCCCGTGCGCTTTAGCAGTAAGTTGTAGACTTGTGATGGTCTTTGTTTCTGAGGTGGGAATGTCTGTGGACACCTTCCGGCTAGATCAGACGTCCATTGGCTACACAGTAAAATCCTAATTTTATCCTAGATTATCAGAGCCCTGTAGGCAGGATTGTGCCAAGTTCTAAGAACATTCTGGTGGAAGTTGTGGTTTTTTTTTTTTTTTAGCTTAATTAGCAATGTAAAGAGACAGCGTAACATGGAAGATGGGAGCACAGGCTTTGGAGTCGGGGAGGACTGTCTCCCCTCTGGTATCTCCTGACATGTGGCTCCTGGCAAGTCACGTCACTTACTGTCAGGCCTCCAGGTGGCTCCTTAATTATTATGAATATGCCCAACATCAGTCAATGCCAACATTGCCCTGCACAGAGCAGTGCCTGTGAAGCCAGGAATCCTGGGCCACGCTCCGGAGACATTTGCTGACCTCTACTGGTAAACGACAGTTTCTTCACCAAAAGCTCCCTCCATCAGGGAAGGTGCAGGTCCTGTAGAAAAAGAAATGGTCACTGAGAGTCAGCCAGTCTGGCTCCTTTACGAACAGCTCCACCCAGACCCGGCTCATGGCCTGTCTTGACAGGCTCCTAGACATCGGAAAAGATGGTAGGCCTAGTTGATCTTCCTGGCAAAGCATTTGACAGTCTCCCCTTCCCCTTGTGGACGAGATGAGATACAGGCTCACTGGATTCAGGACGGGCTGAACCATTCATTCAAAAAGGAAGCATTGGGACTCTGTCCTTGTCTCTGGGAGAAATCTTGGTGATTCCCAAGAGCAGTGGGACAACCAGAGGGCTGATCAGCCGTTGGAAGGGACAGATGGGTAGGGCCAGGGCTTTGGTATACAGAGGACTAGCCTGGGGGTGCTTAGACTTGGCCATTTCTACTTGGATGACCTTTTGGAGCCTTGATCTTATTTGTGGGCAGAAGACAATGACCTGAACTGTGTGCTCCTGGGTTTATTGTAAGAGACTTTGCAGACCTTTGGGGGAAACCAGAAGTAGTGGGTCACGAGGAAGGTTTGGGAGTGTGAGTGTGTGAGTGAGTATGAGTGTGTGTGAGGGTATGTGTGTGTGTGTGTGTGTGTGTGTGTGTGTGTGTGTGTGTGTGTGTATGTGTTTCTGTGTGTGTGTGTGTATGAGGGTGGGTATGTGTGAGCACATGCATGTCTGTGAGTGCTTCTCTGTGTATGTGAGACCAAGGTTGGGTTGGAAATGGAGCAAAGGCTTCCTGGGCCGGGAAAATGTATCTTCTTTTCCTTCATGTTCCGGTCCTAATTGGGGGGGACCATTTCCCTTCTGTCCTTCATGTTTCCTAGGAAAGTGCCTGACGGGATGGCATCATTACGAGGGCACGGCCAGCTGCTACAAGGTCTATCTGAACGGGGAGAACTATTGGGACGCCGTGCAGACCTGCCAGAGGGTAAATGGTTCCTTAGTCGCCTTCACGACTGACGAGGAGCTCCGCTTCGTCCTGGCCCAGGAGTGGGATCTGCAGGAGAGGACCTTTGGGTGGAAGGACCAGCGCAAGTGAGTCACGGGCTGGCGAGAAAAGAGCCACCAAAGAGAGACCCAGCCCAGACGTGGTGGGAGGCGTGGGCAAGGGGCCTTCCGTGCTGTTGTCATGGCTGTTCTTGCACCACTGGTGGGGAGTGGGGGGGAAAGGGGCTGCTTCCTGGGCTCATGGACCTCCAGGGCCAGGCCACCTTCCCAGGGCTGCCTGCCCTGCCTTCTTGGGGGAAGCTCTAGGAGCTGGGAAGTGCTTCTTCCTCTGCCTCGACCCCCTCTAGCTCCCCTGTCCCCCCAGAATGGGGGGTTGTGTCTGGGTCTGTCCTTTGAGGTCAATCATGTGCGCTTCCTGTTCCCGCTAGGCCGGCCTTCTGGGCTTGGGATAGGGATCAAGCCCCTCCTAAAGCGAGTGTTCTTCAGTTAAGATGCCTTCACCAACAGGGAAGTGCTCTCATTGGCTGGGAAGCTTAGCAGGGGTCGGGGGTGAAGGGCGGCCCTAGAAGCTGAGGGAGGTGAAAGAGCTTGGATTGGGGCCTGTGTAAGCACTGTATTTCCCCATGTGACTGTGCCTAAAAACCTTTCTGGGCCTTAAAATAAGGGCTGCTTCAGGCTTCTGCCTCCGAAGTTCTAGACTATTCGGAGGGCCCTTTCACCGGGGCTCTAGGCCCCTCCAGCATGACCAGCACTTGGCCAGTGGTAGGCAGCAGGCCCCAGGGTTTTTAAAACCCTATTTCAATCAGATTGATTTCCTTTGTAATCCTCCGGATTTGATCTTTTGCACTTTATATTGCTAGTCTGAGGAAGTCGGGTGGGGGTGGGGGTGGTCCGAGATCTTCCCAGAGCAGAGGGCCACCAAGGCGCCCCCATGTTCCTTGGCCCTGGAGCAGTTCCTCAGGTGGCCGCCCATGGCTTCAGGGCCTCTGGACTAGGCCTCGGTAGTAAGATGCTGAGGACGTAATTTTCTTCAGGGATGTGGGAGATGGAAAAAGCGGCCCGCAGGCTGCCCCTTCTTTATGTGATTGGCTCTCCCGCCCGTATGAGGGGGAACGACTGACGGCTCGGGATTTGTCCCCAAGGGTGAGAGACCGTCCGCTTCAAGGTCGGATTTCAGATTGTGGTCTTGAGCTCTGACACTGGAAGGCACGACTTTGGGCTCAAAGCTCACGGCTGCCTTTTTTTCAAAGATATAATTAGGTTATGGGGGAATGTGCATTTGCGTTTTATAAATGGGCTGCTGGGTACACGGGACTTGACAGCCCAGGTAGGTTAAGTTAGGAATAGGAGCCCTGTCTCTTGACTCAGGGGGTCTCCCGGGATCCCAGGCTTAGGCTGCAGAACTTGTGCTCCAGGGTGGTAGGTGGGGGTTCCTTCCTGGTGTTAGCGGAGGGGTGTTTTCTTCAGAAAAAGCAGAGGCTGCGCCCAAGCTCAGGAAATAAGGAGGTGCCTGAGGCACTTGTGAGTCGAAGCCCCCAGAGTAAAGCTAGCCATCTAACGGAGTTACCCCACCCTCGGTATGAGGCGCGGAGAAGCCCCAAGAGGCTTCTTTCTCCTGTTGAAATCCCCCTGATTTGCTTTTCTGCCTCCGCAGGTTCTGGGTTGGCTATCAGTACGTCATCACTGGGCGAAACCGTTCTCTGGAAGGCCGCTGGGAGGTGGCTCACAAAGGTAAGTGCCCTGCACGGTGTGATGGGATGCAACAGTGGCTACTGGTTCACACTCCGCCTCCGAACCTTCCAAGCGGGGTCAGTCACTCCATCCCCCTTGCCTCAGTTTCCTCATCTGTAAAATGAGGGGTTTGACTCCATGGCTGCTTGCCTGATAGAAGACCGTGATCATGTGATCGTTCAGCACCCACCGTTTGCCTCTGAGCTCGGCCCCGAGGAGGAGCGCCCTTTGGAAGTGAAGGCAGCCTTATCTCTACGGCTCCCGGTCCTCAGGCCCCTTCTGGCTCTCCAGGTGGGCTCCAGCCGGGAGCCTCACATAGAGTGACCGATTAGGGCCTCTTCGGCCCGGTGCAGAAGAGACGTGGCCCAGGCTTTCGCCTGCAGCTCTGGACCTGGCCTTGGTCGGTTTGCAAGAAAATGGAGGGGGGCCTGAAGCTGCCCGGGCAGATACGGGCTGAAGTGGGGGCTGCCTCTGGCCAGCCGCGGTGTGGTTCTGAAATCCTGGGAGCCCTGGGTGGAGACCGAGGCTGTGGCAGAATGTCCGGCCCTGGAGGGCAGCCGTGCCAGGCTTGCCAGCTTGCACCAGCCTTCTTCCAGACCTCGGTGACCGCCCGGATCCTGCTCTCAACTCTGTCTAAGCTTCCCCACCCTGGCTGCCCCCTGTGCAAGTAAGTGTAGGACTGACCAGGCCCATAAGGAAGGTGGCCCGCCTGACAGAACCGGTGCCTGGGGCCTCACTGCCCGCATGAGAACCTCCGTCTTGGACTTTGGAGCTCCATCTTAGGTAGAGCCTGAGCCCGTTGTGAGGAGCCCATTTGGAGAAGGAGAGAAGCAGGGGCTGGGACGGGGGCGCACAGGCTGGCGTGGGGGTGGCTGCTGAGAGGAGGAAGCACCTGAGCTGGTGTCCGGGGGCAGCCGGCAAGGGCCGCGGCGTGGCGCGTTTTCTCCATTCTTTGCCCATTGAGGTTCATGTGCCTGCGGGCGGCGCTGCCTGAAGAAGCTTGGGTCGGAAGGAGAAGGGGTCAGTGAAAGTCCTAGGGGTAGGGGTCTGTGGGATTTGGAGGCTGCTTGAGGCAGCCTTTCCAAGGGCAGAATATCCCAGAGTGGATCCCAGGAAGCCGGATTAGCTCCCCAGAGCCTCCCGTTCAGAAGGGCCCATCCATCCGTCAGTCAGTCAGCATTTATTAAGCACCTGCTATGAACCAGGACCTACGGCAGGACCGCCGACTCATGGATGAAGCAATCCCTGCTCTCACGAACCCCACGTTTTATTGGGGAGACAAGGATACAGGATAAATGTAAAATGAACAGATGCAGAGAGAAACAAAGGGGCTTTTCAGGAGGCAGAGATGAGAAGGGTGTATGTTCCGGGCCTGGGGACGGCTAAAGGCCTGGAGGTGGGAGATGGCTGTCGTGTGAGAAACAGAAGAGGCTCTGGGCTCCGGGCCGAAGGCCGGCTTTCTCATCTACCAGACTGCTGCTCTGGCGGACGAGGCCGTCCCTGATGAAAGAGCAAGAGGAGGCCAGGCTGGAGGCTGTGGTGGCCTCGCCAGCAGAGGGCGTCCCCATTCCTGAGCATTTGGAGCCCGTCCCCTGCTTTTGGGAGGGTCAGCTGCACCCTTCACTCTCCAGCAAGGTCACGTTTGAGATTCCTCCATGGCCGTGGTGGCAGCGAGAGCTCTGGGCAGTAACCCTCCGCCCCAGGGATGCTGTTGCACAAGGGCCGGACCCTCCCCCCAGGGGGGGCGTCAGTGTGCGGAACTGCTCTGCCCAGATGGGCTGCGGACGCTCGCTTCTGCTTCGGAGCCGGCTGCGAGGGGCCCTCGGCCATCCCAGGGCACCTCGGGGAGATCCGGGAGCCACATGCGTCAGGAGCGTGGCAGCGCCCGTGGGACGTGCGGTGGGAGGGGCGGCTCGCAGTGGCTCCGGTGAATCCGGGGGTGCGGGCTGGAGGGCACGGCTGATGGGAGCCCCTGCGGTGACCTCCGCCTACTCAAACCCGGCTTCTTACCGCGCGCCCTCTCCCCCGGCTGCCAGTCATGAGACACCACGACCTGAGAAATGCCCACGGGGCCGGAGAGACATGGGGGGCTGGGCGTAATTCATTTTACACTCAGGATCCCGGGCCGGAGTGACATCATTCACCTGATGGAGGAAAGGTGTCAGGGCGACCGGAGAGGGAGGAGCTCGGTGGGAACCACGAGATAGTAAAAATTCCAGGAGCTGCCGTGGGGAATCAATCTGCTGTGCAAAGACACTTAGGGGAATTTGCCCCTTCTTGCCTCTGACCTTGCCCCACTCTCGTGCAGCCCCTGGCTTTGAGAGCACCCCCGGCCCCGTCGCCCATTGCTGCGGGGATAGTTTCAGGGCCGCCCATCAGCCGCCAGCTGTGTGATTCTGGGCTTGCCCTCCCTGACTTGCTTGCTCGGCTGTGCCCCCAGAGCTCCCGACGCCGCCTCATCCCTTGGGCATAGATGGTCTGGCCCGGGATGGGGTCAGAGTCCCTCTGTCCACCTGCTGACCCTCTGGTGCCTCTGGGCTTCCTCCTCTAGGGCCCTCCGAGGTCTTTTTGCCTCCGGACCCCATTTTTGCCTCCGCCGTGCCCGAGAACGACAACGTGCTCTGCGCCCAGCTCCAGTGCTTCCACTTCCCCACCCTGCGGCACCACGACTTGCACAGCTGGTATGCGGAGAACTGCTACGAAAAGTCTTCCTTCCTTTGCAAAAGAAGTAAGTGGCGGCCCTCCCTGCCCCCGCCCGGGGCCCCCTACACCCCAGCATCCCTCTGGTCAGAGGCCCCTCCCGCCTTGGAGAGAGCTGGTTAGCCTCAAAGTTAGGACAACCCGGGGTCAGGACCTCTCCGACCCTTCCTGGCCGTGACCCTGTCCAAGGTACCTGGAGGCTCCGGGCAGCGTCCGCAGCTTCCTTGTCCGGATGTCGGGGAGGTCTAGACTAAAAGGGCCAGTCGTGGCCAGGGCTCCGGCCAGGGGACGGTTGGCCGTTGGCTTTGTGGCGGGGAGGCGGGCTCTCTCCGGGGGTCCCGTGGGTGGCTGATAGACACACGCGGGCCTGGGAGTTCCTGGCCATTCTCTGCCATAATAAGTCCCATCACATCCTTGCTTTAAGCTCGCCGGGCCCTCTCTTGACCCCAGCCCATTGGGGGTGGCAGAAAAATCACACCCCCTCTTGTTCAGATGAGGAAGCTGAAGGTTGGGAAGCAGCAGGGCCTGGCCTGGCTCCTGGCCTGAGCTGGGGGTCAGCCTCCCCGTGTTGTCTTCCTCTGGCCTTAGAAGGGCGAGCTCTGCCCAGGCTCATTCTCAGGGCCTGTGAGCCCCCTCTGTCATTAATGGCACGTGCCAAGTAGAAAGGGAGGGAGGGAGCTTCTGGGCCCTGGGGACGCCCCCCTCCCCACCCCCCCGGCTCTGTGCCATTGTCCCCAGCCTGAGACCCGGCAGCGTGCTGTGTGAGGTGTGTGGGTCTGAGAGGGCACGGGTGGTACAGGTCTGTGCGGACCCTGAACCTGGGCAGCCCACACAGCCACCTGCCCCCTGGCAGCTCAGTGCCCGCCCGGGAGCTGGGAGCAGTCCCTTCCTCGGCTTGGCCCCTCCACCTCCAAGCACAGGAGCGGGCACACAGTGGGTGCCTCATAAATGTTAACCAATCGGCTGATTGCGCCTTAATCACTACGGCCCTAATTGGCTCAGGTAAAGCTCGATCCTGTCTCAGTGCCCGCGGAGGCTGGAGCCACCTGTCAGACGGGGGTGCTGGAGAGCAGGCCATGAGGTTGTCGGGGGGCCGGGCTGGGCCCTGAGCCCACAGGTCTCCCATTTTACAAAGGAAGTAACTGGACGTCCAAAAGGTGGCGCAGAGTCGATCGCAGACCTGGAGTCCATGGCCTTGGACAATGTCCCCCTCACCTCTGACACGCCTCCCCCCTCATCCTCCCGTGCCCACCGGGCCGTCTCACTGCGGTGTATCTGCCACAGGCCAAACATGTGTGGACATCAAGGACAACGTGGTGGGGGAAGGCTACCACTTCACGCCCAAGGGCAACGACCCCTGCCTGAGCTGCACCTGCCACAATGGCGAGCCGGAGATGTGCGTGGCCGCGCTGTGCGAGGGGCCCCAGGGCTGCCAGCAGTACGACAAGGACCCCAAGGAGTGCTGCAAGTTCATGTGCTTGGATCCAGGTGGGGGCCTGCGGCACAGCGGGGTGTGGGGAGAAGGAGGGGACACAATGAGCCCCTGTATCAGCCACGATGAGATAGAAGTAGCTGGGGGAGGGGGGAGAGACAGAGAAACAGAGAGACAGAGACAGAGACAGAGATGGAGACAGAAACAGACAGAGAGAGAAAAACAGAGAGAGATAGAGACAGAGACAGAGATGGAGACAGAAAAGGGAGGGAGGAAGGAGAAAGAGGGCAGAGAGTTCTAGTGTCTCCTTTTTGTTCTGAGTCTTTTTTCCGCTCTTGCTTGTGGCCTCTGCCCGTGGGAGCCTGAGGGCCCTGGGCCACTCTGCCCCCCATTTCTTTTTCTATGAATTGACAGCCTTCCAGGGAGAGCCATTTAAAAACCATTATTGTAGAGTAATTCAAACTCTTATATTTACTAAAAAGAAAATGTGTTTTCATTCTGTTTTCTGTGGAGAGTCTGCCTGCTATCCTGCCTGGCCCAGACTCCTTTGTGTGGCACAGGCCCGTGCCAGCTCCCTTAGTCCTGGCTCTGGGCGGTTTCCTTATCCTGGAGTGTTTCTGCACTGCTCAGTCACAGCAGCCCCTCACCCCCATTGAGCAGCCCCTCACCCCCATTGGGCAGCCCCTCACCCCCATTGGGCAGCCCTTCACCCTCATTGGGCAGCCCTTCACCCTCATTGGGCAGCCCCTCATCCCCATTGAGCAGCTCCTGTGCCGGGGCAGTTCCTGCCCTCCAGGCGCTTCCATTCCCCGGGGGCAGCCCAACTTGGGAGCAGCTCATGGATAAAGGCCTGGGAGGGCAGTCTGCGACCCTCTGCCCTGCCTGGGCTCCCGGCCCACGGTCCAGGTTGTCCACCTCGCATCTGTGCTGGCCGTAGGGGGCAGCTCTCCGGCCTGGGCTGGCCCTGGGCCCCGAGAGTCCCCGTGCCTGGGCGGCTTGCTCTGAAGGCAGCCCCACTTCTGCTTGCCCCTAAGCCCAGGCAGGGAGGAGAATGCTGACTCGGCTCTCTCCATCCTGTGTCCCATCCCCCGGTGTTTGCTGTTTTAGGTGCTTAGAAGCTTTGCTGCCCCAGCTCTGGGAACATGCCCAGATTCGTGAGTTCCTCCAGGCAGGAGGCACTGCCTCTGCCGGTGCTGATGGCGGCCCATCCACACTCTCCTGTAGCTGGGCATCCCCCATTGTGTGTGTGTCTCTCACACTGGGAGCTCTCTCCTGGCGGCCCATGATCTTATGGGGCCGCCTCCATTATCTCAGGCCTCTCCCCTGTGCTTGGTGGATCTGTCATGGAGGCTGCCAGCCTGCTCTTGGCAGAGCTCTCTGTTTACCCTGGCTCTTCTGTCCCTGACCCCCTGCAGTCCCCCGAGGGTTGTTCATGGGGGAGCAACCTGGGCTGGGTCAGATGTATAGCTCCTCCTTCAGAGTCTCCCACACCCCTGTGCGCTCACACACACACAGGTGCTCTCCTCTCCATGTGGCTGGCACCAGGAAGTCCCTGGCACTGGGTCTCTCATTGGATCCTTACCTCACCTTGAGAAGCAAGGGCTCCTTCTGTCCCCATTTTACAGATGAGGAGGCTGAGGTCTTAGTGTTGTTTTCGGCATCCCACCTGAACTTGGCACACATTTTTTTTTTTTTTTTAAATCATTATACAGTGTTTTCTTTTTCTTTTTTAAAATTATAGCTTTTTATTTACAAGTTCTATGCATGGGTCATTTTACAGCATTGACAATTGCAAATCCTTTTGTTCCATCTTTTTCCCTCCTCCTCTTCCCCTCCTCCCCCCGTCCCCTGCAGATAGACCAATATATGTAAAATATGTTATAGTATAAGTTAAATACAATATATGCATACATGTCCAAACAGTTATTTTGAAAGTGCACAATTAGCCTGGGAAGGAAATCAAAAGTGCAGGTGGGCAAAAATAGAGGGATTGGGAATTCCATGTAGTGGTTCATAGTCACCTCCTAGAGTTCTTTGTCTGGGTGTCACCAGTTCAGTTCATTCCTGCTCCATTGGAACTGATTTGGTTCATCTCATTGTTGAAGAGGGCCACGTCCATCAGAATTGATCATCATATAGTCTTGTTGTTGAAGTATAGAATGATCTCTTGGTTCTGCTCACTTCCCTTAGCCTCAGTTCCTGTCAGTCTCTCCAGGCCTTTCTGAAATCCTCCTGCTGCTCATTTCTTACAGAACAATAATATTCCCTAACATTCATATACCACACTTTATTCAGCCATTCTCCAACTGATGGGCATCCACTCAGTTTCCAGTTTCTGGCACTACAAAGAAGGCTTGGCACACATTTCTAATCTGGTGCCACGTCTTGTGGTTTCTACCCTGTGGGTGTCCCCTCCTTCCCGTTCTCCTCGTGACCTTTAACCCTCATGCCAGCCACGTGTGGGTCTCCCTGCCCCACATCTCTCCCCCCTCCCTTCCAGCCCTCATTCAGCTTCCAAAGCCATTCTCCAACATAGGCTCATTCAGCTCCAGTGGCTTTACAGCCCTCCCCTGGCCTGTGTTCTTCCACCTTCCATGGATCTGGGATCCCGTGCTCCCCTGGCTTACGCCCCCACCTCTGCCTTTTCCCGACGCTCTCTGCCAGGCCTGGAACGCTCTCCCTCCTTACCTCTGCCTCAGCTTCCCTGGCTTCCCGCTATTCCTGGCCCCTCCCCCTGCTGGCACCTTCCCTCCATTTGCAGGTACCTTGTAGCGGGATGTCTCCCCCGTTAGATTGTAAGCTCCTTGAGGTCAGGAAGAAAGTTTTTCCTTCTCTTTGTGTCTCCCACAAGCGCTGGGCCTGCACGATAACTTAGCAAATGCTCGTACTCCGACTCGTAGGGACAGGAAACGTAGGGGAAAGTCCGCATGGGAATCTTTGCAAGTGGCTTGTGCAGGGTTCTCTTGACTGGCTGGTGGTTGTCCTTCAGGCTCCAAGAGGACCAAGCCCAAGGCCCTGGCTGTTGTTCCGTCCATTTTTCCACTCTACCTCTAGGGAGAATTCCTTGTTTTGACAAGAATTCCTCAAAATTAAAAAAAAAATTAGCAGCTAGAAGGTAGGAATTCTTTTGACTTAATTTTGAGAAATCACCTATTTTTAAGTAAACTGACATTTTGGGGTTGTTCCCAACTTGACAAACATCAGCATTCCTATTTGCACATATATAGGAGAACATCATGTAAATCTTACTTTTAAAAAGTGTCAATAAGTCGGACTCATTAGTTTGGAAGGTTTTTTTGGTCGGTCTCATCGAAACCCAATTCTCTTGTGCTTTTAACGTTTATTCAGTTCTCACTTTTTTCTTTATCATTCCCACTCGTCCCACCTCTCATTTTTGTTTTACATCCTTAAAACTCTTACACATAAAAAAAAAAAAATCTATACGTCACCTGTATCTGAAGAAATGTGCCTCATTGTGCACCATTTGCGTGTCCTGGGTCCCTGTGGGCCAGAGAGTTTCAGGCTTTCAGAGTTGTTTTTCTTTCCAGTGTTTTTTAGGTGTTCTAGAGACCATTTTCTGGTTCTGTTTCCTTGTTATCACATCACTCACACGAGTGATTTCACTGGTTTCACAACCAGAAAGTAAGCCAGTTTTTACTTCGCTTTCATGTTCTCTGACGGTGGGTTTCAACTGGAAGTTAGAGTTCTAGATCAACGCTAATTCTCTGTTGTTCATTTCGTTCCAAATAGACCGTACCCAGTGTCTTTGAGTATGATTTCTTCTGTACCCTGTTAATCGCAGCACTCTGAAATCAGCTACTTTGGAGGTGTTAGAAGGCGTGTTTCAGGGGAGGTTCTTGAAGCCCTTGATTTCCAAGGAGGCCGTTGGTCAGACTCTGAAAATGATCTGTGGTTTGAGTTGCTTTCTGTGATCCTTAGGAAGGCGGCTTGTCACGTTCCGGTGGCTGACGCTTTTGCTAGCAGGGCTTGGTCAGCAGATGGGGCTGTTGTAATCCGTATAATGCGGCTGATTCCATCTGGCCCAGAAACTTAGAATGAGGAGAGATACTTTAGTTTGACAGATGGCTCATAACCATGTAATGGAGGGATTTACTTCCTTATCAAATACATGGTTGATGGTTCTTAAGTATGGTCCTAGAAGAGACACTAGGAAGAGTTTACTGCAGGTGAAGGGGTCGCTGACTGTTGGCAGAAGAGTCAGTGTTCCTTTGGCGGCCCAGTATCCTTGAAGATATGGAAGGGCTGATAGCTCTCTCCGGAGGAGAAACCCCACAGGTCTTTGGGGTGTGGCAGTTAATGCCCAATTCCTGTTTGGTTAAGCGTGCAGAGGTTTCCCTAGAGGCTGCTTGGCCTTGGGGATTGACCCCTGACCTGGAGTGAGGAGTCCTGAGTGCTGCTCTCACATTTCACGCTCACCGCAAGATCTCACACAGTTCCCTTGACCTCTGTCGTGCTTCAGGAGCCTTGCCAGGATGACCCACACGGTGTCATTTCTGTTGGTGGAGGCCATGGCCCACACTGACAAAAACATAGTCTTCCCTTCATCGTCTTAGGGCTCATAAGCTACTTTCCTCAGAGCTGGGGAGATTACAAGGCTCCTCTTCCCTTCTTTACAAAGAAGAAAGCCGAGAAGACTGGATGAGTGATCTTCCCCAGCCAGCAAGGCTCTGAGCTGAGACTTGACTCCAAGTCCAGCTCCCTTTCTGGTCTGCAGGACTACATCATGCAGGGTGTGTTGGGGGGCCACCGATGAGGGCAACGTCCTGCACAAAGCACCTTCCTCCTTCTTTTCCATCTGTGGTGGAGATGCAAAATAGGGAGAAAAATGGTTTCTAGTTTGCTCTTGTAACCCTTGGAATCTTGGAAGAGAACAGATGGTAGCATCTTGGTCTCTTCTTCTCCATGGCATCTCCTACCAAGACAAACTTTTATGTAGGCTCGGCTGCCCTCGTTGGAAAATCAGACATCATCGTGACCTTCCTTTTTCCTTTTTTATTTGATAATTTATGTTACATCACAATATACAAAACTCAGTTGTGTTTTATAGTTGAATCCTCAGGCTGTCCATTTGTCTAGAATACTTAAGTCAAATAGAGAAAACAAGACTAAATTGATAGTACACACACCCTTATGTGGTTTTTATAAAGGAGTATGTCATCAGGTGCAGTATTGCCCAGTATTTTTTGGTTGAAAGTAATTTTCGTTGCATTGTGGTCTGAAAAGGATGCATTTACTATTTCTGCCTACCTGCATTTGAATTTGAGGTTTTTATGTCCTAATATATGGTCATTTTTTGTATAGGTTCCATGAACTGCTGAAAAGAAAGTATACTCCTTTCTATCTCCACTTAGTTTTCTCCTGAGATCTATCATATCTAACTTTTCTAGCATTCTATTTACCTCTTTGACTTCTTTGTTATTTATTTTGTGGTTTGATTTATCTAATTCTGAGAGTGCAAAGTTGAAATCTCCCACTATGATAGTTTTGCTGTCTATTTCTTCTTGCAGCTCTCTTAATTTCTCTTTTAAGAATTTAGATCCTACACCACTTGGTGCATATATGTTTAATTTTGATATTGCTTCATTATCTATGCTATCCTTTAGCAAGGTATAGTGTAGTGCCCTTCCTTATCTCTTTTAATTAGATCGATTTTTGCTTTTGCTTGCCCAATGTTTTTATCATCATTTGAAATGGTGTTAATAACAGATGAGAAATAAAAAGAATGATCAGAATCAACCATGCCGAACCTCTATTTATTTATTTTGGCGAGGAAGTTGGGGTTAAGTGACTTGTCCAGGGTCACACAATTAGTAAATGTTCAGTGTCTGAAGCTGGATTTGACTCCAGGGCTGGTGTTCTCTTCACTGCACCATCTAGCTGCCCCCCAAAACTGAGATTTTTAAAAGAAATAGAATGTTACTTAGAAAAGTTTAAACCATCCAATTGATAGAACATGAAAAAGATATTTTAAGTAGTCCAGTCTCCGAAAATAAGGTTGAACAAACCCTAAAGGACTTTCTAGAAGGGAAAAGCCCAGGTGCAGGCAGATTTACAGGTAGCAGATGTTTAAAGAACAATTAAGATCCATATTATACAAGTTATTTTCAACCCTAACCCTCAAATTGCACATTTCAGTGCATATTAAAAACTTTTAGGGTATTTGTTACAAAACAGAAAAGTCTATTAGTGGAACCGAGTAGATAAGAACAATCAGAAGCAATCGAACTCAATGAACCAGTATTTTATAAACCTAAGAATTTGAATTACTTGAGGAAGAACTCCTTATTTGATAAGAACTAGAAATCCGGAGAGCAGATTTGCACAAATGTGGATGAGCCCCATGTCTTGGACGGTGCATGTATCACCCCAGTTAATAAGTATTTATTAAGCTCTCATTGCCAGCCCCCTACCTTTCAGGAGCTTTCCACTCTAGGAGGCAGACAGCATGGAAACTACTATGGACGTATGAGATAGAGAGGAAGCAGAAAGTCATCCCAGAGGGAAGCCACATGAACATCCTGCTGCAGAAGGATAGATCTGAGCTCACTCTTTTTAAAAAAATTAATTTTTCTCAATTATGTGTAAAAACAACTTTTGAACATTTATTTCTCCCTCTTTTCAGATTCCCACCCCCCCCCCCCATTGGCAAGCAGTTTGTTATATATTATACATGTGCACACGTGCAAAACATTTTCGCCTCTTTGTCAGTGATCCACTTTGAAAACAAAAGACAATCACAACAATTTCCATATTTCTCATGTTGCAGAAGAAAACAGATCAAAAAAATCCCAACCCCAAACTCCTCCCCCAAAATTTATGCTTCATTTTGTATTAAGACCCCCTCAGTTCTTTCCCTGGAGGTGGATAGCTTTTTTTCCATTATTTTATTTGTTCAGAAGAGTGGAGTTTTTCACAATTGAGCATTGTACAATATTGCTGTTACCGTGCACAGTGACTGTTCTGGTTCTGCTCACTTTACTTTGCATCAGTTCGGATAAGTCTTTTGCAGGTTTTTCTGAAATTGCCTGCTCATCATTTCTTATAGCACAGTGATATTTCTTCATAGTTATATACCAGTTTGTTTAGCCATTCCCCAATTGATAGGCATCCCCTTAATTTCCAATTCTTTGATAAAGCAAAAAGAATTGTTATAAATATTTTTTGTACATATCATGTTTTTCATCTTTTTGGAATACAGAGTTAATAGTGGTATTGCTGGGACAAAGGATATTTTTATGGTTTTACAGCCTTTTGAACATAATTCCAAAATGGTTGAATCAGTTCAAAACTCTACCCACAATGTATTATTACCCCAGTTTTTCATATCCACTCCAAGAGTTATCATTTTCCTTTTTTTGTCATATGAATTAATCTGATAAGTGTTAAATGGGACCTCAGAGTTATTTTAGTTTATGTTTTTTTCTAATCAATAGTGATTTAGAGGATTTTTTCATATTACTATAATAACTTTGATTTCTTCTTCTGAAAACTGCCTGTTCATATCTTTTGATCATTTACCAATTGGGGAATGACTCATATTGTTATAAATTTGACTCATTTCTCTATATATTTGGGAAATGAGGCCTTGATCAGAGAAATTTGCTGTAATTTTTTTCTATTTCTTGCTTTTCTTCTCATGTTAGTTGCATACATTTTGTCCAAACTTTAAAAGTTAATCAAAATTGTGCACTTCATGCAATGCTCTCTGTTTTTTTGTTGGCTTTAAATTCTTCTTTTATCCATAAAAATCACATACCCATTTTGACCTTAACTTGGTATATGGTGTGAGATGTTGGTCTATACTTGGTGCTTTCCGGTTTTCCCCAGAGTTTTTGTCAGATAGTGAGTTCTTGTCCCAGAAATGTGCATCTTTAGATTTATCTATACCTAGTGCTTTCCAGTTTTCCTGGAGTTTTTTGGTCAGATAGACCAAATGCTTGTTCCAGAAGCATTCATCTTCAGGTTTTTCAAAATTACTGTAGTCATTTACTACTGTGCATTCTGTACTTAATCTGTTTTCTAGCTTCTTAAACTGTGATTTATGGGATTTTTTTTTTTTACTTGATAGTATTTTATTTTTTCCAATTACATGTAAAGATAGTTTTCAACATTCATTTCTACAAGATTTTGATTTGCAAAATTTCCCCTCTCCCTCCCTTAGCTCCCTTACGATGGGAAACAATCTCATATGGGTCATATGTGTACAGTCATTTTAAACATATTTCCATCAAGGATCTTGTAACTGAAGATGGGGGTTGTGATATTATGGTTTATTATCACTAAATGTTTGATTTGTATACCTATTTTATGTACCTGGGTTATGTAAAAAAATTTTTGTTAAATTGGGGTTGCAAGTGGAAAAGGTTAAGAAACCTTAATCTATTCCACTGATCTATCGCTGTTTCTTAGCCAGTTCCAGATTGTTTTGATGATTACTGTTTTGAAATACAGTTTCAGATCTGATATGGTTAGTCTACTTCCTTTCCCAATTTTTTTCATTACTTCCCTTGACATTCTTGACCTTTTGTTCTTTCAGATGAATTTTGTTATTTTTATTCTTTTTAGTAGTTTGATTGGTATAGCACTGAATAAGTAAATTAAGTTAGGCAGAATTGTCATTTTTATTATATTGGCTCTGCCTACCTATGAGCAATCAATATTTCTCCAGTTGTTTAGATCTGACTTTATTTGTGTGTAAATGTTTTGTAATTGTGTTCCTGTAATCCTTGGGTTTGGTTTGGCATGTAGACTCTTGGGTAATTTTTTAATAACTCAAAGTACAGTTAAAATAACTGTCGTTATTTTAAATATAATTTCTCTTTCTGTCTCTTCCTCCTGGGTTTTGTGGGTAGTATATAGAAATGCTGAAGATTTATGTAAGTTTATTTTATATCCTGTGATTTTGCTGAAGTTGTTAATTATTTTACCTAGTTTGTTAGTTGATTAGAAGCTGAGGTCAAGGAGCAATGCAATTGCAGAGATACAGATGTCTCTGGGAGTGAGTGATATTATGACCTAACAGGGAAACTGAGGCTGAGAGGAATGGATTGGCTTAGTATCACTGAGAGAAATGCTTGAGGTGGGATTTGAACTGAAGTTCTCCTATTTTCAAGGCCAGTGCTCTATTTGTTGCACCATCTGGCTGCCATTCCAGAACATTCCCATGCCAAGACAAGGAGTCAGGAGATGGAATGTCATGCACAGAAAATAGTTGGTTGGTCACTATACCTGAATGGGAAAATTCATGCTATGGAACAAGGAATGGAAAGATGGGAAAGAGCTGGATTACGAAAGTCTTTGGAGCTAGCCAGAGCATTTTCTGTTTGATCTTGGAGGTAACAGGGAGGGAGCCGCTGTAGTTTCTTGAGTAGGGGTCAAACCTGAGTTT